>NC_086288.1:69450975-69769360 GCF_963924245.1 Chroicocephalus ridibundus
ATCAAGATTGTGTGCTTTTTTACAGAACATAACTGAGAAAACCCTTTGCCATTCTGGAGGAACTCCTGGCTAAATTTTTGTTTCCCTAAATGGTAGACATTAGGATATTTGCTCCTACACGGCATGAGAGGGGAAGGGAAGTTCCTTGATAGGCAGATGCTGCCATTGCAGATTGAACATGGAAAATATCCAGCAAGGAAAGTATAGGCAAAAGTAGGGAAGCAGGTTAGCACTTACCACAGGGGAGAAGAAAAAGGAGGACCTATACGCAACTAGCAGCAAAATTAAAGAGTAAAGAAAATTAAGCAAATTTCTGCCCCTGACTGTGTAGGACACATTTCCTCTTTCCTGCCAGAGCAGGATTCTTGTGCATCCATCTGTTAGAGTGCCAGTAATCATGAAAGCAATTTTCCTCTTGTGTTGTATTATTAATCTGAATCCAGATTAATCATATTCGGCTAGGAGATCCTCTCCTATCAACTTTAGCATCTCATCCAAGTTTGTAGTGACTTGTGACTTTTCTTGTCAGTGCTGCAGACCAGCTTTGTTCTCTGTCACTCACTGAGCGTCTTCTCATCAATGAATCCCAATGAAACTAACTCTGGTGTCTTTCAGGCATGGTTGGGGATGTGAACAGTGCAGAACACTCATTACTCTATATGTTTTATGCAGTTGCAGTTGTGTTTTCCCTCCTCTGCTGCCACCATTCTGAATGGCTGACCCTGGCGTGTTGTCTAAGCTAATCAAGCTTCGTCCCAGTTTCCTGACCCGAAGGTGTCATAGATCTCTTTGCTTCTGTTTCTTGCTCTAGGAATCATCCAGTTTTCTCCTTCTCTTATAGTCATAAAACGACAATTTCTTTCTCTACCATTTGCTCTAATTTTACCTTTTTTTTTTTTTGTTAATTATTTTTCTTGCTGGATCTGTGGTGATAGAAGCTTCCTATGAATGAACTTGCAACTCGTTATTTACAGGAGCACCAACTTCTTTTCTCTATCAAATTATTTTGTCTAAACTAAGATTCTCCACTCCATGTGTAGAAATCTTTTTCTGACTCTCAGGAAGAATACTTGTAGCTGTTCCTCCATTAACCATTATCTTCTTTGAAACACATATTTACAGATGTATGGAAAGAAAGAAAACAAATATCCTTTATGTGATTGAGGAGAAAATTTGGTTGACAGCTGGAAATACACAGGTATTTCCACTATGCGTTTAAGTGGTCAGCACCTGCATTTGGCAGAGAGAAGTCAGTCATTCTTAAGATCTCACCCACTTTTGATAGTCCTAAATGTCGAAGCGGCAAAGCAATGAGACTAAACCAAAAATATGGGCAACTGTGACAATTGGCCACCCTTCTTCCTCTTGCAGCAGTGATTATAAATCACAGAATCACAGAATGGTCGGGGTTGGAAGGGACCTCTGTAGATCATCTAGTCCAGATGATCTAGTCCAGATCATCCATCTAGACCCCCTGCCGGAGCAGGGTCACGTAGGGCAGGTTGCACAGGAATGCATCCAGGAGGGTTTTGAATATCTCTAGAGACAGACTCCACCACCTCTCTGGGCAGCCTGTGCCAGGGCTCTGCCACCTCCAAAGTAAAGAAGTTTCTCCTCATGTTGAGATGGAAATTCCTATGCTCAAGTTTGTGCCTGTTACCTCTTGTCCTGTCACTGGGCACCACTGAAAAATGACTGGACTCCTCCTCCTGACAGCCACCCTTTAAGTATCTATAAGCATTGATAAGATCAATGCGTAGTAAGATCAACTGATAAGATCAATAAATATGTCAGAGTACAGCAGAATCCTTTTCTATAAGTGCAGGCTGGAGAAAAGCAGCCTTTGCTGTCTTCCATTATTGGAGTTCTGAGCCCTGGTGTCTTATGGTGATACTCCTCCTAACACCTTGATTTAACTGAACACGTACTTTTGCGCTGTCCGTCCTTTGAAAATGAGATAGAAGTTTTTCTATCTGAAGTTGGGCAGCTGCTAAAAAATGTCATGCTTTTAGCAGCTCAAAATAATATCAATTCCCAAATATCTTCCCTGATATTTACGTACTACTAAATGAGTGCCAGCCATGTGCTTATACAGATGCACCATAAAGGTCTGCTGTTTTGGCTTGTCACGCAAGGTAGGACTGAACTCTCTAAGTGACATTATCTAAATGTCAGGTGCCCAGAGGATTGATTTGTAGGCAATGGAGAGAGTGAGGAACAGCCAAATGCTGATTAATCCCATTTACTTTAGACATCCCTTTTTAAGATGGAAGAATTTGCCTTTGGAGCTGCGTCGGTTTGTCCTTTGCCTCCCCATTACCTCAGGAGGGGAAATGCCACGACTGTTTTAAGCTAAACACCTAACTTTCACACAGAAAGAACAAGTCTTTCCCTTGCTGGTCTGTCATCCTCCACCCTTCTGTGGTTTGCTAAAAGATGTGTACTTAAAAAAAATTGCTGAGCATTAATTTACTGTCAGTATCCCTTGCCTGAAAACATGCTGCTTCAGTCTAAGACTGGCTATTCTGTCTACCTTTTGCTAAAGGTTCCGACCTTTCAGGTTCTTTAGCTCATGCATCTAAATATGTTTAATATTAAGAGTCTTTTGAATTAAATGGCCACCGGATGGCGGCAGAGGATAAGGATAAATAACAGAAATGGGCCAGTACATTTCTGAAGTGGTGGCCTTGGAAAATTATTTTGGTATTAAAGAGTTTGCTTTATTTTTACTTTTTATAATGATTTTATATTCTTGATTTATGCTTACAAATTATTTTCAATTTATGCCATCAAATTTATTTCTAATGTGGGCAGAAATAATTTTTCCCTGCCAATATGTCTATCTTGAAACCTTGATGTAGATTTATGTGTTTATTTTAAATCACCTAATATGCAGTTTTATTTTTTTCTCTATTGCATTCGCTGCTGACAGTGAGAGACACAAAATGCAGTCCTAGAGATGTGCAAATGAACCTCAGGAATGAGACAAGATTATCGGGTTTGGAACTAGATGATCTTGGAGGTCTCTTCCAACCCGAACCATTCCATGATTCTGTGATCACTGTTGCACTGAAGTCTTTTAAACTTCTGGTTTTTAAATTATTGCAAACCACGTTGATCTTATCTCCTCTTGTCTTTCATAGAGGGAACAAGGCTTCACATTTTTTTTAATTCAAGGTGTCATTGTAAGATATTCAGCCTGTCCTGTGCTTTGAGGACTGGTGCTTCAAACTGGCTTTGCAGGGAGCAGCTTCCCTGGAGAGCGGCAGGGACAGGAGTCTTCCAGGCTGGGGACACCTCTCCCACGCGCGGCACTCTGCACGCTGCCAGCAAGCAGCACTCCTTGGCCACTACCAAAAACGGTGTCAACACCCTCACCGAGCCTGTAATTATCCTCAAGTCCTTCCTTCTAAGAACCATCTGCTGCTGGTATTTTACATGGCTCTGCAGCACAGAGCACTCCCAGAACCTCCTCGTGAGTCTGGAGACTTTGAGCAGGCACGGGGTGCTCCTGTCTGCTCCTTCCATGCGGATGCTGGTACCTTCTGCCACTCCTCACTGCAAACTGCGGCTGCTTTGTCTGCAGTTCGCCCCCAAAAGGGATGATGTGCTTACTGCTAACTTAAAATGCATTAAATACGCCACTAGTATTTTTCCATGTTGGCAGTTACAGTAGTTGCCATGGGAATGTCACATCATGTGAATGGGTGAAGAGGCAGCTCACAAAACAGTATGGATTAGAGATGTGGCCCACAGTGTTAAAAACATGTACAAACCGTCTTCTGTACATAACCACACCAACTTCTGTCACTAAGAGGCTTCAGGGAAATAAATTGATACTTCTCTAGGCCTGTTTTATAAATGAGCATCTTAAATAAATAAAGCATTTAACTGTGATGAGTAATCCCAGTTCTTTAATAAAGGATGGAGTTATGCTAATTGAACAGCAAAGTTGTTTGTCAGGGCTGACAGATATCTGCATACTTCATTTATTCCATTAATTCATTTTCTGCAGCATATAATTATGATCCCTTGCACAAGTGACAGAAGCACTGATAGAATTTCAGTGGAGGGCTATATATCTATTTTGCTGTGATCAGTGGAGTAGAGCAGTTATATCAGTTTTATCAGGAGCATGCTGAGAACAACCAAAGGAGAGTTCTAATGATGATGGACTTGTAAATCTTGCGCTTATTCATTCCGCATCTCACGGACAGACATGAATTTATTTTAAATAAATGTGCATTTTTTTTCCTGTTGTTGATTCTCAGAAATTAAAAGCTAGAGAGAGGCTGGCACTAGGAACTGTTAAAGGTATTAAACAGAATAATCCTTAAGCAGTAAGACAGAAAAAAAGAACATCATTGTAAGGAATATCATTATGGATAAGGGAATAACTGATATTTCAGCTTATACTGTGGCAAAAGTAAATTAAATTCCATCCACATTGACTAGCCTTTTGGGGGTTTTTTTGTTTGGTTGGTTTTCGTTTTTTTTTTTGTTTTGGTCTGTTTTTTTCCTCTAAAAAGTTGGTTATTTGGTACTAAAACTGTTCCCTTATGTATGAATCATCTAAATTAGAGCAGCTGGATAGATGTCCCACCTCTCTGATGAAATGCCCTAATCACCAAATGTTTTCTTTCTCCCATTCTGTAAATAAGCTCTGTCGTTCAGTATTTTTCAAAATTTAATGTAAAACGGGACTTTGTTCCAGATAGGACTGAATTTGTTCCTTACAATGGTATGTGAACATGATCTCTAGGTTTCTTTCTAGTAAATCTGGGTGCAAGTCCATTCTGAAAGAGGAACAAATTAAAGAACGAGCCTTTCCTTTTCTATGCATTAATTGTTTGGTAAAAGGGGGATTTATTATCCTCTACTTATGCATTTTGTTTTCAGTTAAAACATTCCGTGAATTTAGCCTGAATTTGCATGTGGTGTTGGTATGATCAGAACTGTATAGGTACATCAAATGTAAAATTCATCAGTCTCAGAGATAAGCCCTTCTAAAAATTAGAATCAGTTATTGTGTCCTGGTCAACTTCAAAATCTGATTTTTAACAGGTAAATATTTTCTAGAATTGCTCAACAGAACAGCTCAGTTCAGACCAAAAAATCCATTGAGTTCCAAACGTAATCATAATTGGCACCAATTTTTACTATATCTCTAAAAATCTGTAGCCAAATTGAAGTGACACCTTCAGGTTAAAATATACTCTTAAATAAAGTAAATTTTTAAAAATAAAATTTAAAATGTTTTCTTACTATACAAATCACACATGGTATCAGGACTGCCCAATGATTTCCTCGATAGGAGCTACTTATAAATGTTGGAGACAAATATGTACCATGTTTTCTACATATCTAATATGACAGTAAGTGACTTCCTCTATGCATTTGGACAAGAGTGCTATGGCTCGTGCAGCCAGGTGAGCGTCTTTAGTGTGCATAGAAGATACTCTCTGCGTCAAGACTTAAATCAATTTTATTTTAGAGCCAGTGCAGGAACTTCCAATACCAGGTTACAAAAGTGCCTTATATTTTTGGTGACCTCACATCAAAGAATGTCAAACACCTTCTGAACTCATATATAGTATGAACTGGCCTCTTCTGTGTTAGATTATTAGGCAGGAAAGATGTTCCTTGCTGGTTGTTCTCCTCAGAGTATCAGTAAAGTGACTTTCAGATTCTGCATGTGGAGGTCAAAGGCTGAGCTGTGGATGTTTTTTTTAATACAAACTGGCCAAATATACTGCACTGCTGAAACAATTGTGTTCCTTTTCATGATTCGGAGGGGTTTTTGTACCGAATTTTAATTTGTGAGCAACTTTTAAATTTGGAGTGGGTCCTTAAGTGCTGCCAACACCCGCATTTTAAGCATGACCCTCTTAAAGGTAAAAGGCAAAAAAATGCCAGCCAACTGAACATGCCTAAACAAGCCCCCAAAATGTCCTACCAAGTGAGCTAGCAGAATGTAAAGGTTTCCTTTCTGAGTCATAACTAGAAAAAATCCATATCAAATGCAGGGATCCTGGCTGTCTCTCATAACTGAAGCAAAACTAGAGCTGTGTACTAAATTCATCATCACCTGGTAAAAGAAACGTGCATCCAGCCTGCCAAATTCACACCCGTGTGATGTCTTATGTTACCTTTGACTATTTGAAGTCTTTTATGATGGAGAACAGGAAACTGGGGGTTATGGCCACTGACTCTGATTTTTTTTGGATCATGAGTAAATCACTTAGTTTCTTTGTGGTTTAGTTTATTGAACAATAAAACAAATACCTAAAACTGAGCTGTAGTTTATTATGAAGATTATGTAGCTATTATGAAGTATTATGAAGATTTATAGTGATTCCAGAACTTTTTCAGCACCTAATGATCCCTGGAAAATGTTATTGAGATGTGGCAGGCCTTTTCTCATTTTGTAATGAAGTAAATAAAAAACCCCTCAATGTTTATCATGATACATGCAATTATTAATCATTAGGAAACGAAGAATCATATAATACTGCAACTTGTGCTATCAGCCTCCTACAAGGTCATTTTACTCTTTTAATCTGAGTGATTTACAAGAAGCAATTGTGGGTTCTCTTCAGCAGAAATAGTCTAATGGTTTGCTGCCCCGCGTGGTACACAGGTGTGAAATAGATTCTCAGCCATATCTGTCTAGGTTGTGCCTTAACGTGGGAAAGAACATCTTCTGAGGAGACCTTCTCAGCTTAGTAACTGTACGGAACCTGCTATTTGCTTTGAAACAATGCGATTACATTTAGAAAATCGTCCTTGATAAATTATCGATTGAAAAAATATCTGACTTGGAGATTGCCCTTGCAGACTTAATTTTCTGTATTATTTTGCCTATTATAATTAGCATTGACTGGATATAGCAATGAAATGTCTTGAGTTTACACTATTTCAAGTGCTATAAATAGCATACGGACAACCTTGCCAAGTGCATTATATTTAGGGAGACATTATGTACAGACAAAAATGCAATAAATGGCATCAGTAAACATTCTGCACTATGCACAGATGTTCTTGCCATTATAGAAGTTGTGTTACTAATTGCGTTTACACTTGGGTACCAATTCAATGAACTTTGTTTTAGAATAAGGGTTCTCAATTATACAGGCAAAATAACATTCATGCTTCAGTGGAACTGAAAGGCTGGGGAGAAATGTAAAATATACACAGGATCAACAGCAAAAATTATTTTACATAGTTAAATTAAATTGATTTTACTGCACTGCATTAGACTACTTTCTGGTGGCTAATATCAAAGGGAATAGGTAACCACAGTGACAAGCAATGGGACCTTAGTTACTGCTTTTCTTTCCTACTACCACATGGCACAGATGCCTTGAGGAACACCAGTTGTTCATAAACACTGGTTGTTTGGGGTTTTTTTATAATTGCTAGAGAAATAGGAAGCTTCTGAAACTTGCAGATAATGAGCAATCTACATTCCTTTTAGTGACCCTCTCTGGATACATTTTGGTTGAGACTAAAAAGCAAAGTGCTTTTGAAATTTAAAGCATGTGTGCAACTTCCTCTGTTGTGATATGATAATTCATAAAATTAGACATGAGCTTAAATTCTCTAGTGACTTCGGCCTGCATGTTGCGATCTTCTCTGGCGAACAGCTTAGGGCTACAGAAAATCATCAAAGAAATTACAAAACGAGCAGAATTTCTATTACTTTGATCAGGGAATAATAGAAGAAACCAGAGAGCTGTAACGTTTATTTGAAGTAGTGGGAAGACAACTGTAGATAACGTGTATGACATATTTATCACTAGTGTTTTTCTCAGCTATGTCTATTTGCATCTTCATTTTACATGAATTTTTGTTATCCACAGGAATCGCAGGAGAAAAGATTTGTGTGACACAATATCTCCTCAGATTTAAATATCATGTGTTCTTTAAAAATGTTACAATTTCAACTGCATTTCTTGATTAAGCCTTTGTATGTAACTCCATATCATAGAATACATTTGCTATGTGTTTGAAACTTTTGGAAATAGACAAAATCCTTGCTTGTGTTTATTACATTTGGTGACTTAATAGTTTTAAATATTGATTAAATATTTAATAAGAACATTTAAATACTGATTAGAAAAAACGAGACCAGACAGTCAGGAGAGATGGGGAATGGATGGGACCCTTCAACGGCGCCCTCCACTCGCATTGGCATAAATCAGTCATTAAACTGCTTCCTCCCTTCCTGCCTGCACAAGCACGGCCAGCTGAACCAGCAGAAGGCTCGTCAAATCTTCTGTAGGGCTAATGCCAGCTGGACCAAGTGACATCTCTCTGCCCCTGCTGACACCTAGCTCCAGCCCAAGGAAAAGGTGGGGATACACAGTGGGGCCATGAATCTGAGGGCAACTTGCCCTTAGATCAGCTAAAGCTGATTTGGAAGCAGCAGGCTCAGTTATTACCATAGGGTGGTTGGGTGGCCCCAGCTGGCAGCCAAGCTCCCACCCAGCCATGTCAGGACATGGCAGCTCCTTTCTGCTGCTGCTTCCTCCTCACGCTGTTCCTCTGCTCCAGCATGGGCTCTCCGCCAGCTGCAGCCATGGAGCATCTCCTCCTCCTCCTCCTCCTTCCAGAGGACGCTCAGGGGCTCAGCTGTGCCCTGCGGTGGGTCGGTGGGAGCTGGCTATAACCGTGTGTGTCTGGCACAGGCCAGCCCCAGCCTCTCCTCCCAGAGTCCACCCTGCAGCCCATATCCTGCTGCTGCTCTCTGGAAATAAGCCTCAGAGGTTATAAGTGCAAGCAGAGCAGTCAGGATCTCAGTACCTTTTAATCTACAAAAAAGGCTAAAACTCTACACGGAAGTAAATTCTTGATTCACCTGCTGACTCAAAGTGTGTGGGATTAATCATGATATCCACTTCTCAAACCAGATTTGGTGTTTGGTGTGTTGTAGATTATACATGGCATGTGGATAAGATTTTCATGGTTTCTTAACAGTGACTCTTCATGCAGCTGCATCACACAGTGTGTCTGACTGGTTAGGCTTCTCCACCAGTGTCCCCTGTCCTCTCTTGGACTTTGGCTGACACGGACCTGTGAGGAATCTGGGAGGCACAGCCGTGGGAGGTGTAGGAAATGCCGATTTACAACCACCTCTGATACAGTCCTTCCAGGGACCCCGAACGTATTCCAGGACATTCCATGAACGTGAATTTTTGACATTCAAAGCATCAATAACTACTGAAGAATTTCAATGCATTAGTAAATAGGCATGCTACCAGCTCTACTATCACTTATTAATCTGGTATATAATTGTTCTATAATATGTAGTCTGCGAATGTAATCTGGTAAAAATGATGAATAGGAGACCTGGGAGACATGGTGCCATTTTGCAGACTCTTTGATAACAATGAGTACGGTGCAAATTTTGTCACTTACGAAGGTGAATCCTACAAATGTAAATATATACTCATGAAAAAAGTAACTCTGAAAAACGGAGGTTCTTTTGAGTGCAATAGTAAACTGCTCGCTGAAATTGGTAGTGAATTACTCATTAAGTCTTTAGGCACAGTTATTTAATCCATACAGTACCTATCCTGTCTGATTTTGAGCTGTTTGACCATTGACCCTGTAAATGTCTTGCCTGGGCTGGGATAGCTGCTGATCCCACTGGAATTGCAAAGGGGCACCGAAGTCTCCTTTGATAAAGGAGTTTGGAAGATTTGACATTGGGATTTAAGGAACAACTGTTTAGTACTACTGTAGGGAAAAGCTGACTTGTCTTCATAAACATCAGAATGTGAGTAATAAACCAACATATAGATTAATAGATGTCACAGGCATGAGATGAGCAGCTAATTTCATGCCCTATGTATTAGCATAATTAGTTATGATTTATTACAGAAGTCAAGCCCTAAGCTCTTTCTCTGTGCAGTACAATAGCAGTCAGTGTCTAAAAGAGAGTTTGCCTAAGGTGCCGATGTTAAATACCCACAGTAGCAGCAGGTGCTCTCCTCTTTGGCTGCGTAGAGGGGATTGGTTTGTAACCTTAGGCTTTGGCCTCAGTGCTTAAGGTAAAACTAAGTAGAAAGAGCTGAAAGTGATACAGGCTTTTAAGAATATAAAAAAAACATAACTGTGTGGGTTTTGTCTTGAAATTGTTTAGGCTAAGGAAATAGAAAGAAACTTCTAGTAAAGAGAAAAACAAGATGACAAAAAAGTGAGAAACACTAAAAGGGAAGTTTGAACGGGGACTTCCAAGGGGCACAGCTGGGAAAGTACGTTTGACTGGAGGTAACACAGTAGGCCTGTCTATTTTCCGTTTCAAAATGGCGGGTTTATATCAACCAGTAAGGTACTAAAAGAGCAGTTCTGCTCTGACGTGGCATCCTTTTCTCTTTCTGAAGTGGTGTGCATTTGGAGGTTCCGATTTGCAGATGCTCTGAAGTCTTGACTGTTTGCCTCTGAAAAAAATAACTAAGGTCGAATTTCTTCCCTAGTGGGCCGTCCATCTGTTAGTAATTTCTAAAGTAGAATTATCTTGTGATTACTTATCTTCAAATACAAGCAAAATATGTACTTGTTTCAAATATAAATTCTTTATGCCTTATTTGTAACATATTATTCTTTATTACTTCATTGTGCCATGCATTTGCAACTTTACACGAAGTGCTTTTTGATCTGCTTCTGTAAACCCTGTTTTCTCTGAAGTTCTTCTTGAAGTCTTTTGGTTTTGAGCTCATGTCTGCGTTATCAACAGTGAATAGTCAGTTTTTGGCAGTCCTAGATGATGCCTTGTCTGAACTGCTCAACCACCACCTACACAGATGACCTAGTAGTCATGCTGACTAAACAGAGCGTCAAGCTGTGGGTGTTGTCTGTGTGGCTCGGAATAACTGTTGATATCTGGGTGTAGTTCAGGGACCCTATTGTGTTTTAATCTTAAATTATTCATACACCTGATCTGTAGCAACACTTAGAAATGTCTGCAGCTCACAAAGCAGAAACAACAATCTCAAACTCCCTAACACAAAGACTTGCGGCTTTTTTCATTTATAGGTTTTCAGGGGACTGTTTGTATGAAATCAGAACTAGCTTGATGTAAGTTCTTTTTTTAGGGAAGCACATGTCATTTTTCATAAATTTCTAAAGGCAAAAGTGCCAAGACATGTACTCAAAACCTTGTCACAAACTAAACGGCATTTTCAGAAACAACTGTTACTGAAAATTCATGGGTAAGATGGTAAGTCTGTTGTCAGCTGTTTGAGAAATTTATACAAAAGGATATCTTGCCTGATGGAATGAAAGCAGCAAGGCTGAGAGTTAAGGAAAAGCACAGATGTGTAGCAGTATTTTTCAGCAGAAAGGATTTACCTGCTTTGTTGTTCCAAAAGTCATTTGGCTTATGTTAGGAAGATTGTTTCCTACTGCAGGGGAGCCCAATTTTCACACCCCAGGAAGCCTCTTGGATCGCCTCTAAGCCATATACTGGCATTCTTCAGGTTTTTTGACCAAATCCTTAGACACGCACACTGCACGTGGGATGGCCACGCTCTGAAAATCATAAAGCACTACCTAGCAAACGTATTGAAGACAACACAGAGGTGGCCATTGCCTACCTCCCTGAACTTGGCCATATGCACATGTGGAGCATTGCCAGTCTGTACATATGCAGTTAATGCACTGCCAAGTGTCTGACATAGATATCACAACTACTTCTTCCCAAAGACTGTACCAGAAGCCAGAACCTGGCAGACTGGATAGCAGCTGGTTTAAATCATGCAAGCTGCCTTCAACTTCGTTGCTGTAATGGTTGTGACGCCTAACTTACCTATAATAGACCGCCCATTCAAAGAGTGTTGTCTGCCTCTGTAAGCAGTGGGAATGTTTTAGTCAAAATACAGCTCAGTAGAAAAGCATTAATTCCCTCAGCAGCAGCTTGCGTTGCAAACCTGTTGAATGTGTGTAAGTTCTTGTAGCTGCTCACCCGCCACCATGCAGCAGTTGTGGTTAGCTCTTGATTTAGCTCCGAGTCGTTTTGTGAGCACTGCTTTGCTTGCACCAGTCACTGAAATAACTGGGAAAATAATTCATTGTGTCATGCATTCAGCGAGGAGTCTTTTCTCTTTTCCTGTTTGTCAGTTTTTCTAAGCTGGCAATTTTTCCAAGCTTTGTGAAACTGTTTGCCCATAACTCCTACAAATGATGCTTAGTTCGATATGTCTTTTAAGTTATTTATGCATTTTTTTATGTTCCAAATTCATGCTGTTTAACTTGGTGGTATATTGTATGCTAAACCAGATGAGCATAACTAGTAGGATGCAGTTTTGCATACAAATATGCTTCAGTTCAATTGATCTGGAAGCATTCTTGACAACAAGCTCATTTCCTAGAACAAGGGTAGAGAACAAGCACAGTGAAGAGAGAGCAGTTAAAATTATTTTTTTTCCTTTAAATATTAAGCATTAGTAGAAAATGTTTTTCAGAAGAAAAGTTCCAGCCCACCACTCCACCACTTCACTTTTCTGGTTTTTATATTCTTTCCAGCCCCTCTCCTCGGCTTCGTCTCTCTCTAAACCCTAACCCTGAGGCTAACCGTTAAGTATCAAGTGAGCATTATCTGTGGCCCAACAAGGATGAGATGCTTCTCAGGGGACAAATTTTTTTTCAGATAACCCTTCTGGCAGTGCCTTTCAGACTTTGCTGAAGTTTAAACTCCAGGCTTTGCTTCTCTCAGCCCGAACCCTCACCCAAATCCTGAGCCTTCAGCTGAGCTTTAACCTGAGACATTGTGCCACCCATCCACCTGAAACAGTTCAAGGCAGAACATATTTTGCAGCTCACTCCTTCCTTTGGCAGCTCCTCTTCAGCCGCACCCCTGATACAGCTCTAGGCTTTGTCTCCCTCCTAAATTTGTCCCTAATTCTAACCCTAGGCCCTCAAATCAGTTTAGGCCAAGAGCTCCAGCCTTGGTCCAGGTGACAAAGCTGTCAGGAGAAAACACTGTGTCCAGCCTACCGCTTCATTGGCAGCCCCTGCCCAGTGCAGTCCTAGGTCTTATGTCTCTCTGAACCCTAATCCTAAAACTGGGCCCTCTGCTGAGTCCTAAGATCCAGAGCTCTTGCCCAGATGACAGAATTGTCAGGGGAGAAGAGTTTTTACAGCTCACCCCTCCCTTTGGCTCTCCTTTCCAGCCCCACTTCAACTGCAGCTCTAACCTTTCTGCCTCTCCTAACCCTAGGTCTAATCTTAACCTTAACCCTGACCTTAAATTTCATCTCACTTTTTGCCCAACATCTCCAATGATGGCCCACTTAAAAAAAATTTCCCGTGGCAGATGTGTCCCAGCATTCACAGGGGCTTCTCCGGTTGGTTTATTGGTACAGCAGTAGGTCCTGCCATGTCTGCTGGACAATCACCTCTGAGACACTGACCACCTACTACAGAAATTGTATAGTGACATCAGGCAACTCACAGCCCATTTGAAGCACAGAGAATACAGACAGCTTTTAATTGATTTCATCAAAACTTCGATAAGTGAGGAAGGCTGAGGGAGACCAAGAAGGGCAGGAGAAGCTGAAAAAGCTGAGCCTTCAGGATGCATAAACACCTTAGTTTGAACACAAACTATCTGATCAGTCATGAAGAAAACCCACAAAGAGATAAAAAATTACAATCTAAACTGAAATAAGCAAAAGTTCAGGAGATAATATTATCTTTCGCTATAGTCTCTGTAAGTCTTTCTTGTACTAATTGGACTTGAACTATAGGGACATAACAAATATACCAATGTTTTATAGAGGTCTGGATTAGATATTGTGTTATTTTATTCCAGTTTTGTTTTTCTTCCCAAGGATAACTGAAGCAGAAAGAACTTGTTTACTAGAGGCATGACAATGCTTCAGGCAGAGTCCCTGTGGCTTCTGAATGATCAGGGAAAAATGTCAATTGCTGATGTTCCTTTTAGACGTATAGAGGATGCCTTTTCTTACTGCCAGAGCACTTCTTACTGAGAGAACTCCCCTTTTTCGTTTTTATCCCAGAAACAAGCTGTGAAAAATTACTTTGGAAATTAACAATGACTATTAATATTCAAGGACAAGTTTAATTTCCTTTTGCTGGTGCCCCACTACTAATATATCTTACAAAAATACGGAGTCCCGCAGTGACTGGCTTTTAGATATACCTAGTCACATGCAAGACAGAGATAAAATCGATTCAATTTCCTAAATGTGAGTAACATTTCTCTAAGAATTGTTCACGCATGTATTAACCGCTGTTTTGTTGGGATCCATAGCGGGTGGGGGCTACTCTGCGTTATCTCACTGCCTGTATTTTTTCATGCTGCAAGCTGAGAGCCTGAACGGAAGATTTTGATCCTCCTTTATGAAATGAATCAATTAGCATTTGGTAATGGCATAGTTTTTTAATCAACAGGCCTCCTCAGACTTCCAGATTTCCTTTTGTTGCAGGAGTAGCTATGCATCTACTCACTTAAAAAAAAAAAATCTGTAAAATATAGTTGAGGAGGTTAAATAGCTATTTATAATAAATACATATGAAAAAGAAATTAGCAGAATACAGGGAAAAAAGACAATGAATGATGCTAAATTGCAATTTATCTTTACTAATTGCCTATAGAAGAAGTTTTTTATCAAAAATAACTACATTGACAATATTTTCATGGAAACCCTTTGGGTTGTTTAATTACCTAAAGGGTGCCTACAGGAAAGCTGGGGAGGGACTCTTTCTTTATCAGGGAGTGTAGTGATAGGACAAGGGGTAATAGCTTTAAACTGAAAAAGGGGAGATGTAGATTAGATATTAGGAAGAAATTCTTTACTGTGAGGGTGGAGAGGCACTGGAACAGGTTGCCCAGAGAAGCTGTGGCTGCCCCATCCCTGGAGGTGTTCAAGGCCAGGCTGGATGGGGCTTTGAGCAGCCTGGTCTGGTGGGAGGTGTCCCTGCCCAGGGCAGGGGGGCTGGAATTAGATGATCTTTAAGGTCCCTTCCACCCTGAATCCTTTTATGATTCTATACTGTTTTTTTCAAGGAAGGTGTTTGATGATTCTGTCTTCACTGACTTACACAACCATTTTGCTAGTTATGATGAGAGATACTCATCGTATCTATCTCAGAGATACTTCTCAACATATTTTTTGCCTTAAGTTACAAAAATATCAAATTAGTGTTTCCTGCTATAACTTAATTAGCTTGTGTCATTTTTATATTTCCGACAGTAACCTTAAGTATTAACATATATGGCTAGTGCCACGCCATTACTTAGGTGATAGAACGTTAGGCTTGTGGTTTTACAACTGAGAAGAGCCTGCCTCCAATCCTATGATGCTCCATGTAAGGTATCTAAGTGCCTTTGTCATTCTCATCTGCAGTAGAAGAACTGACAAAACACAAGATTTAGAAACTACAGGAAATTTTTTGAAATGTTCCCAAGGCTGTAAGGCAGCTAGTGTTCTTGCTGGATCTTACATTGCCTGTGTATTAGTAACTGCCAGTATTGTACAGTTATTACTGCATGCTGGTGCCACTCAGACTTGCTAACCTTGCAGTTCCTTGCATGAACAGTAAAGATACGATCTGCGGTTTATAGCCTGCAGGTCCCCTGGTATCTCGCAGCCTCAGAGAACAAAATTTGCTGGTATCCATCCAGAGCTGGTGCTGTTCAATTCCTATTTATTGTTGTTCTGAGCATGATTCCTCAGGATTCCATCATTAGGATGTTCTGCATCCTAATTTTCACTGCCTCAACCTATTTCTCATAGGGAATTGGGGTATATGTTTAAGAGATGAGTTATGTGAACAATGAATAAGCTTATATTTTTGGCAGACATAATATGGATGAATATACTGTAACAGTAATACCCTGCCCAAACTTTTTTAGAGTAGACCAACCATGGCAGAATAATGCTTTCTCCACAAAGTACTGAATTCCACAGAAGAAAATGATCAATGTGGGAAAAATAGTTATTTTTAGCACACAAGGAAGTTGGAATCTTAGCCCATTTCCTTCAATAGCACATTCTTTAACAAAAAGGCTACATTTTTACTTTTAGTTAAGAACTGAGGCAGTTATTAGCACATTCTGGTTGCTGCCTAGAAAGGCATTATATTCTGCTTTAAAATGCCCGCAGGACTCCAGCGTTTGTAAAATTAGTCACAGGTGAAGAGGTCCTCTTGGACAACGGTTACAAATCGATACCCTGATAACAGATCAAGTTTATGAACTATGGAAAAGCCTCGAGGAATAGGCTGACACTGAACAGAATACTAAAAAGAGAGTTTGGGAATGTAAATACGCACACATACTCAATTCGCAATTACTTTTGATGCAAAAAAGTGACAAGGATTAGGGTTTTGCCTAAAGACCGGTGGCCAGTTTCTGAGTGGTGCATGTGTGTTCGAGTGCCTTTGGACTGCTGGAAACACAAAGAACCACACAGAACAAATAGATCTGATTCACAGGTAAATAGCAGTGTTGTTTTGTTATATTTCCAAATACCTTCCCCTAAACCTAAAAACCAAGCGTTACCAGTAATTGATAGATGATTTCCTTTACTTTTACCTTAACAGTAGTTTAGCGTTAAGGCTGATGCAGAGTACTTAGCAAACCAAATACATCCCTGTGATGCCTCAAACGTCAGAGATTCAAAGATACCAAGATACACATGTATTATTCACCTACAAATGGTAGGGGAAGGGATGGTTCCATAGGACACCAGTTGGGAAAAGACATCTCCAGTACCTCCTGTTAACCAGGTTACTAATTCTCTCTAACTGGAGTATGATTGGCAGCATACCTAAATTGCAATGATTTTGAGTAGGCTTGTAAGATATTGTTTCTACTGTGATTTTCCTGATTTTCTTAAATTTAATCAGTAAACTGAAAAAAAAAAAATTGTGTTAGAGTGAGAATAGACAGTTTTAATTAAGTATAAAGATAGCAAGTCTGGTTTCACCTATAGAAATGCTGCTTTGCTTGGTACTTTAAAGATCCCTTAGATGTGTTTGGAATTGGATAAAAATAATCCTTGTTGTAAATTCAAATAACATACTTCTTTGCACTGTAATTTTTTTAAGTTTAGTTTACAAATTCTCAAAAAGCACCCTCTTGAAACTGCTGTTGCTCCCTTCTGGGGATTCACAGCTATTTAAAATTTCTTTCTTTCTAGCTTCCCACTAATATGCTAATAGTAAATCTGAACCATCTGCCATGTAAACAGAGAAGTGGGTAATATGAAAAACCTTGACAGCATAGTCCCTCATTTAACCAATTTACATAAGTTATTATTCATGTAAATAAAAGTGTCCTTGAGTTACTACAGATTTTGTGGCCATTACATTTTTTCCCTAATCATCTACTAATTGCACTAAGGAGACAAAACTGCACTAGAACAGAGTGTGTTTGTTATGTATGGCAGGATGATGTTTACAATTTCAGTAACTTCTGCTTGTTTATCTGGACTACTGTGTATCTTCTGTATGAATCACTTGCCAATTGATGGGCATCCATTAAGCCATGAACATTCTGGACTCATACAAAATCTGTGCACCTTAAAGAGAACAACCTCACTTTTACCTGCAGAGTAGCAAACAAAATGTTTGTAGAATGCAGCAAGACAAAATTAATGGCAAACAACATTTATCTTTAGCCTTGAAATGAATTGCAATAAAAATAAAACCATAATTTCTCTGTAGATTCACTACATGCTTGTTATCCGTGGCTAATGTTAAGCTGGTTCTCTTTCAGATGTGCTCTATAGATATAAGAACAAACATTTGCAACATCATGACCTTTGATCTGCAATAGTGACATTAAGATGGGCCAAAATCTCTCTAAAATGAAGGGGGGAAAAAATGAAGATTGATTTTAAAATGGAAGAGAACTCCCTGTGCAAATATATGAGAAGCAATACAGTGTAGATTATTATTTTGAACTAACCAATAGTGCTTGACTGTCTACAGGGACCTCTTGTTGTCAGTTTTTATACTGACAGCTAAAATCATATCACATTCTTAAAATATTGACTATGTATTATGTGCTCTTAGTCTCTTTTCAGTAGGCTAGAATATTTTGAATGGAAGTAAGAATTAGATAGTCCTTATGAAGAAAAAAACTACAATATTTTACATCAGTCTTGGAGACGAAAAGAAAAAGTGCCATTTTGCATGAGACTAATGACTGCGTAAAATATAATCTATTTGAAGCCAACTGATTTACATAATGCTATTTCTTAAAATGAAAAAGAAGTTCTATACTAGGGAGTCCAGAGAATAGCTTTTCCAGTCACACATTAGTGCTTGTATTCATTTCACTGACACCTCTGCCGTCTTCTTCAGTGTACGTACATATCTGTCGCAGAGTCTTTTCCTTTTGTACACCAGCTCCATAGTGGACTGGTAATTATATTTTTAGCCTTGTTTTGCTACTCAATAGTCTTACAAATGGATCCTTTGCAGGATTAGGTAAACTGAGGCACATGCTGCAAAACTAAGGTCTCCAATTTGACTAAAATTGATTGTTAATTACACGTAACTGAACAAATTATCTAGGTTATGTTCCCTTGCAAAAGAAGTGCATGAGGACAGGATTTCCGTGTGCGCTAGGTGCTGACAGGTATGTGCTGTGAAGGCTGCAGGTGGAGGATGCTTAAGGAAGATGCTGAGCTGTGCAGACATGGTCCACCACAGACCTATGATCCACATGGTGTGGTGGGGAGCAGCTTCAAGGTCAGCTACTCTTAACAAAAAGAATAGATAAAAAATCTTTAATAGCTAAGGGTTTACTTATTCACTCAATCACAACCATTATCCTGAATGTCCACTTTTATGAAGCATTCTTGGTATTTTTCCTGTGATGGAGGAATGTGATTTACAATCAGTAATTTTATAGAGCTTACAACAGGTTGCTATAGAACTTGTGGAAAAAGTAGCTTGATTTCTTCAAGTTCAGAAAATATCCTGAACGAATCTTCAACTTGTTTCATTTTGACAAACAAACTTACAGAATATAAAAAGAATATAAGATATTTTCCAATATCTTTAGAAGTGGATGAAGATGTTATAAGCTAGATTCCCCTCTTGTGTTGATTCTATATCTGTTTACAGTGGGATAGGTGAAGATTTCTTCACCCTGTTTCTCAACCTTTAGATGAACATTTCAGACATCCTACTACAGACAGTAGCACATATAAAGCTTTGTTAAACAGTGTCATGGTTTGGGCCAAGTTGGCCAATGACAAGACAACAGATGCTGTCCCCTACCTCTCGGTCCATGGAGAGGAAGAAGATAGAGATTCATGAGTTTAGAAAAAAACCTAAACTACTTTAATGAAATAGTAATAATAAAATAATAGAGGGAATAATTAAATCAATACAATTTATACAAATATACACAAAACCATATCAGGCTCCCAGAGATGTTACTGGCAGGCACTGGAGAAGTTCCAGACTAGACTCAAGAGACAAATGGGAACTGGAACACACTGACCGGGATCAAAAGGCAGATGAGCTGATGGGGTCCTCCTCAGACGTCAGTCATTGAAGACAGAGTGCCATTAAAGAAGCAGCCCATTGGAGAAGAACCCACTGAAGAGGAGCCAACCTGATCTCCTTGATTCCTCAGCTTTTATACTGAGCATGGCAGGTGGGATGGAACACACGATTGGTCACTTGGGGTCACTTGTCCTGTCACTCCGTCTGCTCTTCCCCACAGGTTTAAACCCTCCGTGGGGTCAACACGCAACTCAGCTGGCTCTGGTTGCCACAGACACAAGTGTGAGCAAGAGCCTCTCACTGAACAGAAAGTTGGCTCTGCTCCACCCTAGAACAGGACGAACAGTAAAACATAATTGCTGACAATCGTAGATGAAAGGATGTGGAATCTCTGTGAAAAAACTTGACGAAAATGTTACGTGATTGGCAGGAGTGTGCTCATACTGTGATTTTCTCCCTCCCTCCCTCCCCCGCTTTAATTTTCTGTTCCTAACTGTTTTGTAAATTGTCCATTAAACTGCCCAAATAAGTTACAGTATATGTCCTCCTGCTGGTGAGCACAGAAACAATACACTGTTTCACAGCTAATCACATTTACTTGCATATAAATCTATTTAATCAGTCCATTAAAAATCACAGAGGCTTTTTGGTCCTCCTCTGCCAGATGTAAATACTTATAATTTGTACAAGGCCGGGTTCCAGAAACGTGTTGCTCAGCACAAAATGCAAAGCACTAACCTCAGTGTTGGAGCTGAAACTCTTAACAGATGCATTCATTAGTCTGCTGAAGTACGTTGCTATGTTTGATTTTTTTTTTTTTCTATGCAGTACAAGAAGGAAACATCCCCCAGGGTCTGTATATGAGATTTAAATAAGCCTCCAACACAGTCAGGATGCCTTGCCTAATATTGAATACTTCTAGCTGAGATCACTAGCTGCATAATTGACTACCACCCATTACTCTTCCTGACAAAGACAGAGAGAGTCGGCACGCTGGCCCACCCCTGCTGCGTGTATTCCTGCTAGCCCATTCATAAAATGGCCAAAGAACGAAAGACTTTATTGAAAAAAAAAAAAGGAGAATCGTAGGAATACGCACAGCTGGGCCAGGCTGGGGGCGCGGGGGCGATTTTGTAAGTCTGTGAATCAAATGTCCAAAGAAGAGCATAATTCTGAAAAACTGTGAGTGGCACTGAGCCTTTCTGTTATTTCTAGCAGTCATGGAGCAGCTGCTAGAAGTTACTCCAAGAGTATGTTGTCACTGAAATTATTACCAGAACATATCCTTTGTTTTCCTCTGTAACTTCATAAACTCATGTACTCTGTGAGTTAATGATTTCTGTTTTTTCATGCATATTCTTTAAAACTTACTTTTCCTTTTTTTGGTGGGTTTTTGAGTCCAAGTTATAGAAGAATGCTGGTATTCTTCTGCCAGTGCCATGGTGCAGCTTTGACTGATCTCTGGCAATCCATCTTTAAGAGCAGTGTCTTGCCATCCAGCAGTACCGGTTCCTATCTATATGTCTGCACATTCACATCGACTGCCCACTAACTGCAAACATTTGTAACAATCTCATGATAGTTTTAAAAGAATTTTGTCAACAGCACATTCCACCCTGCTCTCTTGTCACATCAGTTATTGAAGACCATTCAGGAGAAGTGATTTCAGTTCAATTCTGGGCTGATAAGATTTAGTTTCACAGAATGGGCAGCACCGTCGTAACCAGTCTGGGCAGCGTGAGGAGGACGAGGTGCGAGCTCCTCCCCACGTAAGCAGCAGGATCCTCAAAGGCAGGGGGATCTTAGGAAAAAAGGAAATGTTGTCAGCGCCACACTCACTCCGGAGTCAATAAAATGATATTCTGGGACCTTCAGAAGAGAAGGTCATTGATTAAAAACATACTAAAGTATGCAGGTGTGCTTTTCATCTGATGTGTCATTAAATTAAATTAGGAGGAAAGGAGATGAAGACAAACAAAAGAAGGTTGCTTTTGATATAGCATATAAATAAGTTGTGGAGCTTCTTGCTGCAAGATGTATAAATTAAAAGTGACTCTACAAGTTCATAGAAGAAAATCCATTAAAAATGTATGCAATTATACAATCTTGAGAAGTCCCTGAGTCACTTACTGGTGGAAACAGAAATAGTGTGTAAGGAAGTTTCAGCACGTCCTTCTACCTTCTGCTGTTCCCTAGGGAAGTGCTACTTGACATGCTTTGGAGGCATGTACTGGATAACAGATCTTTGGTCTGACCTAGTACAGCTGTCTTAATTTTTTAGAAGATCTGAAAGAATAGTTGCTTAAATCAAGATAATGTATTAATTAATTTAGCTACACATAATTAAATAATTGGCAGTGATATTTTACTGTTGTAGAGTTTCTATCTAAGAATATAAACAAAAGTTACAAAAAATGATTAGGAAAAAATTTCTTTTTCGAGAATTTGAAATTTAATTGAAGTACATGAGCTTGCTAGAATTAATATCTCCAAGTCGAACTAAGTAGTCCTTAATTTGCAAATATATTTTGTGGGGAGATTTGCATACAATTCAGATACTGAATAAAAATCTAGTTATTTGCTTTTTTAATGGAATATGTCTGGGGCAGCTCTCTTTTTTTGTATGTTCAATCTCCCACCCCTTTCCTGAGAAACAGTTACTGCTCAGTGACACTTAAGAGTGTACACGCGAAGAAAAATCCCAGTTAAATTAGTCATTAAAACAAACAGAACTAGGGGTTTTCTTTGTGTTTTGTTTTGCTTTTTTCTTAGAATGATCTTAATCTGTTCAGATGTTGATTCAAAAAAAGTTTAATGGAGGAATGACAGATCTTTCATCATCAACTAAGCAGAGAAACCTGGAAATTGCCAAGTGTAGTAAGCCAACAGCACTGTGCTTTTCCTATAGACTGGAAGTGTCTCCATCAAGCTGTTTCAAGACATATTTCACGTTATCTCATAGACAACCTTATATTCCTATTTCCTGTGGACCTCAAGAACTGAATGCATTTTTCCATAGTTGCTCAGTATCCTGGGAGCTCATACCTGAAATGTTTGTGCCCTTTCCTTGTCGGCAGATTGTAGTGCCTCTGTTAAGGTGAAAAGATCAGCTTTGGGGGTCCTAAACTGGGCGGGCAGCTTGGGCAGTGGTTTGGAGTCTGATAGCGTATGTTGAAGGTTATGTCTCACGCAGATGGACAAAAGGAGCTTGTGTAGCCCTGGGTTCCCTGTGGATTTGTTAGAAAGCCTGAGGGCGTGGACGGAATCTGTGTTCCTCACTCTTGACCATAGCGATTCAAAGCTGTGGAAGACCGCAGCAGGATTGCTGACGCAGGTATTGTCACCAGGGCAGTCGTTAATCGCAGACGGGGACTCTGTGTTTAGCCATATTCTGGAATCTTTTGTGTCTTTATTCACACCAGCCATACCTCTCTTTTCTAGAAGAACCTTGTTTCAGTTTTGCATCAAAATGGCATGAAACTAGAAGGAGGCTGTTTTTGGTTAATAGGGTTGAAAAGCCATAGCACTTTAAAATAAGGTGGTATTTGGAAGCCGAACCCCAACGTGAACTCCTTACCAGTCTATTACATTTTTATACTACACAGGCACAGTCATAACGCAGAGCGGGTGTGAGTCTTCGTGACACTGGCATATTATAGAATCATAGAATTGTAGGTTGGAAGGGACCTTTCAGATCATCTAATCCAACCATCAGCCTAACTCTTGACAAAAACCATCACTAAACCATACCTCTACTTAATCCCTTCATTATTACATAATTACGTATTATTACACGTAGTTTTATGCAAACTGACATGAATGTGCTGGAACTGTTCTGTCACACTTTTGGGTGTTCAACATGGTGTTACTTAGGGGCAGTTCATTCTGCACAGGGCTAAGTAAAGCCTCTTTCTCTAACTGAAAGGGAGTGTTTGTTTGCTTTTGCCTTGTGGCCCTTTAAGTGTCTTTCAGCAGTACAATCAAGGCAGTTACCCATTAAAATGTTGTCACATACAATAATTCAACCTGTTCTTTTAAAATGACTGAGGAGAGGTTTGGCTTTAATATGAGTATAGACTAAGACTCACCTCATCTGTCTCTGTCTGTACAGCATATGACACCTGAAAAAGGAGCTAATTGTGATCTTCCTACCCGTTCATTCAAAATAGCTTCTGGCTTGCTTAATTCTTTAGGCGATGTTTTGACAGCAGGTTGTATGAACCTTATACTGTGGTTTCTTTTGTGTTGTGTTGCTTCCCCACTGATCTAAACACTTACCTCACATTTGTCTGCCAGTGCCATCAAATGCCTGTTGCAAGTGAAACAATTGCCCAGGAGCCAGAGAATTTTCAGACCTGTGAAGGAACAGTAGGAGTTTGGTATGGCATCCAATGGGAATGCAATAGGAAAGGAAAATTACTCCTTCAGAGAGATCTCTGCTGTTCCCGGAATAGAACAAAAGCGCTATTAGCTGCTACCCAGTCAGACATCACAGCTCAAAGAGAGCAAGCTCTCTAGGAGAGTTTTTCTGTAGGCCCAGCAGGCAACCCCTAAACAAAACAAAACAACTTTGTGGAGAAGTCAAGAAGTACATATGCATACCCAGAATTGATCCGTTCCTTCTTTTCTGCCTGCTAAATTTTAAGGACTGCATCTGCAACTGTGAAGTAGTTTCCCTGGTGTTTCTGAAATAACTGCAATCTGAGACACCGCAAAATGGAAAAGTTAGAAACAGTATCTTCAAACAGTATGACAAATATAGATGTATTCTATATTGGCATCCTTTCTGGAGGCAAAACAAAGTCCTAAAGCATTTGATTTTTTCTCCATCTTTTCTCAAGCTGTAATTTAATCTTGCTTGTGGCACTGACTGTGTCCTTCCCCAGATGTTAGCCATCAATAAAAAGACTTTCTCCAGAGCTACTCTGCTACCTTTCAGCCATGGCAATGTATTTGCTATGCCTTCTCAAGCTCTGCTGATTTCTATTGATGTCTTTCTTTGGCAGTGTTTTGTGGCAGGATCATGAGGAATGGGCCTGAGGTTTCTGACAGATCTTGAGCGTCGTACCTTAGAGTGTGCTGAGGGCATCGGGGCTGTGCGGGTCAGCAGCATCTTCACCTTCTGCCCTCACACCTTGGTGAAGAAACTGCAACAACGACAAAACCCAGTAATAACAAAACAACAGAGAAACAGACAACTGGATTGAGAAAGCTGTTCACTGCACATCTCGTGGTCACGATTACTCACAGGTTAGGGAAAAGAATAGAACTGTGAAAAAAAGTCTCTAGACTGTATCCCAGCTCTTGAATTCTATCTCTGTATGCCACAACTTGCTAAATGCCTTTCTTTAAATAACACTAGCGAAAGGCACAGTAGTAAGTGTACTTACCTTTACAGATATCTGCACACGTGACAAAACTATGTCTAGCAATCACAGGTAAAACCTGCGGTGGAGAAATATTTTTCTCTTGGACTCAGGTCAGGTGAAGCAAGGCCATACTATTAAGGCAGCTTCATACACATTATTATCAGAATAGAGCATAAGTTATAGAGAATACAGGAGTTAATGCAGCTGTAGAGCAGGCCAGGAACCACAGGTGCAGGCCATATCACTCTGTGGTATGTGCTCATTTTTTCATGTCAAGAGGTCACTGAAGAGGCTATTGCAAGTCCCTCTGCAACACATCCCCTCATCTGGACATCTTGTGGTGGTGAGACCTTGCTCTCTGTGTGTCACAGAGGTCTGTCAGTGGATTTGAAGAGAAGATAAACACTTCTCACTGCCTTTTTCTGTCAACTGGACCTGAGGATTTAATTCCTTGAGTGTCATATAAGTTATGTCCTCCCCAGTCCTTTTTCTCTTCGTTAACCCTGACAAATATTACAGGTTGCTGTGGCTGTCCAAGGCCATTGATTCTGCCCAATGAGTAAATACAGGACTTGTTAATGCTGACCTAAAGCAGCATTGTATTAGCTTGTAGCTGGAAAAACCCCAAAGTCTAGTTTGAAACAAGCACAAAATTTGCCCTGCTGCTCCCGCTTCCAGAGTGGCAGGTCAGGATTTTCCCTATCACACCTATAGCCATGTGTCGACTTGTGCAAAGAGTTTCATATGTTCAAAACACTAGTAAAATGCTTCCAGTTAAATAGCAACTGTAATAAAATGCATCCAATTAAATAGCAACTAGGTAGGAAGTGGCTACATAAATATTGGAGTATAATTATGCCATAAACGTAAAAATTGAATAAAAAAGATTTGGTTGCAGTCCAGTCTACATTATTTTGTCCAGGTATAAACAAAGAGGCATAATATTCAGATATATGGTCAAAATTTACAGAAGAAGCAAAAGAAGAAAAGAAGCTTTTTTTCCCCACTTTGATGATACTGAATGTAAATGCATCTTCAAACATCAGTTCTGAATTCCTTGCTAAAATTCAACAAATTTAGAGTTTGGACCAAATCACGTACTGTTGTATAAGAATATACGAAGAATAAGTCAGAATGGCAATATGTAATGGACTAATGAAATAATGTTGATAAACCAAAAGGGTTTAGGATCACCATCATTAAAAAGTCATGCAGACACTATAGGACCGGTGGAGTAATGTGTCTTTGTTTATTTTGCTGTCAGAGAGACATCAATCTGGCAGAGTACAGCTAAAATATTCCCCAAAGCATCAAAACAATATATGGTCCAAAGAGCATCAGGAGAGGTGGGAGAGGGGGGACATAAATAGAGCTTCTCATCGACAAAACTGCTCTCTGCTGGGTCGTTGTTTGTGGTGGATGGATCACAAACTCTCCTCCCTGAAGGACAATGAATCTGTCACAGCATGTGAGACTTCTTTTCTAGTAGGAACAAAACAGATCTCGTTCTTCATACCCAAACCCTGTCTTAGAATGAGATAAAAATAAATGGTTTTCTTTTGCTAGGAGTAGTTTTCTCAAAACAATTTTGTCCTAATTCGGAACACCAAAAATATATTCTGTATGTTTCCTCTAATTTAATTTATGCTATATGTTCAAAGAAGATTAATTTTTGTCTTGTACATTGTAAGATTCATGCATATCTCCCATATTAATGTAGGGATTTAGTCTTCTCTTTTCTAGAGTCTGAATGTAAACTTTTGTAAACATTTCCTTCAACCTATGGTTTTCTGAAACAGAACTTGCTCTATTAGTAACTCAGTGATGCATTTGAGTGCAAGGTAGCCACAGGACAACATGTATTAATAATTATTGTAAGGGACAGGAATATTTAAATGATGTGCAACTTTCAACGTATTTCACACAGAGGACATTTCAGATTTTCAAATATAACCCTGGATGGATCAAAACACCACATATCTGGAGGGAAGTTCACAAGTCTCATGTGTAAAGGCATTGTTCGTATTACGATCAATACAGATCATGTTCGCAGCTGGCAAATTGTTTACGTTTCATTGTACCTGGCTATTTTGTGGAGGAAACTTGGCCTTTCCTGAGGGCCTTGAAATAGATGTCAATTAAACATAGAGAAGCACAATAAGTTAAAAAAGAAGTGTAAGCTAAGCATAGAAGTGTACAGTAATAATAGGTTAAGCGTATTGTCACATGTAAGCTTTCTGTACATTGCAGCATGACAGAAATGCAGTTTGGGGGAGACTAAATATATTTGACTATTAAATGTTGTAGCTTATTTTCCTGTGAAAAAAACATGACTCTGGAGTATTTCTCCCCTGTATGTATGTATCTGTGCATGTACGGTTTATGTAGCTGTACTTTTCCATTAAATAAGATGTTTGGTCTTCAGACTTTTAGATCTAATTGCATATGTAATCACTCGCATCTCAGCAGGAATCAGAAAAAAGCCAGAGATTTAACACTGAAGTCAAGGAGATATTGAACACCTGCAAGTATCAGGGAATTCAGTCAAGTAGAAAGTCCAGATGATTGTGAATTGGCCATCTCTGTGATCTGTTAAAGAAAAGAGGCATCAGATTGTTCTTGCAAATTTGGTTTTGATGGCTTTTTAACGCATTCTTTGGAGATATGGTTAGTTTAAAATGTCTTTTTGAGGAAAAAAAGATAATTAGCATAGAAAAAGGTTTACAGAGGCTTATGCTTCAACTGTTGAGACTGATGAAACAAATATTTAGCCATTTTATAAATTCATCCAACAGAGTATGAAGTGTTGGGTTGAAAATCAGGAGTAGATCTAAAAGATAATCAACAGTGTTTTAATTACTCAATAATTCTCTCAAAGATACAATGGCAATAGAAACAATTTTTTTTTGTATATTAATTCCCTTGAATGGCCCTTGTGCTCTTTTCAACTCATCAGTTTCTTTTCAAAGTTGTGATATATGATGTCCACATTTATTTTTAGTTTTCCCCAGGCATTTTCGAGTGCTTAGAGCATTGGCAAAACATCGTGATTCTGACCCGTTTGGCTGCACTCTGTAATCTCAGCTCAGACCAGATGGTGAGCCTCAGCTGCTGTGCGAAACAGGTAAAACCAAAAAAAGAAACAAACCAAAAGCCTATGAACGCTTAAAATATTGTTGGCAGTTTCATCAGAAATACTTTCCAGACAACAGGTGTTGTGTTTTTTGTTGTTTGTTTGGTTGGTTTTTTTAATATTTATGAAACTGCATATAATTTAGAGCTAGAGGAATCTGATTGCTGAATGATCGATGTTGTTATCCTTTTTGTCTTCTATGGATTTTTCTTCTTGTTTCTAATGCAGCCAATGCAGCACTACTCCGACACGTGTACTCTACCACACATACCTTCTTGTTACTTGGAGGCTCACCAGAGAGGTTGCAGGGAGGATTGGGGTTTGATTTCATAAATAAATTAGCAGGTTAAATTTACATGTCCTGTTGTGCTTTGTTACTGTACGGTACATGCAGGACTGGAGCCAATACAAGGGACAAGTAAGATGAAGAGTTACCCAAATGTAGGTTTAAGAGGTTTCTAGGTGGAACAGGGATGTTGGGTGAGTGATAGTTTTTCCTTTGGTGAAATGAAAGTGCTTGGCTGTGTTTTTTGAAGGAAGTCAGATTTATTTTTTCCAGCCGGTGTTAATGACATTAAGTTGTTGTCTTTTTTATTCATTGGTGAAGTGGAAAAGAAATGCAATGAATTGCTGTGCTACTCGTTGAAAGGCTGAAGGAGGTATGACTAATTATAAAGGAGTAGGATACATGCAGTGGGTGCTCAGAGAGCTGCAGTTGGATGCTTTCACCCCTCCCAAGTATGACACCACGGGCACTGCCTCGGGACCTTCTGTTTTATTCTCCCTTCTGCCTGTTCTTGGTTTTGCTCCCCATATCCTTCCTTCTGCTCCTTCCCCAAAGCTTCAAAACCTGGAATGGAAATAAAAACTCCCCAAATGGACTATCATAGATAACTTCCTAACTTTTTTTTTTTTAAAGGTAGCCTTAAGACTTTGAATCCTACTACTTTTGGAAGCGTAGAGTTAGAAAAACTTGACTGTCAGCAGACAGCTAGGATATATTTCATACCTCTTTTTTTTTTTTTTTATGCCAGAAAGGGATGTTACCTCTAAACACACCTTGACATATGAAAGCTTTTAGCTGGTTCATTTAATGGAGGCCCTCCATGAAAATCTGAATCACGTTTGGGAGCACAGAATGAGAAAATGGTGAATATGTATTAATAGTTCCAAAGCAGAAGCTTTGTGCAGAAGACAAGTGAAGCAGACAGCTCAGGGTTAACCCTGAGGTTAACAGGAGGTGGAAACTGTTGCAGTTTCATAAGGCCCTTCAAAAGGGAGAGTGGAAATCTCCTTAGCAATACTGTATTACGAAATAAATCCCTGAAGTTTGGAAATAGTATAATTCTGGTTTTCTGTTCAAACTCTTTGTAAGGTTCTTAATTGACAGGCTTCAAAGGTAACTGAAGGGCTAAGAATTCTCTTAATGGAAACAAATTTCCACTGTATTTATGATTGCAGTAGGGTAACTGCACCTGCTGTTTGGAGCTGAAGTGACACTACACAGTCTGAAAGCAAATAACGTGGAGGTAGCTGAAAAGAAAACAGTCTTGATCTTCTTTCATGAAAAGGCTGGTGACTGGTAACAGTTGGATCAATCATTCCTTTGTGGGCAGGGGTAAGTTGGTGGATGGTGTTATATTCCCTGCTGAATGCAAATTCTAAGTAATAGTATGTTCCTTAGAAACAAATCAAACTCTTTTCACTGACAACATGAGAGTGCTGAACAGCGGATATTTGGACAGGTCCTTCGTTAGCTCCTCAAGGTTTTCACTTCAACAATTGTAATGTAATTTAGTAAAACGATACTTAAACCAACATGAATAGCAAAGCAACCATTCTACAACTGGCAGCATGCGAGACTTATACAAATCCTGGGCTCAAAAGACAGCGTCAGACTGGTTAAAGCACATAAAGCCAGTTCTGCTATGACCAATGTGTACATTGGCAAAAGCCAGGGGCGTATCCATCTGGCTAGGCAGCTGTGTGTCAAAGAACCAGCAGCCTTATGCACTGAGACTCATACACAAAGCTAACCGCTGTTTGCATAGCTATACTTATTCAGCAACTTCCACATGACAATATAGCATAACACAACACAACATAACATAACATAACATAACATAACATAACATAACATAACATAACATAACATAACATAACATAGCCAATAATCACTATTGCAGTTGTTGTGTGGGGTTTTTGTAACAGCACTATGGAAAAAAATTCGGCTACTGCCATTTTATGTGAATATAATGAAACAGAGTGAGCAGACCGAGCCTAGAGTGAACTAACACACTCCCAGTGAATCTACTTCTGATGCAGAAGGATCTGAAAGTGAATGTAGCCTTTAGGAACTACATAAAATATTTATAGTATCTTGTTCTTTATTTATCAATGCCACCAGCAACAAAACACTGCTTCATTTTCAGAGGCTCCATTTATATAGCACTGCATAAGAGAAGCAAGCAAAAGTAAATGGACAGAGAAATAACCCTGCCTTCTTTAATGGAATTTAAATTAAAAAGCAGACAAATACAGCCCTGAAAAAAAAAATCCTAATCTTCGAGCTCTAAATATCTTTACATTGCATGTGTATAAGTGTGCATATGCCACATATATCATGCTCTCAGCTGTTAGACTCAAATCTGTCTGGTACTCTTCATTTGATCCCTTCTGACAGCTTGTGTCAAGTGTGTGACTTCAGTTTGTGTAAATTATTTCTGTATAAATGCTTTATATAAAACAAGAAAATACTTAGAGTTTGTATCAGATTGTGGTGACCATCTGCAATTGCCCATATCCAATCCCTAGCGCTGGCAGTAATTTAAAAGCATGAGGAGGGGGAAAAATACTCACTGCCTTTTTTTCCTTCTGTTACAAACTCGGGAAATACTCAGTGTTCAGAGGTTTGTGCATGTGAGCAATTTTATACATAATATTCACATTTCAGTTTATGCATTTAAGTGAACAATACAAAATAAAGAAAAATGAGAACACTTTTTGTGCATCACTTATTTCTTTGTTATTTTGGCCTACCAAAATCCTTGTCCAACAGAGCGATCACAGCGCTTTGCTCTTTCTCAATAATCTGTTCGTCTGCAGATTTGCGTTGGCTGATTGTGAGCCACTCACAGTCCTTCACAGTCACCTGAATAAGTGAACTTTCTGTGACTAGTCTCTTTATCTCCGTTACTTTAATACTTGCTTTAACTCATTTAAAAGCAGAATAAAACTGCAAGCGAAATGAAGTTCAATAACTGTTGATGGCTTTTCATGTTCTTGCTCAGCAGAGAAATGATTCACTTTTGATTTTGCAGTGCTGACCACATCAGTCACAGGCAGGCAGAGAGCCTGGTACCGTCCATGGTGCATCTTTACTGTGCATCATTTACAAGGTGGAGCACCAAGAAGAAATAACGGGCTGAATGTAAGCTCATAAAGCCGAAATGCGGGTGTGACATCAGCCTCGCACATCGGCGCTGTGTTTTGCCAACCGGCTGATCAAGCCAGAGCAGAGGGGGAGCCTCAAGCTTGTGAAGACTATTGGCATGCCACATTCTCCTGAGAGTTCAGTGGTGGGATGAGTGTGGTGTCAGAAGGCGATGAGAAGCATGCTGCTGTGGAGAGCCTTTCTGTTTTATTAGAGGGCACACTAGGTCAGCCATCAAACATTAACCCTAAGTGAAGTGGTCCTTAAATATACTCCATACTTGAACATTATAGCACATCTGAAGTCAAGGAGAGGAACAGCAGTGGTCTCACAGCATATTAATGTACACTTTTCTGTCTGTCTGCTGTTTCTGAGATGAACACGATCTAACATTTCATATCAAACTGGACTTTGTTAGATTGTACTGGAGTCTTCCATTACTGGAATCATAATGGAAGGGGACTGGAACACCTCTCTCATGAAGAAAGGCTGAAGTATTTGGGTCTGGAAAAAAGACGACTGAGGGGGGAACTTATCAATGCTTATAAATACGTAAAGGGTGGGTGTCAGGAGGATGGGGCCAGGGTCTTTTCAGTGGTGCCCGGCAACAGGACAAGGGGTAATGGGCACAAACTTGAGCATAGCAAGTTCCACCTAAATGTGAGGAGGAACTTCGTTACTTTGAGGGTGGCAGAGCCCTGGCACAGGCTGCCCAGAGAGGTGGTGGAGTCTCCGTCTCTGGAGACATTCAAAACCCACCTGGACACGTTCCTGTGCAACCTGCTCTGGGTGACCCTGCTCTGGCAGGGGGTTGGACTAGATGATCTCCAGAGGTCCCTTCTAACCCCGACCATTCTGTGATTCTGTGATTCTGTACAGGACTGCAACGTTTCTTTAGCTATTTATTTTACTTCAAAAGGACAACAGAGTGGTTTACAAAGGGAAAGGAAAGCAAAATCTCTTTATATTGCCATTTATGAGTGTTTCAAAATGCCTAGCATTATTTTAAATCTTTGCGTATATCTGTTTTTGTCTGGCTGAACAGCATTCATTTCCTATTTTGGTGGAAAATTATTGATCAGTTAGAGATAAAAGTCCACTAATGGATAAGAACCTTTCTGGGGACTCCTCCCATGATAAAGAATTGAAGGATTATGCTGCTGACTAGTGTTTTGTAGGATGGCTTATTTAAAACAGAACAAAAATCCTGACAAAGCTAAAACTTTACTCAGTTCCCTGAGCTGCCTTTATGCAGTCAGTGTCTTATACTGTTATATAAGTCAGCTCTCAGCCTATTTTAATAGTTAAGGCTTTTTGAAACAAGCTCTTCTGACAGTGCAAGAAACATTAGAAAAAATCAGATCTCAGGGAGTTTCTGCTAGCACGATATGTGTGTTCAGTGGTCCTTTTTTTTCTTTATGACCCACTATCCTTCACCAGTGTTACAAGTCCCAGAGAGGAAACCTAAGTTATTCATATTCTGCAGTGAATAACAATGATTTTATTCCTTTGTAAATTATATGTTCATCCAGCCTTTTCTAGGGTAGGAAAAAAACTGCAGAAGAGGAATGAAAGGGACTTTTTCTGTGTTTGTGAAGGAGAGAAAGAAAAAAGAAATCTCAAGAGAAAATGAAAAGAAGGTGAAGGCTTACATTATCCTGGGTTTTTTGGTCTGGAAATTGCTTGTGTTCTTCCCATCCTATCATAATAAGGAGAGATGAGAGGAAGAGGTCTCTCATATCTTTTGAGAACAGTGGGGATACAGTTTAAACTTAGAGGCTCTCTAGGTAACACTGTCAATTCTGCTTCGACAATTAGTGATGAAGAAAAGTGTCCTGCAGCAAGGGATATTAATATTCTAGTAGGTGGCATCCTCTCTGCTAAGTCATTATTGCTCAAGGGCATTTTGATGATGGTGTTTCAAAATGTAAAGCTGACATCCTGGTCCCTTGTAGCTGTTGAGGTACAATCCAGTGATATTTTTACAAAGATGTATAATAATAGGAAAATCTACTTGTGATTTGCTTCATTTTTACTTAATGTAAAATGAGCTGAATACATGCTCCTAAAGCCCTTTACTCTTTCAAATACATTTGAATGTGATCTATGCACTGACAGTGCATAGCTACACCTAATTAATGTTAGTATTGGATTTATAACCTTAGGCTAATGGAGAACAATTCATATGAATCAGGAATTGTATTGAGATTTAAGTAAACAAAGGTCTAGACTCCAAAGAAAATGCTTTGGGAAGAAAAGCAGACCGCACAATTGAATGTTACTTGGCTTTTACAAGGCTTCTTCCTCAAATCCTTTAAGCAGATCTCTCCTTCTGTAACTCCTGCACTCTGAACTTCTTTATCTGATGAACAGTTCTACTCCTGAGCACTTTGTCAGTCTGGGTTGAGGATAATGGGCATTGCCTTTACATTTTTTCTCTCTTGTGAAAATTGATTTATGTGTTCTCTGTGTGTTGGGGGGGAAAAGTCACAACTCAGATGATTGTCATTCTGCAAATGCAGCCTGAGTTTTTAAAAATCCCATCTATTCCTGTGTACAAAGCAGCAACTGACTGTACTGTAACCATGGAGACCTGCAGCAGATTCAGGAGTTGATGTTAACCCTCATGCCTTAGACCAGAAAATGTTAGATACTCTGCAAGACGGAGGTGACACAGTCAACCTCAGGGGATGGCCACTGGAGATGGAGCACGCTGGAGACCCTCTGGAATCACTAGGTCTGGGTTTGTTCTCAGAGAATACTTTTCACTGGGTCAACCTCACTGCATTTCAGGTGAACACAAGGAACACCCATAGAATTGGAAGGGTGAAAATTCATTCATGCTGTTATTTGGTTTTCAAAAATACTTCTTCCCGTGATCTGGAAACCCATGTTATTTAGGTTCCCTACCAGACACCTAACCCCTCCCAACTTTACTAGTGAATGGAAAGCTTGTAATTAGACTATAGAATTACATCTCGAAGTATGTTGCCATGAAAACTTTCCTTATTATATAGCATATGTCATGGACTGGATTCATCATGTGGTCAGTAAACTACTGAACTCAGTGTTGTTACATTACAGGTACATTTGAGCCTATGTAAATATTTTTTACACTATGGCTTTGCGTCTTTTCCTTGTTCCTCCACAATATTCTGTCTTAGCAATATTTATTAGAGAAACCTTACTTAGGTCAGATCATAAACAAATAGCAGCAGATTTAAGGAGTGGCTCCATTAGGATCTCTAAACTGTGTTACGTTGCAATGGAAATAGCTTCTGGATGCTCCTTGCTGGGTATGATCAGAGATAGGGATCAAACAGCTTTAAACATTGATTTAGCATGAGAAGCTATGCAAAATCAAGGCTGTTTAAACAGCAGGAAATCAGAGGAGCAAATCAGGGACTGAAAAAAGAATGACTAACTGGGGAGAATAAAATAAAAGTATTTTGGTAAGGGTAGTAGAGGGGATGGAACATTACAGGATCTCTTCTTTGCCAAAGCTGACCTACAGTATATATCAATCTTATTCTTCTATTCAGACAGCAGAGCTTTCAGCATTTGGCTTGGCTTTACTCAGTATCATCAGCTCTGATATTCCTGTAAGTGATACATGGCTTTGTGTCTCAGAATAACCGAGATATATTGATACTTGTGGCTAATATTTCTTCTGGATATGAGATAGCTGTATTATTGAACAGGGCAAATGATTCTTTAGAACATCATTGGACGTACAGAACAACTGATGTCAAGAAAAGAAGGTTAGACTTGAAGAGTAAGGTTTTTTCTATGGAGCCATGTCCCAGGTTTCAATCCCTGAACTCTAAGACTACTCAGAGGGTGTGTGATATCTTTTTTGCCCTTCCTCTTTCATCTTTAGATCATTCTCAAGCACTGTCCAAACATTTACTTGCTGTTTAGTCCTGTCTATGCACAGGAATTTCTGTCTTTTGTGTTGTGTGGATGGTCAAAAGCATTTGTAGGGTGAATTCTGCACCCACTATGCCTCCCTGGTTCTGCTCATTGCAACACACTGTGCATGGAGCGAAAAGAGTGTTACTCTTCTTGGTTTAACAGTAGGGGGTGATTTTGAGCATTAAATGCTTTCTTTAGTGATGGGCTGCGAGCACTTGTGAGTACAACTAGTAGTAGGACTCTTGAATGGAGGCTGTTGTTCTGGCCTTCTCTGAAATAACAGCTTCTCCCTGTTTAACGCCAGCCCACCTCTTGAAATGCATGCCCAGGATGCTGGCACAACAGTTGTCCTCTCTGAGGATGAGGGGCTCTCAGAAGTTGTTCCTGCCCTGTGATACATAAAGGCTAGAGATGTTGTCCTAGCCATGGATCCTATACATACTAGATCCTTTTCTGAAAAGCTGCTTTCTTTCTAATGATCCTCTGGCATGGATTGTTGCATGGGGTTATTACATCCCAGATGCAGAACTTTGTATTTGCCCTTGTCAAAGAAAGAGTGGAGATTCAGAGATGAGAAAAGATATGCAAAAAACCAGAGCTGGAGGAAGAAAACAAAGAAGGGAGAAAAGAAAATGTTTTGGAAGGCAGAAGCCAAGAAGGAACATAGTAAAAATATGTATGAAAAGGAAATGAAAAAACAAACATGCATTTATGTCTGTTGCACTTTTATGTTGCATTTTTGTTCTAGGAACATATCAGATCTAGGCAACAGGGAGAAAAAACAGTTTCCATGTTACATTTCAAATCCCACTTTTTTTTTTGTTTGCAATGGTTGAATAAAACAATGTAGAAAGGTTTGTATGGTGCCATGGGACTCTGAAGCTACTGCTAGTTCTCTGATGGAATCTGTCAAATGTAAAAGCATATTCGTTAAGGTCATGCACTTTTCTGCTTCTAGCTCAGTGCAGCTGTGGCATTTTTCCATCTGTATTCCTTGCTAAAGATCTGAATGACTCATCCTTGAATTTGCCTTTGAGGTAGACAGTTTTCCTATGGCAATGAAATGCAGGTGGCACACGAAAAATGTGTCACTGTCAAGGAAAGATCATTCTTAAAAGAGTTCAACTCAGTCTTAAAGTTGGAATTTTATCATTCATTTTTCAGTCGTATTTTATTGCTTTACAGTTTTTTTTGATAATAACATTTTAAAGAGTAAGCAACAGACCAAATATTAAAAAGAAATCTGTATTATTAGTTAAAGTCTTCCTAAGAATTTTCAAAGCAGCACTGGATAGAAGAATCTAAATCTTACTGAATCTCAATTTTCTTCTCTGAAAATATCAATCTTTTCTAATCACGACTAGTGCCACTCATAAACACAAAAAAACTTTCCCTCTTACAAATCAAACAAAATTCAAAGCTTCAGAATACTTTTAACATTATTATTCCGCAATTAAAAGGAAAAATCAATTATGCACCAGTTTAGTTGACTAATTGCACTTCACAGACTCCCACATACTCTTTTCTATTAGGAAATGCTTTTATTTTAGTGAAGTTTTTTAAAGTTTGGTGTTTATTCAAGGCTTTATAAATGTCTGTGGGTTATTAAGCTATTTTATCTCAGTTTTTTCAGGCTCGCCCATTAACTGATTTCTTTGCAAGTGAAGAAGAGAGACAGAGACTTGAAACATTCAGCTGCTGCAAAGCAGTAAACTTCAATACTCTTAAAATACAGATAGTACTCATACAGAACAGCAAAACAGGAGAAATTTTGCTATTTCTATTGCAACTTCAGCATTACCACCTCAAAGCACTTGAAACGTATTTATGAATTAAGGCTTAGGAAATTATAGCATACTAAGGAAATACATACCCAGTATAACTAAGTGTCTAAGGAAATTGCAAGTTTTCTCTGATTTTGAATATTTTTTTTTTTCATTAAAAAGATAAATTAAAATGAGTCACTGCTGGGAGGCTTTTTGAAAATATTTGAAGTCAAGAATGACATGTAGTTCGTGGAGTCCTCTTTAATTGATTCACATATGCTAAAGAAACAGACTGTCTTGGGATAAGTTGAATATCCCAACTACAGAGTTTACATCTTGGTAGCTAATAAAGCCACACCACTTGAAACTGATTGAGCGATACAATAAATGTCCCAAAATGTGTTGTTTTGTTGGTTTTTTCTCCTTGCAAAGTCTGTGTGGATAGATGAGGCATCATAAAACCGGTCTCATTGATTCCTTGGCTGGTGCATGCTAGTGCATGTTTGCAAAGCACAGCGTAGGCTTCCTCTGACAATCAGCCCTGAAATGTCTAAAAGAATACAGGAGAACATGACCGTGTAGACCTTACACACTGAATTGTCTGTCTGTGCAATTCCAGATCTAATTCAGGGTACAATTATTTTATTATGGTATCTGACAGTGAACCAGGAACCACCTGTCTCTTCTGATACCTTTACATCTTGCTGTGGTATTTTTGGAGCTGGCTGTAGTGTGTTTATTGAGTTTTTCTGGGGAGGAGTTTCAAGGTAAAACCATCACCACTGAGTCTGGGATTATTAGCGATAGTCTGATGAAAAATTAGTACAACCACATTTAGAATGTGCCACGAACCTTTTCAAACAGATCTTAATTGTCCGGCAGGTATTTGATAACAAAATCGATTTTTAAAAAAGTTTCATTTGCCCACAGATGCTACAACATTGGCATTAAAATGTGAATGTGTACTAGTCATCACACAATGGTCTGTGAAATACCACGGACGTTTCTGAATGTAACTGCAGAGGAACCCTGCGTACTCCATAAGGTAATACTGAGTGAGGTTTCCAGCAGCAATACGACCTTATGCATAAATAGCCTGTATTCAGATCAGAAGCAGAAGATTTAAAAGCACTGACTGAATTGATTCACAGGGGAGCTGACAGAATAGGTAACAGGACAATGACTGTTAGGTGAATTCTGGAAGACTCAATACTCAACAGCAACACAAAAAGGAGGAAGCCTTGGTCTGGTCATCATTGTCTTACAAAGATAAAGCTAGTATAGAAATTACTTGCGTCTCTCCTAATAAAGACCCACAAGGCAGCAAGCACCACACTTCTGCACTCAGGATGATTGATTTATCCAAATGTGTCGCGGCCGTGTTCAGACAGAATGGAAAGAAAATCACTGCTGAGAAAAGGTTAGGCCAAAATGCCTTTACTCAAAACAAGGTAATACTACATTCACCACAAACACAGCATTTCTAAACAAAGATTCCCACTGGAAGGAACTACAATAGTCACAAACACCCAGAAGAAAACAATTGCAAGATGATCAAACTGAACACATGGGAAAACGTACTGACCAGTATGAGACATACACAAGACGTGATCAAAACATATAGATGTAATTGAACATTGAGAGGAAAGTCTACAAATCAATATTTTGCATTTTAGCATCATATAAAAAATAAGTGCCTCAGGGAACAAACTTACTATCAACCTAATTTTCTAGGATATTTCTGCCAGTTAGTACAAAAAGGCATGCATATTCACTTGAAGTGGGTTTAACAAAAAAGAATTTAAAAAGTGAATTTAATATTCGAATTAAACACTTGGGACTATCTCTAATAATAAACCTAGCAGACTTATCCCACATGGCTGTCCTGGCACTTGAGTGAGTTCCTCTAATCTGTGATACGAATTTCTGCAGCTGCTGTCGCCCAGTAGTCAGCCCTGACCCTTCTGAACTGCAACAATTTCTAAGGAAATGCTGAGGCTAATGCTACAAACAATAATTACACAGATGAAACTAAATCCCTGCTGTAATCCAGTGATTTTATCCAGTGCATTTAGATGAGGCAATGGTGAAATGCGCTGAGTTACCGGAATAACCTGGGTAGCTTTGCATGGTCTTCCTACATAAAAGAGAGATTTCCCTACAGAGCCAAGAGTTATGGAGCACTTATGCCTAAAGGCTTTTTGTTGTGTCTTTCAAAAAACAAAAAAATAGCCTAAATTAAGTAAAATATGCAGTTTGCTGTGCTGGATAGAAATGAAGAAATGGGGCTCAACTCAAGACGTGAATATTTACAAAACGTACGTGTGAGTGTAGGTGTATATTAGAACAATTTTTTTGCAAGTGTACACCTGCAGCAGATGGTGTGTGCTGTTGTTGTTTTGTTACAAGTGTGTTAAGTCCCAGATGCCTGACTACAAGCATTGACCGTGAATGTTAAAACGCACGTGTGGCATTGCCAATGGCACGGACACGCTTCCCATGGTATAGTCCTATGGCAAGAAAGATGACTGAGCTTAACGCTTTGCCCTCTTTCAGTTAAAAAATGTCCTCTCTAGTCAGAAAACATGATATACTTTCCAGAACATCTGTTATTAACAGAGTCACTGGTGTGCCTAGAATTTTTCATGGATTCGGCGCAGATTTTTGCACAAGCCGCAGGCAGGAACAATATAAAAGAACCTAATTTTCATTCAAACAACTTCTTGCTTTTTTTTTTGGTTGTTTACCTTTAAGCTTGATGTATAATATGTATTGATGGTAGGAACTATGAATTGAAATGCACTTTGCATACTCAGTAAGCCATGAAATTGTATCCAGGCAAAGGGACTCTGGTGGATACCGCAACTCTGTTGGGGGATACTTTTTTTTCTTGCCTTTCAACAGCTTTTACAAAACATTTGCAAAGAAAGAAAAGCGTGATAATTGCAGATCTTCTGCTGAACTGAGGCAGGTTTCTATTGAATGCAGAGCTGTCCTCAAGATGGCACCTGCTTTTGTGTCAATTGCCTCGTTATCTCCTATACCAGCTTCTTCCAAACTCAAGGAGATGTGGCTTACGTGTGATTTTGCAGATGAGACAAGGGGAACAGAATAACTCACCACACTCTCTCTGACTCTGGGATCTTCAGTAACGCAGATATATAGAGAGAAACTTTTTTCCTACCCCCCCCCCCTTACATTTTGAATGCACAAGGGGGATGAGCCATCTAAAGAAGGTGTAATCAGGGCCTATAGGATGCAACACAGCAGTTAGAGCCCAGGAGGAGGTGCAGACAAAGCGGTTTTCTTCCACTTTAAGGCACCTGAATTCCTGTTAGTAAGAAGACAAAAACGACCCAGGAAGCAAGAGACAGGTTACTTTATGATCTGGTAATACAAGCGTCATTCTCAAAGGTGATGAAACCCAGCATATTTGTACTCAGTTCAAGAGATCATTTACATTTGCATAAACTTTATTGTTTTGGCAAGTGACGCTTGTTTGAAAACATTTTAATATAATGAGTCTAAAAATATTCTTCTTGTATCATTATATAATCTCTCCTCTGTACTCACTTTTCAAGGTATCAAAGAAGTTGCGGGGTAAGGTCGGCTGCTTTTCACTTGCTTTACGCGGGTGGTGAATACTATTAGTCATAAAGATTAGTCAGGAGTTATTTGATGATGTCTTATTGTGGGGATGTTGCAATTCACTTTTACCATGTTTAGAGCAATGGATAACATTTATGTCTTAATAGAACGTTTAAAACATTCGCTTTGATCGTGATTAAAACAACAAATGTGGTAAACCCATTAAACTACCACATAGTTCCTTAGAGTTTGCCACCTTTATGAAGAGGTGGGTGAAAGGAACTAAGAAGATACTATACAAGTACATATATTTGCCAAATCCTCCTAGAGCTATAATAATAATGTTAGGAGCCATGTATTACACAACTGCGCATAATTTTACATATGTGCAGAAATGATTTATTTTATTCTCACAGCACTAATATAAGAGAACATTATTACCCTCCTTACCGTAAACTACTGGCTACATAAGGTAGTGTAACAAGTCTTGATATTTAACAGTTCTCTTTAACAGAAAAAATTAATTAGACCTGATCCCGTCTCACATTTTACCAAGACTGTGTCCCCTATACTTACTTTAAACTCATTAGAGAATATTTAGAGAACATGAGAATTAAAATGAGATTGAATTGCAAAGCTGAGATTCTAATTTTAATTTATATGTAATCGAGGTTTAGTTTTATCCTCGTAAGAACCGGAATAGGCTAGACTCTTCAAATGTTTTAACCTATAATGTATTTTCTTTTTAAATGTTTTAAAACCTTAGAGAGTTTTGTGTTCAGAGTGATTTTTGGTGATGGAGAAATGAAAGCTACGTTTCTGTAATGCTTTTATTAGAAGATTCATGTAAAAACTCATAGGAAAATTTGTTTACCAAAACCTATGTTACTTGGATACATTAAAACGCCTGTTTCATTCTGATGAACACCTTGTTACCTTAATGCATTTTTTCTTTGCATATGCTTTGCATATTTTTTGAAAAGAAAAGAACTGTGAGAGAGAGACAGAATGTTATTAGTCTGCCATTAGTACTGTGGGAAAAACCACTCTAGCCTGCTCAGGAAAATCTGGCTTTTCTGAATTTTTTCAGAAGCGAGCTTGATGGAGTTAATGTCTTCAGCAGGCAGAAAATTACACCAGCCTGGGGGCCTGCCTTCCTTCGTTTCATATTACAATACAAGGAATATTTATTTGTCAATGCACATGGCTAATAATGACCACCTTGATTCAAGAGGCAATGATTACAACCAGCTCCCTGGGGAATTGCTTGAATTATCATCTGTCTCTGCACTGAAAAGAGGAATTAAATATTCTTTTCCATGCCCCTCCTTAATTTCAAAGAAGGAAGAACTCTAATTAAGGTGTTCTGAGTCACCTCCAACTTATATTGATTACTGTACTGAATCACCTCCAATGTATTGATTACAGAGACAGTCTGAGAGGACTAGCTTTCTGGTGTCTGACGTTTGTGTGGCTGCCAGCCTTGAGATACTTTCAACACCAAGCAGATTCTCCTGGGCTGGAAGTGGATTTCATTTGGAAATATGATTTATTTTTGTGTAACTGGCTAATTGACTGTATGTGCGTTATTATGTGTACAAAAAAGTCCTTCATTTTCCTGGTGTGTAAGTCCAGTAAGTTGTTACGTGACACAAGTACAGAAATATGGACCAAAAACATGGGATGCAAAACTTGAGAAAGATCTTAAAAAAACATTGAGAATTTAGTTAAAAAGGTCCTAATTCTGCATAAATGTGAAAGCTGCTTTTGCAGAGCTCCAGTGGCCTGGTGCAGTAGTCCCTCAGCAGTGCAATAAAATCTGAAGGTCCGTAACAATGTATTCGTCATGTCAACCACCAAAAAAGCCCAGACACCAATACACTCAGGAAAAACAGTTGACTGTGGCTTAGTATATGTGTGCACACTCCTTGTTATTTATGAGAGGCCAGTGTTTGCTCATACCGACTCATAACTGTTTGTGACCATTGCTAAAACTCTCAGGGAAATGCAAAATACAGTAATTATTTTTGCTTATAAAAGAGAGGATTTGCAAACCATAATTATCATTGGATAGACTCTTTAGAGCGCTTCTCAGAAGCATAAAGGATAGAAGGCCATAATGAAATATGAAATGGAAAGGAAAAAAGTCTAAAAGCACATAGAACATGGAGCACAAGAGTATTAACAGCCTCAAAAGAAATGTCATGTAACTTAAAACTCTTGGTTTGGCTGGTGGCACATTCACAACCTCAGTTTTTAACTCATAACTAGTTTTTAGCCCATCATGAAATCCTCTTCAAAAGACAGCAGTATTTGGATCTGCATGACACTAATTGCTTAATTAATATCTGAGAAGTAGGATCTCTCTCATTTTAGAAACATGATAGTCCTGCAGTTTTATGGAGTAGAATGAGACATATAAAGCTTTAAACATGTGAACTGGGGTTCTGGGAGCTGTGATCAGGTCAAGAACAGACACAGTATGCATTTGTGATGAAAATCAATAGTTACAAATACGAATGATGACAAATGAAAGTGCATTATAGTCACAGCAGCCCGTCACACTGGGTGGGCATCTCCTGAGAGAGAACAGGCAATCTTTTCTTTGGTTTTCAGAGGGGAGGAAAGATATAAGATTTTAATGTTTTGCCTGAGCTTTTTCTCAGTGAGGAACCACAAACATACGACGGAATTCTGAGACACAACAGTGCTGGAATCAATGGACAGTCAGCCCAGCCCACAGAGCACTGATATTTCATAGAAAATCTGCAAGCCCAGCTGGAAGTACCTCAGAGATGATTGAGAGTAGTTGATTATATCTCAGTTCTTGGTGTTTGTCATCGTGTGTAGCATCAGTTTCCTGTGACAATGACATGGTAATGGGAAGTATATTTTTTGGTGATTGAGCTTGTCAGTCAGACTCAGACAGAGAAAGTCTGAGTTGCAGCTGCAGATTTTTGCACTCTGTTAAACAGTTAGAACTGGCCACCGAGTAAAGAGTATCTCTTTCAAGTATGTTGTCCACAAAATGTTTGCTGAATTCTACAATGGCAGGCCGAGTTGGTCTTCAGGGAGGACAAGGAGCCTACTGAGATCACAGCAGAAATGGTAGACAGTAATTTCTCTGCAGTTCCTTCCTTGCTACTGACACAATATATAGTATTCATATGGCAAGATCTGTTAAGAGACTGAGTGTGGTGTTTACCACCGCAGTCAGTCAGGTGTCTGCCCAAGGGAGTCACAGAGCTGCAGACAGGTCAGGGAAGCAGTGGAGCTCTTGTCAAATAGGAAGTCTTTTGAATCAGGAAGGTAATTCAGATGAAAATGTATGAAGTCCGCATGTCGTTAGAACGTCAAACTGATGAGCATCATTCACAAGAGAGTCATGGACCTATTGAAGCGGGTCCAGAGGAGGGACACAAAAATGATCAAAGGGCTGGAGCACCTCTCTTACAAGGACAGGCTCAGAGATTTGGGATTGTTCAGCCTGGAGAAGAGAAGGCTCCGGAGACACCTTATGCGGCCTTTTAGAACTTTGAGGGGGCTTGTAAGAAAGATGGGCACAGACTTTTTAGTAGGACCTGTTGCAATAGGACAGGGGGTTGGCTTTAAACTAAAAGAAGGTAGACTTAGACTAGATATAAAGAAGAAAGATTTTACAATGAGGGTGATGGAACACCGGCCCAGGTTGCCCAGAGAGGTGGTAGATGCCCCATCCCTGGAAACATTCAAGGCCAGGTTGGATGGGGCTCTGAGCAACCTGATCTAGTTGAAGATGTCCCTGCTCATGTCAGGGGGGTTGGACGAGATGACCTTTAAAGGTCCCTTCCAACCCAAACTATTCTGTGATTCTATGGTTCTATGATTCAGTTGCTCTTATGCAGGTGATAGGTACCTATGACCCTTCCTCAATAATACTATAAATGTCATTTATTTAAATGCATATTGCATACTCTCTCTGTGTTTCTGTCTCATAGACAAACACAGTAGACTGTAAATGCCATACAATAATGCAGGTGATATTTCTTTTTTAAATTAATTGTATCTAACTTTCCTCTTCAGTATCAGAACATTGCCAGATCAGTTCAGACTTTGCTTCCTTTGAATTTTTACCTTATAAGTAAAGTTACAGTATAAGTAAAGTTATGTTACCTTATAAGTAATAAGTTCTGCTTTTGAAATAAAAGGTTCTGCTAAGAACATCTCAGCGAGTGGATCCTCATGGCTACTGCATATACCTTTTAAATGTTTGTCTCAGAAATTGCGCATCAATACACATCAATACAAAAAGATCCTTTGACAATGGCTATGTAAAAGAAATGGTAACACTTGTTACTACACTGAAGGGAAGAAAAGATGATGGAATCGTTCACAACTGGTGTCAGGGATGCCTGGAGACCCGCTGGAATGCAGTTTTCTCTGTGCTGTTTCATCTCCTCTGTTCTCTGTCTGCTTTAAACTACTTTGTTCTTACCTGTAACTTTTCAACACAGGTATTTTATAAAGAAGGTTAGAAGGCAAATATTATTTCAGTTATTTTTCTATGAGGAAACAGAACTATGAATTACAAAAAATAACTTGGCATCCAACAGTAGAATGATCAACTGTTTAACGGTGTCCTGGCTTTTCAGACTCTTATCCTGGGCCTTACCCATCATGACACACTGAATTTGAAAGTGTGGAAAGACAGATACTTGTTATTCTCTGCTTGTACATGATCCTTTCACTCAACTAATATATGTAAATATATAACTATAAATATCAAATTAGAAGGAGTACATATTCAAATTCCCCTAGGAGATGCTATTGTGAATGTATATAAGACTTGCACCATCAGTAACAAGCATCTCTGGTAGAGCTGTCTGAGATGCTTGTTTCTGATCCATGTAAAAAGAACAGTTTTCTCTACTGAATCTATTATTTTAACTGAGGGGAGGGAATGCTTTAATTAATGGTTTTAAAGTAAATTTATACAATATTAACGATTATTTTTAAAAATGCATAAAGCTGGCAACTGTAGTTTTAATTTCTTGACTTTTTCCTGACATGATTGGCATTTCTTCGGAGATATTCATGTAGTTGTCTAGGCTCTTGTCAGAACATACTGGTGTCGTTGACATTGTTTTCCTTTTCACAATTTTCATATCTAGCTAGCTGTCTCTTTCCCAGAAGGAAAGTGTTACATGTTGATGGTGGCATTACCAACAATGGCTTCAAGAGCAAATATGGAATTCTCAGAGATTTTTTCAAATTTCAAAATTACGTTGTATATCCACATTGCATAAATCTAGTAGTGCTGCAGATTAAAATAATGTTGGTCATTCGTTTAAGATGCAGTAGTTATGAGGTGACCACATCAGTTTTAGTCAGTTATCAGAGAAATGCTATTTGCAAGCAGAGAAATAAAGGTACTCAGTGTTACTTTTAAGCTTATCTATGGAATTAACTGGACTGCGCTGTGTGCATTTGGCTGCTCCTGTGTGTATGCGACACCCTTGCAAATAATGGAAAAATTTTCTAAAGACCCATGCCCCAGCTATTTGCAAACAAATAGAGCAAGATAATCCCCGCAGGATTGTGCAAATACCCTGATGGTACAGGATGCCAGGGTCAGCCTCCTTTGTCACCCTTTGGGAATGAGAGACCGCAAAGGACACCTTGGTCTGAACATAATTACTGCATAAACCTGAGTTGATGATTTCCAAATTAGGGTTTGCTGCTAGTGGTTTTGGAAATAATAATAATTTTAAAAAATCTAAAATGTCCAAGGGCAGTGGCCCACTGACAGACATAAGAATCTCTTTCAGCTTGTGGTCCTGTGGAAAGAAATTTCTCATAGAGTTAGATGTTTAATTTCTCTGTATGAATAAAACAAATAAAAAAAAGAGAAAGCTTCTCTTTTCATAGAATATGCATTAACTTAGTAATTAGAGCATTGGCCTGAATTCAAATCCCCATTCCGCTGAATTCAGTTCAGGAATTGCAATCTATATCCTCCAGGAATACCCCCATCATTAAACGATCGAGCGTTTTAGTTTGAGCACCTGTTTTCCCTCCTGTTGGATCTCTTCCACTTTATATAAATAATTAACCAGGCCTTGAAAGAGTGATGTGGACCTGCAGCTCTTATATCCTGGTTGAATCTCTAACCACTGGCCTGTCGGCTGCAGCCAACTCATGCCTGTTTGCATTAGGTATTCTACATATGGAGAAAAATGTGCTTACGAAACGTTTTTCACCTGAGTGAAAGAGAGCCGTGGAAAGAATTCTGTTTTAAGAATCCGATCACCCAGGGTATCTTGTGCTTCAAATAGGATCAAAACCCTTTGCAAGATATGTGAAGCTGGAGGCCTTCCCAGTAAGGAAGGAGCCGAATCTGAGTTACTTAAGGAAGCAGAACACCAGCAGTGTTGGATAGTAACAAAGCATCGTTGACTGAGGAGTGTAGTGCCCATCTCAATCTAAGGAAGAAAGTTTTTCTTCACTAGATAAACTTGGCTGGACAGGTAACATTAATGATCTAATTCAGATGATTTTAGAGAAGGAGTAACTGCCTGGTCAATAAGCAGGAATTTTTGGCAAGGGAAGCTGCTGGGTAGAAAACAGATTAATATTCCAAATTTAATTTGTATCATTAACTGATGGAAAAGCAACCCCAGAAGTTAGAATATGGTTGAGAATTTTAAACTCCTGTATTGCTAACTGGAGTCATTACAGTAGATGAGTACATTCAAGATTCTAGAGTTGGCTCAAATGACTAGTCTATATGACCTAGACCAATTCAAAATTGTAAGGTTTTTTTTTTTCATTTTTTTTAAACATCCTGAGAAGCTCTTCTGCTACAACGCTCTGCCTTTCCTCTTATGATATGTTCTGTATCTTACAGCATTGTCAGACATCAGTCTGAAAACCACTGAGTAAATCAAAACACAAAGATTTGCTGATTTTAGCTGTCATTGATTTGTTGGTACTGTCTTCAACATACAGCTTTTAGAAATTTCTTATTTCCCTTTTACTTTTGTGACACTTCCAAGGTAATTTGGAATTAATGTTTGACACTTTTTTTGTAGTCACATTATTTTGAAGGACTGCATTTCAATGAAATGCTGGTAAAGAAAGGAATCAATATAATTTTTAAAATCTCATCTTGTCAGGCACCTTAGCTATAAATAAATGCTGTGGAAACACACACTTTTTTCTTGGCTACAAGATCTCAGAGGTTCAACATGTTTCAATTTAGATTACTATCCTCTTTTCTTTTTTTTTTTTTTTATTTCAAAGTAGGTCTATAGATCTCTATTTCTAACAGAAGTCTAAAAATAATATTTGACTGAGGTAATCTCCAGAAAACATCGTGTGAGATACTTAGTGTCATATGGATATCTCCATCAGAGCGCTCCATAGTAAAGTAGTAAATGCAGTTGAAATTTGCATTTGCTGGCGACCATTACTCTCAGCGTGGCTCCGCTAAGGTAGAGATGAAGCACTAGTGATTACTGAAGATCTCTGAAACGAGTCCTTTTTCATCTGCCTGGTTTAGCTTGTACTGATGTTCTCTTCACTCTTCTGCCTATTTTAATCTGCTTTGTGTATATGATGGAAGTTTGCCAAAACAGAGGGATTTTAACAGGAATACCAAAATGTCTTCCTTTTCTACAGCTAAATCTTAAAATACCATTACAGCAATAGCTGAATAGTCTAATGTCTTTAAAAGCTGAAGCATATGGAGCATGAGGAGGCCAGGGAAGAAGATATCTTCAGTGAGAATGAGTAGCAAGCAATAAAGAGAAAATAAAAAAGCTACAGTTTATGGAGGAAAATTATTAAAAATATCAGTAGAGAGCAGCTCTAAACAGAAATCAGATAGACATCAACATTACTATGTCAAGAAATACTTAGCATGCAAAAAACTCTTCAACCTCTATGCTACCATTTTTAAAGGGCATCAGCAGAGAAGAAGTGTCACAGGAGCTGAGGTTCGCCACGAAGTTTCACTTAGCAGTTGCTCCTAACTGCAGTTCTTGAACAGTTGCCTAGGAAGCAGCAAGATCCACAGTTCAGATTCTATTTGTATAACAAAGAAGATGGTATTACCTTCTTCTGCAAGCACCAGCTGGGGCTGATTCTCATCTCAGACCAGGATAAATCAAAATTTTCTTATCTGGAATCTGTATGGTGGCACTGCTGCGAGGGGAAGTCAGGCCTCTTTTGTTTACTTAGCATATTAGAATAGTGGTGGTTTTTTTTTTTCCTTTATCCCTAAATATGATAGTTTTTCTTAATTTGCATTAGCTATAGTGAAGTATATTCAAGTTGAAGTATGCAGGCCTCTCATACAAGTCGGCATCTGTTCATTATTCTGAATATCTCACCAAGCACGTAATCTGTGTTTCCTTGAAGTGTGCAGTGATTTTTCCACTGCTCTTTTTTGTTGGAATATCATCAAATTATATGATTTTATTTTATTTTTTTTATTTTTTTAAGAATTCCTTGCTTTATGTAGAGTTAATATTGAACTGTTTCCTTCTTCAACAAGATTTAAAGAAAGAACAAATTTAAATATCTATAATTACAGAACTTAGAACTGTTAAGCAGATAAAGTAAATGTACTGTTGATGCATATTTACTCTCTGTGGGGATATTGACTTTATCATTTAATGGTTTAGTCCTGCAGTTATTAAAACATTAACTGTTTTCCCAATAGCCGTTACAGCAACTGCTTTTGCGTTTGAATGCTAAATAAATCTGGTGCGGTTCAGCCTGAAGTGACAGCTTTATACTGAAACGCTGTTCTAGCTCACTCCTCTCCTGACTGCCCCTTCTTTTCTATTTCACTTTATGCCATTGTTACTGCTCCTTGATCTTATTCTTCTTTCCTCTACCATTTCACAGAAAGAGGCCACAGAAATCATGAGAAATGGGAGCCGGAAGAGACCTTGAGAGGCCACATTATATATCTTCCTTTTTGCGTTCTCCTCATGTGGATTCTACGGAAACGACAAAGGTACAGAGAACTTAAATTACATGCTTGGTTCACTTGGATATTCTGTGATGAAGAAAGCTCTGCTTTCCTCCATTTTGCTCTTGGAGTTTCACTGTGAATACATGCTCTAAGACAAAACTCCTCTTTCTTCCAAGGAAGAAAAACACACAGCCAAATAAAGACAACTGTGCAGTCTTCATCCTGATGCATAAAAAATCCATCAGGCCGAACTAATTTCTAATAATCAGTTTACACCTGTTGAGATATATTATGTACATTTAAGGTTGATTTGACAGAGTGGTTTTCATTATTTGTCAATTACCTGTAGACATGAAAAGACATCATTTTTCCCCTCTGGAGTCTACAAGCACCTGATTTTGAGCCCAGACAGATCTTCTCATCCTCGTCCAGCCATCTGGATTGCTCAGCACTCGTTTTTCTCAGTTGAGTCATAGAACGGTTAGAGTTGGAAGGGACCTTAAAGATCATTTAGTTCCAACCCCCTGCCCTGGGCAGGGACACCTCCCACCAGACCAGGCTGCTCAAAGCCCCATCCAGCCTGGCCTTGAACACCTCCAGGGATGGGGCAGCCACAGCCTCCCTGGGCAACCTGTTCCAGTGTCTCACCAGTCTGACAGCAAAGAATTTCTTCCTGATATCCAATCTAAATCTACTGTCTTTCACTTTAGAACTGTTTCCCCCTCGTCCTATCACTACACTCCCTGATAAAGAGTCCCTCCGCATCTTTCCATTTTTTGTGTTCTGTGTAACAATGGAGAATGGTTCCCTTAGAAGCATCAATAAGTTGTTGTTTCAAATTAGTGGCAAACTGTAATTTTACTACCAAATATTGAGATACTATTAACACATTTAGGCAAAGGGTTGGGTGATGCTGAGAGGTTGTGAGTGGGCATAAGAATGTTTTGGTCTCTCCTCCCTTCCATCTTCCTAACACCTGTACACTGATCTGATATCTCTGAGGGCCAGGACTAAACTCCTGGATATGACAAGGCAAGAGAAGGACTGAAACTCCTCCTTTCTCATCATATAGGACAGGAAAAAAGTGCAAAAGACAGTTTAGTGAGGCACAAAATAAGCGCTCTGAACACCGTGATGCAGTGCTAACAACAGTACCAACAATTTTCTTAGCAGTTGATGTGTCATTTATTGAAAAGTGTGGTGCTTTTGTGGTATTGGATGTATTACGCCTCATTACTTCAAATCAATATGCAATGAGCAAATAAACTAGAAAATATATTAGAACTCACACGTCTTCTAGATTCTAAGATTAAAATTCAGGTTTGACAACAGTACAACAGATTTGAGGAAAGAAGATTGGTACTTTGGAAGTCCTGCAGGCCCAGTATGCATTGTAATGCCAAAATACCATTCTATCAATATGAAGGGAGGTAAGAGTTACAAGATAGTTTATTCCTTGGTGGATTTTTGATCAATATTATTTTGTCAAAATACTTCATAGTAGCCATAGTCTAAACAATGTTTTTTTCCATGCACCATGCTGCAAAATCTTGTTTCCTACTGGGTAGTGATCCCCCTTATGCCATTGGGACTACGCATCAAATTATGATGCATCTGCAGCAAATGTGACAGAACAGAACTATATGAAAGCCAAGTAAAAAAAAAAAAGGGAAAGTAATTCTGCATGATTAATGCAAAAGAGTGGAAAATTATATCAGACTTTTAATGAGCCTTGAACTAGCCACAATAATCAAGTACTGGAGGTGGTCATGACATCTATCAGTTATGGCCCTCTCGCTATGAAGGAATATTTTCAAATCAGTCAAATATGATTGCGTTTTATGAGTATATAAGTGCAGTAAAATGTCATATTTCAAAACCAGTATCCTTCTCATTAACGCTGTTATTCTGACTAATATCAAATGTGACTGCTGTGATTTGACCATTTCTGGTCAATAATTTTAACAACTTTTCCAAATTTACATCTGAATATAAGCACAGTACTTCCTCGTCATTTATGCTCTTGCTGTGATTAATTTTCCAAGACTTTTCAAACATGAAGTAACCTTAATTTGCTAGAGTAGGTTTGCATTTCTTAAATTTATTTGAAGATTTAAACATACTAGTATCTGTTTAAGTATCGTATTAGAGTGTTAATTTATACTTAAGGAACCATGCGTTTGTGTTCATCTGACAGTAATGTAATAGCACTGAGCTAAACCTGAGAAATATTTCTTTTTGGGGTAGACTTTTTTATGTTCTAGAACCATACAGCGTACTGTGAGTGTAATCTCCTAAAAAATCCTACTGAAGTTGTCTAAAAAGCTGTAAGAATAACACCTGTGTTGTTTGCAATGAGATTGGAAACTCTGCAGCATGAATAGCCCTAAGGAGGGTGTTTAACTTGGAACTGGCCACTGCCAAGCTGCAGATGCTGAAGAGAACCTCAGAAGATGTAGACTAGAGAAGGTAATTCTGGTGGCCAGTGGAGTGTGCAGAAGGAAGGCTGCAGAAAGACGATGACTTTGGTCCAAGAGGCATAGGATCAAGTAATGCAGCAGGCTAAATGGCAGAAGTTGGACACTTGTTGGGAGGAAAAGGCATGAAAACCAAAGGATTTGAGGAGAATTGAGACATGGGGTCCCAGTGAGCAAAGCTACACTATTCCTAGGAGGTACTGACTCTTATAACGCTCTGTGACCCCCATGTGAGGGCTGTAGTACTGACAAGAGGTACTGGTACTGTCCTGTAGATGTCTGGAGGCTATGTGGACTTTCTTCAATCACATATGGCCACAGTGCATTCACATAGCTGCACATACCTCCCACCTGCATAGATAAATATTATTGAATAATATTTATGTCTTATAATACTGCATCCAACTCTGGAGCCCTCAGCCCAGGAAGCACATGGACCTGTTGGAGCGGGACCAAATGAGGGCCACAAAAATGATCAGAGGGCTGGAGCACCTCTCCTATGAGGACAGGCTGAGAGCGTTGGGGTTGTTCAGCCTGGAGAAGAGAAGGCTCTGGGGAGACCTTATAGCCCCTTCCAGTACCTAAAGGGGGGCTACGGGAAAGATGGGGAGGGACTTTTTATAAGGGAGTGTAGTGATAGGACGAGGGGTAATGGTTTTAAACTGGAAGAGGGGCGATCTATATTAGATATTTGCCTTTTACAATGAGGATGGTGAAACACTGGCCCAGGTTGCCCAGAGAGGTGGTAGATGCCCCATCCCTGGAAACATTCAAGGCCAGGTTGGATGGGGCTCTGAGCAACCTGGTCTAGTTGAAGATGTCCCTGCTCATGGCAGGGGGGTTGGACTAGATGAACTTTAAAGGTCATCTTCCAAATGACCTTCCAACCCAAACCACTCTATGATTCTATGAATAGTCTTTTGACTTAGGGTGGCACACCATAAACGATAATATTGTTGCATAATGACGATACGTCACAAAAAGAAAGATATAACTGTTCTGCGCAGGTGTTGGGGGTAGTGAGATGTTTCTTTCTGGATCTCTATGAGAAAGGCTGAGCCACAAATGGCTTAATAAAATAGCTGTTTTAATAAAACAGACTAAAAAGAGGAATACAGATAAAAAGTAAATATTTCATCTCTTGAGATGCTGGGAGCCCTGCCCATGCAGGAGCCCATGCAACATCAGACAGATCCTGGATGGATTTTCCCATGGCATGGTGCATGGATACGAACCGTGGAGGGGTTCCTCCTCCCTCGCGTGCTGTAGTGCCGTTTGTCTTTTGTGATAGACAAAACCATATATCTTCTCCTGACAGACTGGATGCTATCTGTGTCATAACACCCACTAACACGCAGCAGGGGCTGGCACAGGGCACTCCAGCAGGTTTCCTTACAGCAGCTATGGGCTTAAACCCTAAGTACAAGGCACAACAGAGCAGACACGGCTTGTCCAAGTTCACTAACTCCTCTAACACAATGTTCCACAAGGCTCCTGATAGAAAAACCAATCGCACAAGCTAGGCATCAAGAATTCAATTGTTTCCAATGGATTTTTGTATGTATTTAAGCTTTGTAATTATTTCCTGCAATGTCACTTTCTGCAACACTCAGCAAACAAGTTATCCCAAACAGTGCAAGTATAGGTCGTACATATTGTATGGCTTTGTTGGTATTAAACTGACTTTCACTGATTTAGTGCAAGACACTAAAGAGTAATTTGAATGTAATCCAAGCTGCTTCACTAAAACTTGCTGTGAAGCATTTAGTGCTTCTGTGATGATGGCATTGCATTTGGTAGGAAATGAATTGCCACAGAAATTAAGAAGTGAAGCTTTCTCTCTTCAGTTGAGGATGCAACATAAAAGCGAAGTACTTGCTGCTCCATTTTCATTTAAAGACATCAGCAAGATCACATCATCGTAGTGTTCAGATATTTCAGTATTGGTTTGGTTCACACAAACACCTTGAATGCAACACGTTAAGGATATAAATACTAGACATGTTTGAAAATTAGCAAGATCATAACCTTATCCTCAGTGAATCAAAGTCAAGGAGCTGAGGGTATAATAATAAATAATCCATTGCACTTAAATGCAGCTTTGCATCTTCAAAGTGCTTTCCAAACATTAACTAATTAAAGAAATTAATTTTAGGGGACCATAGACCTCTTGGTTAGCAGACGTACTGAGGAATAGGACATTCTAGGCTCCTACCAGCATTTACGTTTAGCAGAAGGGTAGGCAAAGCTCACCAGGCCTGGGTTTATCAACATCTCTGATTTTTATACTGCTTACCCATAAAATCTTTCAATCGGTGGTAATTTCTGCATTTGTGGATCTAGGGGTTAATTGATCTCTGAAATGAGTCTTGGAGGGATAGTTCATCTCCAGTCACTGGAGGCCATGTGCAGCTGTTATGGGGATTCTGAAGTCACATCAGGTGACTCATCCGCATTGGTTTTGCATTTGCCTCTGTTGGCTTCTCAAAGGAAAATGCCAGCTGACCACCTCTGAGAAGAAAGTTGAGCATGGATTTGTCCTTGTTCCTACATTCTGTCCCTGTGCGTGCCTTCTGGCTCGAGAGCCATATGTAATGTCCATATGTAGACAGCAGTCCATATGTAGACAATAGTCTGAACTTTTACATAACGCTTTGTGCTTATTTTAAGCAACTAAACACCCCTCTGGCAACATTGCACCTGTACTTCTTTGTGTGGCAACAACAATGCCTTTCTCATGGGAAGAAGTACCTGTGATTTTGTTCTAATGGGGTCCTCATGGTCTTCAAAGATCTCTGTCAGTGAAATTTTATGGCTGACATTACAAGAATCAATCAGACTAGGCTGTGATAGATTCTTTTCTTCTTCTTGGCTTCTTATTCCGCTATTGTGAGAAGACTATCAGGTAGTCTGGATGCTCTTTCTTTTGAGAGTAAGGGGTCAGAAAAAGCACATTCTGAGGAGAGATTTGCTAATTTATAAGATTTCCTTAGCGTGTTGCAATTGTTGTTCTCATAATTGAAATCTAATTTGTAACTTTTTCCTGAACATCTTCAACTGAATGGCAGAAAAATAGGTATTAATATTGATAGTGTAGATATCATGGAATTTACACAAGCAGAAAAAAAAATAAATCTTAATCTTGTCGTTGCAGGAAAGCAGAAAAATTAAAAGCATGGTTCTGTTCAACCAAAATGTTGGAATCCTGATGACAGTAATATAAGAGATTATTTAAATATAATTTCACAGGATAAAACCTTTCCTGATGGCCCCCGCAATATCTACTGTTGAAATATAGAAGCATACTGGCATCACTTCTGTGGTAGTTCTTAGTTATATTCTGCTGCTCTTTTTGCTCCTTCTCTATAAGAGTATACTCTGAGATAAATTAAGCTGCTTGAGGTTTAATGTAACAAGGACTTTAATAGCATGTGATTTTATTTCCTCTATTTTTAAGTAAGTAAGTCAGCCAGCTTGATGCCTTTCTGATGGACCTAGGGAGTTCTTAAATGTCATTCTTGCTTACCTGACTTGCGATGCGTCATTCATGCCTTGGGGAACAGCGAGGAGATGTAGTGATGAAACGTCATGGGGGCTGTGAAAGTGAGCAGGTATTGATGCCTAAGATAAGCTGCAGAAAGGGATTATATTTCCAAATATTGTGGGGGAAAGACAGGGTTATGAGGACATCATTGGCTCTTTCAGCTCAGAGGGACAGGGGGGGAAGGAAGAGGGGAGAGAGAGTGGAATTATTAATTTAATGACAAAATAATGTCTTTCATCATTTCATTGTTTGTTGACATAGCAGTCTGACCTTTGGTCACACCTTTAATAAGATTAACATCCGAAATCACTGAAGAAGGTTTGAAGTATATAAGAACTCCAAAGTCATTGAGCTCAGTCCTCTGATTCATGAAGCACTTTATTCCACTAGAAAACATCAGGGGGAGACTTAGTAAGAGTAATAGCAACACATCATCTTTTACATGGGTTGGAGAACGATTTCAGAAGCATACCTAGTATTGGGGGCGGAAGGTGAGTAATTGGAAAGGAGTTGATACATCTTTAACTGGCTTTGGATTTATTAATTGCTTTCCTCTCCTAATTCCACTCTTCATCAATAAATGACTTTTTCACAGGATAACAAGGAAAGGAGATATGGGAAGGAGAGAAGGTTTAAGGAGTACAAGCCTGACTTCTTTATTTTTAAATATCAAATTTGACCATCCCAGCAGCTGGTATTTTTCATTAACAAAACCAACAGTTCTCACCACAGTTTAGCCGTGCTTTTTATCTGTTTATTTTTGATCTTTTTAGAAACTTATTTAACCCAGAAAAGTATATATTCTATGATTACTTTTCCGAGTTCTGCCCAGTGAATGTACTTTTCAGCAGATTGCCTCTGATCACTGCTGCTTCACAAAGTGCCCTGTTATTTCTATACAGATTTTCCTTTTACTTCTCAGAGGCCGAAGGAGACCTCATATATCTGGAAGACAACAAAATAGGTGGTATTTGACTCTATTGAACTAAGGGTATTTTTTGTCCTATGCACAGTTAAGGCCAGAAAGCCCATTCTTTCACTGGCTTGTTTAGTCTCATGTTTTATTTGACCTTTCTTCATTTTTATTCTTTCTCCTATTGCTTCTTTTTTCACACTCAGAAATCCCTGACGGACCCTGTTCTCTGTTAGTTATAACATAATATCATTGGCCAGGTTGAACCGATTATTTCTTATATAACACGATGTATTGTTGGTTTTCAAATATATTTCTCACCAGCGCTTTTCAATGAACCCTCCATAAATCCAGCTGAGGGCAGGCAAGATCCATGTAGCTCTGAGAAAAAGGGTAAACCTAATTTACGAAAGATTCATGGGTTGTTTCCTCACACGCTGCCAGCTATTATAGCCAAGTATAGTATATCTGATGGAATTGTGCTGAACATGAAATAATGTTTCTGCGGCAACTGAATTTGAGAAAGATCACCACCAGTCTCAAAAGAAATAGAAACTCTTTCTCTTAATTTACCATAAAATACAAATTCATTTTAGTATATGAGTTTAAAATTAACTCTAATGACAGTTTAATTTCTTCAAAGACAACACTGTGCTCTTGCCTTGCACGATCTGTGTGAGTTTACGTACAGCACAGTGGCAGAATTCATTCCCTACATACTCAAAATACAGAGTGCACGCGAAGCAGATCAGATCCGAATAAAATTGGAACAACTGATACCGTTCCTCTGAATCTGGCATCACCGATTTTAGTCATTTAAATTTGCAAGTGTTTGCATCTGCGTATACAACACTTGCTGGATTTTTTTTTCTCTTTTTTGTTTTCCATGAAATGCCTTGGCTTTTGGGCAGGGCAGCTGCACAGGAGCGGCAGCAGCCATATTCACATGCAGGAGGCATCCAGCTCTTGTTGCTCTCTTCTTCCCTGCGGGGCAAAGCGTGTCCCTATCCATACTCTACTCAGTGGCAACCAGGTGCTGGAGAAAGAGGCATGTCTGTGCCCTCTCTTCCTTGCTCGGACCTATCCTCCCTGACAGTCATTGCATTAAGAGCCATATATAGCAGACCAGCCAGCCAGGAAAAGCTGCAGCATCCCTGGCAGTCAGGCAGGCAGGGTGATTTCCTTCTTTTTCTGTATCATAGGGAATAGTGATGGAGGCAGGAGACACTTTGCCAAAGTGTGATCCTCCCGTGGGCTGCCATTTAGCCTGCTGCATTGCTCCAGCACAAAGAGATTTTCCAGGCTTTAGTCATTTGAAAATTATTTAAAACTGTATTTAAAACTGAGAGGCAGAATTCCTTGTGTTGTGGTATGTTTGATAGTTATACTGCTGGAAATAATTTGAAACCTTTTCATATGCAATTCAGTGGGTTGCTGCCTCATGTGTCATCTTAAAATGCATGTTCTAAAAATCAAGTATGTAAATGCAGTTTATGCCTAGGGCAACTCTCCCTTGTCTACCCCTTGCCTCCCCAGGAAAGCTCAAACATACCGTGTTTTCTAAAGCTGAGAAGGGATTTAACTATCAGAAGCCTATTTTTCCATCTTTAGTTGGGTTGGCCGGGCTGCTCAGAGAGAGAAAAAGCAGACGTATTTCTTTATATCTCCTCACTGTGCCATGAATATGTCAAAACAAGGGGCTAGCCCACTCCTAAGTGATTTTAACAGTAGAAATACCTTGTGGATAATAAATACACTGAACACTGTATTAGAAAATTGATCTCAAAAATATTTATAAGGGGAAACGGAATCATTCATCCTCTTCTTACTTGTGAGTTTAGTATACCAAATACGTGAGTTTTCCACTGTTTCTTACTTCACTTGGAATGAGCATTTCCAGGGAATCAGATTTCAAGAAAATAGATGTTGAGGAATTATATTCAAACACATCAATCTGGAAGAAAGGTGGAGAAGCCATGATGACAACGTAATTACGGTTTTTAAACTGTATTATTTATGTGTGGGTTTGGGCCAGGAACAGTGTTCTATGAAATTGTGATCTCGGCATAACATAAAGCAAACGAGCCTTTTCAAGTGGATTAAGAGTACTCAAGTGGTCTGAGCAGAGAGCTATAACAAATATTGACTACCAAACTGAAGAGAGGGATGTAGTGAGCTGCATCAGAGGGGTTCATCCCTGTCTATTTTATGTATCCCCGGCAATTGAAAATAATGAATGAAATGTGGCTTTATAAATAGGCCTCTTTGGGAGACAAGAATATTAGCCTTGCTAAGTGGCTGCCGAACAGCTCTGCTGTCCTAGAATGGGAAAATATTTCTTTCCTTCTCCTCCGTCCCCCGAGGAACCCTCTGCCCTGCTTTTTTATTCCAGTGCACAGTCCTGTGACTCAGGCTGTGCTGCAAGATAACTCCTTGACCCCGCAAGGCTCATATGTGCTGCACTGTTTCAGTTTTCCTAACATGGAATGATAGCTCCTAAGGGGATAAAGGGTGTTGTTATCAGGTTAAGTTTCTTTAACAAGCCAATGGTCCAATCCAATATAAAAATCAATTTTTCAGAGCTTCACAATGAAGAAGCATAATGTCTTTTTATTGGATCTAGCCCTGAGCTATCTTGTCAAAAGTTAGCAAAATATTGTTCAAAACCTCTTATCGAATCAGGGGCTTCTGAGCTTTGCATGATGTTTCCCAAACACAGAGGAACCTAAAGAATCATAAATCTGTGAAAGAATGAAAACGGTGAGTTGTGCTAGTGACGGAAATCGGTTATGCATTATTTAAGTTGTCAGCTTTCTGGAAAGGATAACTTAATAAGTTTTGTTTTGGTTAGTTCATTTTTTTAAAGCTCCATTGAAAATCCAGGTTCGCTGACAGAGATGGACACAAATGGAACTGGAAACTAATAATATCAAGTAAATGACCTTATATTTTCCACAAATCAGGACAGTTTCCCCAGTCAGCAGAGTTCTAGGTCACTAATTAATATAGAGCAGCACTATTTACTTTCTTTCTCTTCAAAAAACGGCACAAGAGAAGCTTCTGAATTTTAATCAAGATTTATGCTGGAGGGAAGGTGGGAAAGATTTTTGAATGTTTTAGCTTGGAGATAGTTTAATCATGTTTGTTGTAACACATTATATTTGTCAAACATTGTATGATTTTAACATCATCCTAATCAGGAGGGGAAAAAAGGATAAAGTCACACTACCAAACCTCCTTCTCTCATCATTATTTTTTTGTAAATTAGTCATTTGATCATGATATACGTTTTAGATAGTCACCTCTATTTTTTTATTTAAATATAGATCAAATAACAAAGTTAATTGCTGTCCAGATCACTGGGCTTTTTTTGGTGTATTTTCTCAATTATGCTTACGCTTGTTCTTCTGCAAGATTATGCATTAAATGAACATCACTGAAATGCAGATGAAGATCAGCACTGGAGCCTGAATTTTCTGTGTCTGTCTTTCTATAACAGCGCGGTCTTATTTCCAGTTTGACATTTCTTTCAAATCAGCTGATTGGTCATTGAAATGATGACATAATTTAAAAGTGGGAAGTTTACCAGGACAATATGAGATGATTTTCTTTGGAGAACACAGAGAAATTCTGCATGGGATTAGATATGCACAAAGACATTCAGTCAAAGAACTGGCCAAAACCCAGGTGGAAATTAATTTCAAACCATTATATTTTTCTGAAGCCAGAGAGGAGCTTAAATCATTACCCTGATCTTCTGTTGAACTCAAAGAGGAGTTGAAACGACCTAAGTGGTGTCTAAACCTGACCAACAACTGGAACAAGAGGTTTGCTGATTTGAATGCTGTAGATACCCAGAAGAGATGCTAAGCGAAAATCCCACACAGACCTTTCCTCCCTAGTAGGATTTTAAAAATTATTTTAGCTTGGTTCACATTAGTTTTTTACATGTACAGTTTTTTTTTCTTCACCGGCTGGGGAAAAAGAATATGTTATTTGGTAGATATTTTCTATCAAGTCTGACTTAGTCATTCAAGACTGGCTTCTCATCGAGATATTTTCCTTGTTCCTTATTCATTAGGACACCTTATCCTAAGATTTTCTGTCAATTAATTATTCTTAGCAGTTTGGGCATAGCTGTAGCTGTGGGGCACTCCATTGTCACTTTGGCCATTTAAGAAAACCTGACATGCAATCCAGTAAACATACTGGGTAATCAGAGCTGCAGAAGCTAATCTGCATCATTTCAGTTGCAAAACTATTATGAATTTTACAATGGTGCTGATTTTGGCTGAAAAATGTCTTTTTAAGTTTTGTACAAATCCGTCTTGTCTTTTTTCCATTTTAGAGCAGCAAACATTGCATCTGAATCCCCAATTCATTTTTATCCCCAATTCATTTTTTTCCCCAGATGTATCTTGGGTTTCAGAAATTATCTTTTTTGCATATTTAAAAAAACCCCAAACTATGCAGTTTTAAGGTCTGGTCCCCTGACCTGTTGTTCAAACATGAAATCTGATTACCTTCAGTGAGATTCCTTAAGTGAACTGCAAATCTGGGGCAAGCTGTGCTTAAATGTATGAGGAATGTTTCCCCTTACAGATGTCTGTTTGTGGGATATGGAAAACACAAATCTTTAACGGAAGGCTTTTCAGTGCTTCCTTCTAATGTTAAAAAAATACATATCGTTGAGTCTAAACGCTTGATAAACTCTAAACTCTTACTCTAAACATTAATACTCATTGAGTATGAGTAAAATCAACAATGTATTAATGACATTTTCGTAGTATTCAGACCCAACGGCCTGTACAATGCTATCCCAAAAGCAAGTATTTCCAATATCACAAGTTTCACAAATGATCGTGCAATGTATAAAAATACTTGAATATAACTGCTTCCGTACCTCTGCCCATACTTTTAGCTGTGGAGATTACCACTTTTAATTTTTTGTAATGGATGTTTCCTTTTTTTTTTTTTTAAAACAAATAACCTCTGAATATCTCTTTCACAGTTATTTCCTAAGCCAAATAGGAATTGCAAGTATAAGCTGTATTTGGATGTTCCAGACTGCCTTGAAATGACAAAATCAAGGAATTTCTAGTTACCAGTAAAATAAATATTTTCCAAAACTGAAGAAACATAAAGTATCACTTATTATGATAGTTACTAACTGTCTGGCTACATAACATTTAAAATGCGCAGATGTCAACTGAATTCAGGAAAGATTTTTAAAATACAGACATTCGTGTGGTTATCTCTTGGCTTCCACCTGCATTTTGAATTTGACACTAAACTTCCATCTTCATCTTTCAGAATCTGTTTTCCCATTGTATTGTAACTTCCCTCAAAACATTTTATTGATTCCTTGATTGACTAATAATGACTAAATCTTTTTTAAAGTCATTAGTTCCACCCAAACCCTTCAAGAGCATGCTAGGTATTTGAAATGATATATTTTTGAAATATTTTTGCACTTGCAGAAGTGTCAACAATCTGGAATCTTCGTATGGACTGCGTGAAAGAGTTTAAGGTCTCCGTACATTCCTACTTCTAAAAATCAGGATGACTTGTTCAACTTTTGAGGACTATTAGCTTTTCATGGTTATATATTCTCTCATTTATATGCAATGTTGGAATGCAGTGTTTTTCCCAAGCTCTGCAGATTACTGATGAATGAACTTCTGTAGTGTCATAGCAAGCTTATTAAAATAAATAGGAGTTGTTGTAAGCAATGCCAAAGGTAAAACGCAAGTCACATTCTTGCATGAATAACATTAGAGAATACTTCCTGCAGTTTGGGGAATATGTGTGTCCAGATATTTTTAAAATTGTTAACTGGTCAAAATGAGAAAAAATGGTTTCAGGAACAAAAAAAGAAAAAAAAGAAAAAATCTATCCTGGATTTCAGATACTCGTTACAACAATGTGCTGACAATCATAAATACGTAATAATTTGCCCCATTCGACCTCTGTCCTCCGCCCAAATGCCGTTCTTCAGCAGATGAAGAGGCATGATGAAATGTTAGATTTTTTTAATTTCTCGTCTTGAGTATATATATGAAGGTTTTAGGATTAACACCGCTACCTGCTTAATTATCAAAGAGAGAAATGATATTATGCACAGTAATCAGTCTCAAAGCAGTGATTTCCCAGTTTCTCCTGAGTAGGATAGCCTGCCATTTCTGATATGATTTACCTTCTTAAAAGTACAGACCATGCAGGAAAAAAGAACATTTTCTCACAATCATGGTTTTACAGGGGGTTAAGAAATCTGTAGCTTTATCTATGGTTACTGCTTAACAGGATATGGGAACTTTTATACAACCGTAACCTCTTTCTCTTGCTGGACTTAATATCCCAACCTAAATATATTTATTTTCTAGAACTTCTACTGGTTGATTCATTTCAGGTGTTGTGTTGAGGCGATGAGGCTCAGGCAGAGCAGAGACGCGCTGTGCTCTCCTTTCCCAGACTAGGGTTTACAGAGTGGTCATTCCCCCGAGGAGACAGCAATCTGCCGCCCTAAAGCTCCATTATGATCTTCACAGGCTGACTGCTGCCTTTGGGTGCAATCTCTCGCTGTCAGAAGGTTTTTGCGTGGGGACAGCAAATCTTTCTTCTGATCTCAGTGAAGAGCTGTTGATCAAGAAGATATGGAGGAGATGTGAGAAAAAGGGAGATGGAGAGGAACAAACCTGGAGAGAAAGTACCTGGAGAGAAAAAAATGCGTAGTCATTTTATTTTTAATCTCCTTTAGAGTTATTTGGTCACCCTTTGGCAACAGACTCCATTAATTAAGAAACAGAATTTCTTTGGGCTTTGTGAATCTAGATTCTTTAACTGTGTAAAACATAATGCCAACATTTTCAATAACCTACCACTGAGTAATTTGAAGTGCAGTTTTGATTAACTCTAGAAAGCGTAATATTATCTTGTCTATTTTCATGTTCTGTAAATGGCTCTAAAATGGCAGGATCAATTAGTTTTGATTTCCATACCAATTGGTCCAGATGGTTCCCATAATTTGCTGAAGATAGCTGCAAATGGAATTTTTTGAACCCATAATTCACATTACATAAAAGGTGATACTGAACTTTTTGCAGAATAATCAGAGTTGAAGCCTGCCTAAACTCACCTTTCTCCAGACTTGGAAGCAAGTTTGAAAAGTACAATGTACTATTTCAGGAAAAGGGAAAAAAGAGGCAGTGTTGCATTCTTCTCAGGGGAGGTGGAAAAATGTTGGCTTAGATAATTTAAGTGATTTAAATGCTATCGTATTCCCAGATAGTAGAAATTATGATGGATTTTACAAAGTGCCTGTAACTTACTGTAAGAATGATTCCGAGCATAAGCCGTTACTAGCACAGTTTATATATCTATATATATCTATAACTGAACACAATCTGCCATGTGACTACTGTTATTTTATATCATAGCAAATGACCCAGAAAAAAATATTTATAGACAACATTAATTTAGCAGTCAGTGCAAGCTTCGTGCAAAGGGTGCCCCACAATCCCCCATGCTCATATAATTTATCGGAACAGCATTTAATAGCACTCCTTCGCACCTATGAATGAGAATTTAAGCAGTTCTGTTTCCTCAACACTTAGATCATCCAAGTCTTAAATCCATTCCTTATATCACGTAATGTACCTGGAGTCCATAAATGATACAGATTTCAGCCCGTGTACGATGCGTAGGCCTGCATGCAGGAGTTTGATCCGTGACCACCGTTGCAATGTTGATTGCACATTCCGCCATTCCCCCTGGGTAATAAGAATTGCAAAAAGATATATATATGTATGTATACATGCACACAAACTATGTATAGATGTATATTATATTTTTACATATATTATCTTTACATCTATGTGCATACAATATCTTTAAAGGTAACGTTATATTCTTCTCTTAAACAGCCACTTGACGTTTCTATCTTTAAATATTTATGAGCAGTCAAGAAGTTTTGATTTAAAACTTCTGAGGGAATTGTGCAGTTTTTCATGGTCAAATAGTGAAAGCAATCAACAATCTAAGAACATGACCTGTTATAGCCAAATTACTGTTAGCGAGATAGTACCTATGTGGAGACAGGTATCAGTCATTATTACCTGTATCTTTTTTCATCTATTTTAGAAACTATTGGAGCATTAATCATATCATTTGCATAACTCAAGGGTGGGTTTGAAGCATCCTCAGCTGTCTTGCAGTAGACCAAAGGAATGGGAATTTCAAAGGCTAGGAATGCAGTTAGCACTGGGCTTTGTAGTATTTGGCTTCTGATAATAAATTTATCTTTGCACACCAATTAGCTATCAGGCATTTATTCCACTTTTACTAACACGTGCTTTCCCAATTCCATGATTTTTCTTTAAGGTTTTTAAGCTGATTGCCAGTGAAAACAAGAGTTGCGTGATTACATTGTCAGCCTCTTTTTCTTCCCCTTTGATAACATTTGAATTCACTGACTAATTGCAATCCAAATTTGATAGGTGGACAGAGGTTTCAAAAATAATTAAATTCTTACCAGCTTTGTAAAAGTAAGCAGCCAAGGAGAGAAGGGAGAATCTGCGAGTGCCTGGATGAAGGGAATGGCAACTGTGAGAGTGTGTAGCTAATTAGACACTGGCAAATCCACAGCCGTGAGAGATACAAATGCCTCTGCTGCTGGAAAAGCTTCAGCAGGATCTTGTACCTTCTCACACACCAAAATAATTGCAGCCCTGCAAGTAGGAAATGAAGCTTCTTGTTTTCTTGGTACTTGGAAAAGGAAGCTGAACTATCGAGCTATTGTCATTAGAAACATTTGGGAACCAGATGCTCTTCTCAGAGTTGATCCTTACAAATTCTTCTGAAAAATCAACACCTACTACTTACTATGCCCTGAGATGTTTTACATTTGGATGCTCCTGCTTAGAGAAGCTGTGAAGTAAATGAGATTGAGTAGAGCAACTAATTGAGCCCTTCAGAGACTGCCAGACCTGAGGCCTAATAAGCACCTCGCGATGTCAGTAGGGGTAATTGGCCTGCAGCTGCTGAAGATGCAGGCTGAGTTTTAGCGGGAAAGAGAAAAAAAGAAGGAAAAAAAGGTCAAAATGTCTTGAGAATGAATTATTTGGTCCAGGTCATGCCATCAGGTACCTGTGCTTGGAGAATAATTGATGACAGAGAACTTGCTAGCAAATTAAAAATGAATGCTTATATGAAAACAATGTATAATATGAAAAAAGTGTCGCTGTGTGTAGGGCAGATAGAAATGACCTTGTTTTGCAAAACTTCACTTGTCTCTAATTGTTATATGATAATCACAGTAGCAATGAGCTACATACCAGTTTTATTCTGATACTCCAGAATTAGGGTCATCCTTATAATAGCAACTCATTTGAAGCAAAATATCCTGGAAAAATACCAGAGAACTGTGAAACAAAGAGCATTAAAAATTCCTGTCTCTCATGGTAACTCTGCAGTAGCTGACACCTGCAGAGCTTCATGGCTCAGAGGTCACCAGGAGCGGAGCAGCCTCCAGCCACCGGTGGCCATCAATTTATGCAGCACAGTGTGAAGAACCGCTCCAGACCCCATCTGAACCAGGCGGACTCACCCTTAAAGGACTTTCATCCTCCAAGGTAACCTCCGTCTCGCATTTTTTTGGAGGATTCCTCTTTGATGCATATCATTGGAAACACAAAGTATCCTGTAACTTTTACAGTGCCCTGGTATTTTTTATTTAGTTCCCAAAGGTTGTTTCCCCTCTTTTGCGTTAGGAAACAACGCTTTACTTGAAAGCTAACGGATATTCAGGGTAATGAATGTTCTTCATATTTTACTTATGTAAACCACAGCCAGGAGAACGCTCACAATAAATCAACTGCTTTTGCAGCAGACGTGAAGGGGGCTTGCATGCCAGCACATTTCTGGTTTAAAATCAGTCAAGCTGTGCCCTAGAGCTGCAGAGGTTTCTGGGGCTGAGGTGCGCGGAGCGCAGCCTTGCTTACAGCACGGACGATGCTCCCGAGTGCGGGAACGTTCCTACGGCAGCCGAATTGCAATCGCAGCTGGTGGACCACTTCTCTAAAAGGGGTCTTGGGAGAGCCACTGCAATCACGGTCGATACACCAGAGTGCCTGCTTTTAGGTGACGTGTCACAGGGCTTTGGGTCAGTTTAAAGAGAGGTGAATCAATGTGTTCAGATACACACTTACGACGCAGTGAATTACAGAACACCCCCTGTCTCCAGTAAATTTATTTTCTGGTACTCTGGGCTAGACTTCCAGGTCATGGGCTGGTGCAGATGACACACTATCTCTTGCTTTTTATGATAAGATTCTCTGTTACGGCTTCATAGCTGGCTGTGGGAGAGAGGAATCTCTTCTGAGGATTTCTGAGGATTTCTGGAGAGTCGGAGGTTCTCCCCCTGTGGCACTGGGGATGACCAGTGTTTCCCACTGTCCCCATCCCCCTTTCTCCATGCACAGCCAGCCTCTTCCACCCTGACTAAGGCAGGAGGAGAGGAACACGTTCTTTCTAAGACCCTCTCCATTGATACTCTTTAGATATCTACCCATGGTTTCTTTCTTCAAAGCCTCTGGGAGGACTGAGCCTTGCATTGCTAAGATAAATGTTTGTTACAGCATGGTGTGGTCAGGCCCTCTTTACAACCGCTTAGTGAGCGACTGGTTAAGCTTTTTCAGAGGTTGTTACAGCTAATCACATAAAGCTAGCAAATGTCTGAAGGATCCCTACCTGTACACGTGTGTGTGTGACAGACAGAGAGAGGAAAGGGAAGAAGAAGAGGAAGAAGGTGGTGGGTCTTATGGGGAAGTTACAGAAGGAGATCAAAATCCTTATCTGTTTTATTGGGTCGTATCTGTCAAAAAAAAAAAAAAAGCAGTGAATTATAGAAGAGGTGGCGTCATTAATCTGTCTTTATTGCCAACGTGTCTCATCGTCTCTTCAATATCATTTTGAGGCAAAGTTACTTCCCACAGAGCAGTGTGAGGGTTGCTGTGTGGGAAGAAGTCCTGTGCCTCATGCAGAGGCATCCTGTCCCCTGCTATGGGTTTCTGTGTGTTCTTCATTCTGTGTGCTCTTCCCATATCAACAATACCAGCATTTCGTATTCCGTTATTCAAAAGAGCTAATAGCCATGTGTGTGTATATAAGTGGCTGTACACATACATACGTATGGTATAATGCCTTGCTTCTGTTTTGTCAGTTGAATTGATTTGGTAGGCCTGCGGTTTAATAAAGCTGGATCTTTAGCATGGAAACTAAATTTATTCCAACAGTTGAGATTATATCTTCTCTACCCAGAGCTCGTGTCTTGAAACATGGAGAGAAAATTTTAGACAAACTTCAAAGTGGTCTTTAAAGTCCAATAAAATGCTAAAAATATAACTTTATCATAAATATTTTACAGCAGAGCCATACGAGTTCATAGTATTCCCATTATAGCTTTTAATTTATTCACTTTCTGTATGAGGCACCTCTATACATGATCCATCTTTATTGTGAGTTCACAGATAAATGGAATTCATTTTATCCTTATGTACTGCAGTTTTAACATGAATATTTGTTCCAATTTGTACAGCCTGTCCTTGAATACTGTTGAGGAATATTTGAAAGTGTAACTTCCACCTCTGCTTTATCAGGATATTATAAGCCAATATAAACATCCATATTAATGCATGATCTGTAAGAAGTTCATTTTCATAAGCCACAATGTTAGAAAGAGGTTTATGTGAGTGAAACCTGTAAAAATGACAACCTATTCCCCAGCTTTATATTGTAAAAATTACCTTTAACAGGTTATAAAAGCTTCTCATGATGTTTTTGACCTGATCACTTTCAAAGAAACACAAATGCACAAATCCTTGGCTCTGCACAGGCACTCATATGGATCTGGTTCATTAGAACAGGAAATTAAGAAAGGTGAAAGCACTGCTGTGTTCTAAAAAGAAGAACTCAAAATAATGTGCGCATGAATGGTAAACAAAAGCTATGATAGCACTCCTAAATTGTATTATGTATTTTATAGCCTTTTAAAAGCTATTCCATAGCATTTTGGCATGAATAGGTATTAAACAAATGTTTAACTACCTCGCCAAAGCAGCGATAAAATTACACTACATTGCAAGCATAATTCACTATTCGTTTTCTGAAAAGAGGAATCAATCAGCCCAGCAAACTGAATGTGCCAACTGGTTTAGCAGCTACACATCCCCGTGGCCAAAGCAATAAATGCAATATGGAATGAATTCTAATAGGCAAGTATAGTAATTTTTCAGCGTACAGATCTTGCAATTTTTTTTTTCCCAATAAACACACTGGAGGAAAAGGGTTTTATATTCTGATGAACTATTTTATAATTCCATTTTCAAACCCCAGAGTTATCACAGTGTAGGCAGTGGCACTACAACTGATTGGCACCTGGCAGAGTTACTCATGAATTTTGGTTCAAAGTGGATGAGTGCATGTTGTTCTCTAAGTGGGATGGGGTCAGGTACAATACCCTCCCCTTAAAACAATAGGCGAAGCCCGCGTCTCTCCCTACAGGCTGCAAATAAAACTGAGATCAGCTGTGGTACTTGAACAGCTCACAGATTCAAAGGTCAGGAAATTGGGAGCACTCTCTGCAAACTTTGGAATTCGCGTTCTCCACAGTCAAACTGAGTTTGACCTTTAAAGAACTGAAAAAGCCCTTTCTCTCGAAAATAGTACGACTCTTGATGCCCAAGCACTTCCAATCCGTACCAGAGTTAATGGAGCAAATATTTGCTCGTGGATGTAATCTACCGCTGATTTAGGATTGCTTCTGATATATACCCTCAGGTGAAAGTTAGTCGTGTTATGGTAGACCCATATGGGCAGAATGAGAGTGAGTAGGTTTTAAAGGGTGTACGGGAGTGTCAGAAAGCCAGAGAAGGAGGAAGATGAACTTGCTGCAAAGATGCCTGATGTGACCCTTCACTGAATTGGCCCCATAAGTGGTATTTGGCCCATAATAAGTTATATTGATATTTTGCCCAGAACTATTTCAAAGGCTATACTTACTTTGCTTGTAATACATATATTTGTACTACAAAATATAACCTCTTTAGCTGTTTAGGTAAATCCGATGGAGAACTTAACCTTGTATGATATACAACTCAGTAAAATGATTTTGGCCGCCCAAAGCTTTGTAGGAATCGACTCCTTTGGAGGTCAGCACACTGTCACTCTGACTTGCTTTGCCATCAGAGTATATGCATTTCAATCCCGGCAGAGGCAAAGCCTGTCAGAAACACCTCTTCCTCTTTGGGTTTTTCAGCTGCCCAGACTCTTCAAATTTCTCTTTGGATAGGGCCGCTGCCGTGCTCTGCGCAGGCTGTGAAAGGGCGGCTTGTTGCCTCATTACTGACTCCCATCACAATTTTGGCTGAAGTTCATTATATATGTATAGGGGAAAACACAAGCTCCATTATTGCTGCTTATCCTCCTCATAGAGCTCCTGTGTAGTAATTCTGTAAGAAGGACAAACTCCACATACAGATAAAGCACAAGTACTTGTGTACATAATAAGGTGTACTGAAGAATTTAATTTGATCAATACAAACACCAGTGGAGAAAATCATCATCTCTGACTTCACTGTTCAGTGAGAAAGGGTAAGATAATGCTAAGAAAACATTATCACTGGCTGGCCTCATTTAAAAAAATCACCTTGCTTGCTGGAATTCTCATCAGATAAAGGCCAGTTTATTTAGTTAGGAATGTTGTTTTAGAAGTAAGGAGCAGTATTACATTATTTGCATTCAAAGAACTGAGCAATTTTGTTTCCTATTAGCATACTTTTTTTTTATACAGACAACTACAACACTTCATTACTGAACTACAGCAGCTTAAGGAATTATGGCTCCCACTGTATTGTGTATACAGTCAGTGGTTAGGGATGGTTAATTTTTCAGAAATTAATTTAGGTCCTTGATTTTTATTGGTGCTCTGAAACTAGAGTATAGCTTTCTTCGGCGTAGGATTTCATTTTTGTTTGCGATCACTGATGCTCTGAGCAGCAACAATCTTTATTTTTTTCTAGACAAAAATCATGACTACCCTATCCAATTTAATTTTTCCCTATTTCTGTGAAAGGCTTAGAATTTGTAAAACACATTTTTCTCCCTGAAAACAATTACTTTGTAAAAATGGTTTGAAATGGGGACTCAGGTAGCTGATAAAACAAAATGGATTAGTAAATCAAAGGAAAATATGACTTGAAGTGAAGAGGATAGCAATTTTCTTCCTATTTAGCTCAGGAGGCACTGGAAAGGGACAGTTGCAGCTTGGTGCAACATTTCAAATATGAGAGTAGTGCTGTGATGGTATCTAGAAAGTAAAACAGAAATAATTATGTTTTAAGTATTGAAGACCTGATCTGAAGTATGCAAGCCTTACTCTGGGGAAGGACAAAGGGGCTGAAAAAGAGAAAACCACATTATGTTATTACGTACTGTCACTGCAACCATTCTGACCGGAAAGCAATACAGCCTAACAAATTGGATCTGAGGCAGGGAATGAGAAAGCTGGTTTCTATTCTTGGCACTCCTGATGACTAATGGAGTGACCCTAGTGAGGCATTTGAAGTCACTGTTTCTCTCTTTTCAGGACTGGATTGAAAACATTTCTGGGGAGGGATTGCCTTTTTTTTTTTTTTTTTTTTGTTAGGGTCTGTATAGTGCCAAAACGGATCTGGGTCTTCTAAAACTGTGATGATATGAATATTCTTAGAGAAATCCTTTGCTGAAACTTGAGCTGACCCCGAACCAGATATTTTTGGAGCATCAAAACCAGTATGAGCAAATCTCTTTCCTTGTTTCATTGTGTGATCTTAAAAGATGTTATTCCTGTCTCCATATACAGGAGCAGAAATTCAGTCTTCAAAATATCTCAGTAAAAGCTGTCTTCCAGGATTTCTTTGCAGTTTTGCACCCCAGAGTATTTCAATCATCCAGACTTTTGGGTCTTTAATTACACATTGTGACTGAAGTGAACTTTTGAACCTTTTTATTTCAGCCTAAAAGATAGGTTTTAAAAAAATTGAAGTAACTTTTATGTACAATGTTCCTATGCTGAATTCACAGCATTTCCGTGATTTTTTTCAGATTATTAAACACTGACTTCAAAAAACCATTTCTTCAAAGGCTTGTCTGTCTTCAGAAATGATGAGAGGCATTTCTCACTTTAGAAACATTCCCTCTCCAAATGCAAGATATTACACTATAAGCACAAACAAAGTTTATCTTTAAACAATGTAAGGGTTTGGATGCCTTAAGTTTGCTAGAGATATAGCCATGACAGGGAAAAAAAGTGAAGCTTATCTCATTAGATAACATTGCTACTGCTCTGTAAGTAGCTGGGACAGTCTCTTATAGTTCAGTCACTGTCTGGAAGAGAGGGAGAAAATAAAAGCCTTTAATAATCATGAAGTTAATGTTAGTCATACACAGCAGTGATTTCAGGGCAAGAACACTACCATTAGCAAAACTAGCAATTCTTAAAAGTAAGAAGACGTGCTGGAACTTGTCCAGAGAAGGGCCACGAGGATGATCAGAGGGCTGGAGCACCTCTCCTATGAGGACAGACTGAGAGAGTTGGGGTTGTTCAGTCTGGAGAAAAAAAGGCTCCGAAGAGACCTTTTAGTGGCCTACCAGTGTCTTAAGGGGGCCTACAAGAAAGCTGGTGAGGGACGTTTTAGGATGTCGGGTAATGGTAGGACTAGAGGGAATGGATTAAAACTAGAGATGGGTCGATTCAGACTGGACGTTAGGAAGAAGTTCTTCACCATGAGGGTGGTGAGACACTGGCACAGGTTGCCCAGAGAGGTGGTGGAAGCCCCATCCCTGGAGGTGTTCAAGGCCAGGCTGGATGGGGCTCTGAGCAACCTGATCTAGTGGGAGGTGTCCCTGCCCATGGCAGGGGGGTTGGAACTAGATGATCTTTAAGGTCCCTTCCAACCCTAATGATTCTATGATTCTAAGAAAAAATAAATTTCTTTGAAACCCACATATTTGAGGCTTCCTAATTTTGGAGGAAAAGAAAAAAAAGAAAGCTGCTACAGCCCTTTTCCTGTATATCTTCACAGTTACACAAGGCTAGAAAATGTATACTCCCCAACAGTACATTGGTGCTCTTCTCAATCCTTACAAAACTCGGAATTAGAAAGCTTCTGCCTTAGGCCCTATGTGCTTGCTCAGGAATCTGATGGCCCACAACCCTTACACAACCTTTGCAAGGCTCCTTGGGAACTTCTTAAACACCCACTCCCTCCTGTGATCCTTTGGAGGAGGCGGCTCATGATCTCACACCCCTGCTGGGTCAGGAGTTCTGTCAATGCCTCTTTTCCGCATCCTTAAAAGCCTTCCTAGTTTTACCAGGTTCCGTCACCATCTGTGGTAAGCTGTTGGGGATGCTCATGTATTCTTTGATTAAACTCGGTGTTTCTCAGCAGTCAAACACCACCTCCTCTTTGTACAACTCAAAATGATCATATGAGAAACTAAAATAAACCTACTGTACTTAGGTCCTTTAGCATCTATCAAACCTTAAGACCATGGTAATATGATGCAAGTCTAAACAGATGAAACTGAGACTGTGTATTTCCAGAAACTGTTGTTTCCAGAAATTAGTGTTTGGGCTGGACTTACAAGGTGTGTCATTAGGTCTTATCTATTACCAGATGTTTAAAATTTAAATTTCTGGCTGAGCTAGTTATCCAAGGCTCCATTTGTAATCGGTGGGGATATATGCAGAAAAGTCAATGAAATTTAAAGTGTGATTCATCTTACCGGATGTATAATCTCCTTTATGGTAAGATGAACTGTGTTTCTAGACTCTTAAATCTGCACTGATTTTAGTAGGAATCCAAGCGATCCAACAAAGTCCAGTGGTTTCAAGTGGAATTCCAACCTTGTATTATTCCCAGCTTACCTTGCTGAGGCAGATGCCTATTGGGAAGTGTCCGATTTTGGGACTACCTGCTGTTTCCTCAGTAGCAATCTGGGGTGTTCTGGCACTACTAGGGCATTCGGGGAGATTCACGTAAATCTGGATGTTGCAGATAAATAAGACGTTTCCAGAAGAACTGATATATATCCATTATCCAGTTGAGTGAATGAAAGTTCTGTTTTCCAGCAGTAAACTTAAGAACCATCTTATACTTGGAATTCCCCCCTGAGAAAAGGTATCAAGACTTTTGTATCTTAATGATATCTCAAATATCAAGGAGTTAGTGCTAATATTTTGGATTCATAGTAATTTTAAGGGTATTATCAAAGGTAATAATTTAATGGTTTTTATTCAAGTATTTAACCTTTACCACCTGCACCGCAGCTTGGATCTATGAGTGCTGTAAATTAAATCGTATTCCACCCTGTCATGTTTTGCTTCAGATTAAAAATAAATCTTTTTCATCTATAGTAAACATCTCTATATTTAGATTGCCATGATCTCAGAATCACTTTTTAATTGCAGTCACATCAAGTACAAAAGTCCTAATTCAAATCATGCTTTACTTTGTTCCTTATAACAACAAAGCACAAATACATTCGTTCTTATTTTTGCTTTCTCGCGCTCACATACTCACACACATACATATATAAGGCTGACTAGCTATTCTGATCCTGTCCTCTTTGGATCGTTTCTATTGCTACTTAACAGCCCCTCCTTTTGGAGAAGAACAGCTGTAGAGAGTCAGCAAATTTAGCAGTTCAGTCCATCAAAGAAAATAAAACAGATTTCTTCATGCAGAGATACAGAATCTATGACATTGCGTGTTTTCCCATCTGGTGACTTACAAAGACTTGCTTTATAATCAAGAATTGATTAACACATATATCTTGACTTTTAAATGCATCAGTGTTACAAAGATCTGAAACAAAAGTGAATGTTGAGTAATTGGCATTTGATGGTTTCTAAAATATTCCTGAATTTGTTGTGTATTTGCAGCCTTTGCCCAGGTTTTTAGTCTCTGTTTTTGTGACTGCATTTCAGTCATGTGGACATTTAGGTATGGTTTTAACAAACATGCCAATACACAGGCAACACAGCTATATGACATCAAATTTTTCAGAATAGGTTTCTCAAATTGAATTGTCTTTTTTCCCTTGAAAAATCTGCCCTGAGTAAATAAATGGTGTTTTATTAGAAAGGAGAAGATGATGTTTTTTATTTTAGAGTGTTGGTTTTGGTTTGGTGTTTATCATACAATGCCCAAGACATTAGTCTTTGCTTAACTATGCTCTACTTGTATTTTCACGGGAAGGCTTTTGACAGCACCATTTATGATGATAGGGGAAGAACTAAACAAATAGGATAGCTCTCGGCAGGTCTGCGAACAACACTTACGTTTCTCTAGTACACCCACCATCTTAGAGAGACTGAAACAGAAAAAGTTCTTTCCAAGACAAATGTGTCTTGTTCTTCAAGTCAGATTTTCACCAAGAGCTCTGTATCACCAGCACTGTAGGGCTACATGGCACAGGGATATATCTATTTATTTTTTTTTCCAAATGTAATTTAATACCTCTAGCTGTGCACTTCAAAAACTGTAGATAAGGAGACTCATGAAGAACCGATGGAGCTGAAAAGTATGTAGAATCAGCTGACTGGAGCGCGGGTATCCTTGCAAAGTGCAGATCTCAAAGTAGCAAAGCAATCTATGATTTAGTGTACCTAATTCCAGAGAAACTCCGTGTCTCCATACTTATCCTGAGTGTACGTCTACCTGCTGTGGACACTCTGATTCTGCAGAGACGTTTTCTGTGCTTTCTGTTGATACTTCTCTCACCTCCGCTGTAGATTTTTTTTTACTCTTACCTTTTTACTCTTACTTCTACAAAGTTCTTAAAAACTATTCCTTTCTAGGACTTCCCTGGAGATTTCTGCTTCTTTTCGTAATTGGTTTCATCTTTTAAACACAACATTTGCCAGGAATTCCACAGTAAAAACTTATTTTAGCTCTGGTTCCCTCTTTTGCTAATTTCCTTGGTGCCTCGTATTCTGCTAATTTTGGATTAGATATTGCTCTTTCTGTGTTTCCTGTCACTCACAGCCCTTTCCTAGTACTATTCCTTCAAAAGTGTCTTACAATTCAAGCAGAAGAACCATGGGTTCTTTTTTTCGTTAGCATGGCACGTACAGCTTCCAGTCACCGAAATTATACTGGAAGGGGTCTGCCTATAAACACAGGCAACTTAGATGCAGCTGCTGCTGAATACCTAAAAAAAGGCTCCCAAAATTCCTGGTGTCCGTGTTCCTTAAGTGGGTTCTTCTTTTATTTGTATATAAAAGCCGAGAAACAAACAAACAAACAGGAAAAACCCTCTTCATGCTGCTGTCACTGATCTGGAAGGGAGAATTTGCTTTTAAATGAAGTATGTTTCTCACTGTACAAGCTTTCCCCAGTCTCTTACGGATCAACAAACTCATTATTTTCCCTCACTTATCCTCTGTCTGATGAATTAAAGTAATTAAACTTGTCTAAAAGACTGTGGCTTTCTGCATTTTGGGAATAATTTATTTATACCTTGGAGCTATTTTACACAGTCTGATATTCACCATTGAGAACTTGTTGTTCTTAATGTTCATAGCTGATTACTCAGTCCTGCTACGAGTATGGCCTATTACTCTGACACAATTATCTTTACTTAATTTATTTTATTTTGCAATATTATTTGCCTTCTTTTCTGTCTTGCTTCCGAGAGATTGTTGTGTTTTCCCAGAAGGAGGACAAGGTTTAATGGAGACAGTGAAAGTTGGCCATAGCTTTTCCAGGCAGCAGCTGGGACTACAGCGCCTGGGACAGGTTATCGCTCCTGCTTGAGCTGTGTCTGCCTCGAGGAAGTCCCCCTGCCTGGTCACAACAGGTCTCCAGCCCTGCTCTTCCATCTGGGGCTGAAGAGCTATGGGAAAATGAGAGGACCTCCTTGCTGTACTAGGCATTAAATTAACTCTGCCCCCAAGTGCTTTAGAGAACTATTGAGGTCTACTAACTGCAGACTCATCTCTAGGATTATTTCTGTTGCTTTAAGTGGGCCCAACTGTATCTAGTTTGTTTGACTTTGTGGTTACGTGCCAGCAGTGGCTGTGAGGTCTTGGTGACGCTGCTGGTGGGGTGGGAAGAGGCGTGAGAAGCTGGGTTAGTCCTTCTGCCCTGCTCAGCTCTGCCCCCCGTAACCATGGGGAGCAGAGTGAGCTGGCAAAGGGGCATGTCCCTCGTCTCACCCGGACCTGCTGTCAGGGCAAGGCCACAGGGCATGTAGAGCTTCGGTGCGTGAAGGACTGATCTGGTGATTAACTATGAATAAAAGCCGTAAAATATCTAACAGGGATTTTGCTGCAATAATTTTTTTCCCAATGTTGCTTTTGGGAAATTGCTTGCAAAAGGTTTTTATTTACAAACAGTATGTGCTTATGTATTTGGACTTGATATGTGAAACTGTATACCAGTTTACTCCTTGGTAAATTAATAATACTCCTTTTTTTTTATTAGCAATAACAAAGTGTTCTGATCAAAGAGATTGTTCTTCAGATAAAGCTAGAAGCTAGCACTAAAATAAGATAACATTGTGTGTGCTTAATAAAATATTATATTCCATCTAAATAGAGCATTTATCAGACTTCTAATTCTATTTTGCTAGATTGGAGTTAAAAAAAATTAATGAACAGCCTGGTAAGTGCATAACATTAGCTTCCCATTCATCAATTACAAAATTTAATCAGATGATGTATCCTCTATTCTCTACGCTAACCCGAAAGATGGAGAAAGACCCAACTCTACTTTACTTTCTCCATGGCTATGAAAAGACTTTACACGTTTTCTGGTAATTTCTTTTTCATCCAATTCATTCAATGATTTATTTGAAGTTACAGTGGCTGACCATTTCAGACTGATGGATGTGCTAATCCTGGTCTTTGTCAAACCTTCTCTGGACTTTATTACTTCCTTCTTGCTCAGCTAGATTGAACTGAGCATAGGTGCCTTGGCATTAATACTTATAAGAGTTTCTTACAGAGTACAGAATCAAATATTGTGTTGGGTAACATGGTTTATTCATGGACATTTAGAAAAGACCTGAGCCGGGAAAGGAGTCAAACATCGAAGAAAAAATGTCGAGGTGCTTAGATACTTGATGTTACTGAAAAAAATAATCTCACATACACACACTAGTACAGAACTGAAAAAAAAGGCTATTATAATGTAGCATTCAGTTTATATTTTAAAAATTAAAACCATATCTTTATAATATACACTATGTGTAACCTGATTCTAGGCATATATTGTAATGTATGATACTATTTCCCTGGGAATCTAGAGAAAAAACCTTACTAAAATATAGCTGTAGTTTCAGGCTTGGTCACGTGATAATTTCTTTTCTGAGGAAACCAAGGCATGTGAGTGACATATATACCCTAATCTGTAAGTCGGATATGGCCAGGTCTCAGAAGCTTACACAGAAAAGGCTGGAGGATTTATTTCATCTTTCAAATTGAAAAGTCTATTGCACTTCCTCTTTCTTTTTTTTTCTTTTTTTTTTTTTTTGAGCAATGATTGATTTGGGACCTGATCCACAACCCTATGGGTCAGTTGGGTGCCTTCAGATTGATTTCAACCACCTTTGAACGTGTTAACAATATTGCCTGAGTTAATCTCACACAAGAGAAGGCGACGCACTGAAACGGGCATTTTAGAAGAATACCTTTATATGCAGTTTAATAAACAGTGTATAGGAAAGAGAGTATCGGTACAGGTATCTATATCGCAATTCAAATGATGTTCGTGGCTGGAACTAAAAAGAAAAATTGGCCCAACACTTAAATAGGGTCGCTACCAATAACCGTGCAAAGATGCAGGAAAATCTCAAGATTTCAATGTTCTTACTCCACTTAAAAGCATTAGGTACCAGTAGTTGATTGCCCAAGATAGTATGTAGGAAGTACTACGTAATAGTACTAATATTGGCCTTATTTACTATTTACGCTGTCTTAGTATTCTTACGCATATATCACTGTGCAGTAGAGAAACGAGCTTGGACCCGTGTTCTGTGGTGACAGGGTTTGGACGATACGTTTCTCAGTGCAATTTCTCAGTAGTATAACCCGAAAATCCTTTGGGGGTTCTGTTTCTAAAATCTTCTCCTTAACCCAGTTTGGAATTTAGAAAAATTACTTTCATGCCCTTTAAAAATGGATCTCCTTTTTATCCCTGCCTAGTTCTGTAGTGGGATTTACTTCGCTGTGGTTTTCCCCTTTCTTTTGTTAAATCTCAAAAAGGTACACTGCTAGGTGACTCTCCGTGGTGTATAGCGTTATATATGGGATATAGGCACATGAACTCATTTTGGGGTTTCATTTAGGCACTGGGACTTGCAGAGCTATTTCAGTTTTGTAACATTGCTTGTATAGGTTTATTTTTATGGACTTGTAACGCTTCCCTTGAAATTAAGGTCTCTCATTAAGCTGAAATCTCAACTATTTTAGGCCTATACAAACCCATGGCAAATCTTTTTCTTTCCCTGCACCCCGTCCTTCTTCTTGTTTCTTCCACGCATCTATCTACCCTCTGCAAAACTCACTCCAGAGCTTCCAGTACACTAGTATGCACACGTACCTTGCTGTCCTATGTTACTTTTTATCTGTTTCCCTGTTTGCCACCATTTTCGGGGCTTTACCAGTATTTAAAAATAACTGATGATCTTAGTGTGTGACTTTTCACTCTCCCTTTGCACACAGAGCCATGTGTATCGGTAGAGAGAAGAAAAAAATAATGTAGATACTTGTTCAAGAGAGCTTGTATAGCTCTATTGCTTCCTGTTTCAGAATAACTGCATTAGGAAATCCTTTTTTTTCTGTTGTTTTGAGTGGATTAATCAAGAGTTCAAGTCAGATCCGCTTGCAGTTTGACACTTAGAGACCAAGGGTTACCTAAAGCTTGGTAAGCGTCTGCTCCTAGTAGCATTTGTAAGAAATTGCTTGCTTTCTGTTGTGACAAACAATTTTCTGGCCTCCAGCATATATCTGGGGCAGCAATACGTCTAGCAGAGCACAAGCAGAAAGATCTTTTAAAAATTATTTTGTAGGTCATGTACCGTACTGTAACTGCGGCTAGGACAGAATTTGGATAGGGTGATGGAGATTTTACAATCTTTTTGCAAGAATAAAAATGCTCCCAAACACCCTTATTTGAATTTTCTCTAGTGCTTTTAGCTTATTGTGCAGAACAGCCAGGTAAAGACAGGCTGTACTACGATGGAAACTCCCTCTTCACAGCTTTGTTATGACTTGTTTTGCTGACTTCTTCCACATAACATCACTACTTTGGCTTGATAGACAGGATAAGGAAATATTTTAGTGAGAGACTTTAGGAGAGAAAAGAAAACGTATCAGGCAAAATCAGGTTCTGCTTACAAAAAAATTTTTTTACATACACAAATTGCACAAATATATGATATCTCATTGCATAGAAAGAGCAAAGAAGAATGTGTTGTATAAAAGTAGCCGCAAGTCGCTGCCTTTCAGTCATAGTTACAAGTGCTGTAGTTGTGGACTTGTCTGTCCTGCAGCGTTGCACAAGTTCCTCGCCACCCGTGCAGCACCTTGCAGTGCCCTGGGGCCAGACGGGGCTCTACAGCAAGAGAATGCGGATCTGATTCCCTGCACCTTCCCTGGACATGCCCTGGCCCCCAGCAGTGTCCTTGTAGGGAACCAGGAACTTCTCAATGCTGAAGCACATGTGAAGAACAGCAGCAGCCCAAAGAATGCACTCGAGATGGGCTTCATTTGCCGTTTTTGGTCTTTTCTCTTTTTGTGGGCTTTACGTTATTATTTTTGACCGTAAATTCAATAATTCTGAAAACTTTTGAATTCTTTCTTTTTTGGATAACACCTTACTTTTTTATACGCAAAAAGCTAGTACATGCTAATGGACACCAAAGGAAAAAATTCTAGTGTCACAAGAATAAATATCCTCGGTCAAGCCTTTTTAGTGGGGGTATCTGCAAGTCAAAAGCTGATCAGTAAAGGTACAAAAGAGTTCAGACTGGAGGGGTGATCTAGTGCAGGTACTGATCTTTGTTTATAGTAATGCTCCCTTACTCATAATAGCAGTGTTAAAAGAGACTGGTATTTTGTTGTGCTTTTTTGTTTTCTAGCCTCTGGTCCACAATTAGAAATACTGGTCCTTCCCAGGTACCAATTAAATTTGTCTTCAAAATCGTGGAAAGAAAAAGAAATGTAGGTGCTTGCGAATATCTTCAACGTGTGAGCTGGTAAAACATGAAATGTTCTTCAGTGTTTCCCTTTCGCAGCCATTACCAGCCGTATTACTGCCTGGTGCAGCCTATCGTGTCAGGAATGACTTACAGGCCTTTGCATTTATGAAGCGTCTTTTCCTAAACGGGACAGACCGTCTCCTGTTCAAAGCAGCCTCTGTGACTGACGTCTCTGTTGGTCATCTGAACGACAGCTGCCAGCCAGCGTCATCATCCCAAGGGAGCATCTCCTCCTCTCCTCCGCTGCGGGGAGCGGCGGTAGCACTGACAGGACGGAGAGCAGAGTCTGAGGCCGTCTCTGCGTTTCTTAGTGTCTTGCATTACTTAAAATTGTTCGGTACACATGGTGATGGGTATTTTAGTTGAATTCTTACACATTTTGCTTATCAATGAAACCGAAAGAGGAGAATTAAGATCTTCGCATTATTCTATGTTACGCTGATGGACCCTGAGTAATTTCCAGTTACACTGGCTTAACGGTACCTTCGTTAATGAGTGACAGTATAGTAGTGTAAATAAATTGTTTTAAAGGAAAGCAGCACAACTCTCACTCCCTAATTGTTTACATATATGCTGGAGAGCCCCTGAAAATCCAATACAAGACAGCGTAACATTTTCTTGGTACTTCAAATCACTTGCAAAATAGCTGTGGGTCTCAGTCTTCTTGGTGACTTCATTATCTAATGAATCTTGAATGTATTTATATGAGTAGCTTTATGAAGAATTTCTGTTAAGGTTGTCAGTGGCAAAATTATGGCACCTCCAACTTTAATTGTTTGATCCAAGAGGGAGATATCATCCTCCTTTGGGTCTTCTACTAAGTACAGGCCTGAGAAACAAGGATTCATCTCCCAAATTCCTGATAACTGTGCCTTCTGGACATGTCTATGTCACAATATAGAAAGTAGCTAAAATTAATTATTCAGTGTGCTTGAACTCAGTTGACACATAAGCTGGCCAGAGATAAAATTAATTGTTTAAAAATGTGTCCATATAATTAAATTTCTGCACAGGAAGATGAGTGACACAAAATATTGAACAGTCCAGGCTTGTGGAGTTTTTCAGCACTGTCTTTAATACAACTCAGATTATTTTAAAGAACTCTATTTTGCAATGATGTTGTGGTTTTATATGAAATATCTTAGTCCTTGGTTCACTTCCTGGTGGACAAATGTCTGTTTTGGATCAAAAGGGAAAGGAAAAGAGGAAAGGGAAATGGAAATGGAAAAACAGACAGGAAGAAAAGATGGACAATAGCAAAAATGAGATAATTATGGAAAAAAAAATAATTGGAAAAATCAGTTAAAGGCCACAAATTATCATGAGGGGACAGTGCACAGCAAAAAAAAAATTAAATATATATATATATAAAATCTGCAATTTTTAAGAGACATTATTTTCTGCAAAACTAAGCTCAGATTAATATTTGAAATAGGAAATTAAATCTTTTTTTTTGACAGATTTCCACAAGAGAAATTTCGCAGTCTGATGGTACTGATGTTACCCAGAAAGGACCGTAACTCTGCAGCAATTGAAGCCCAACCTTTTGGTGCCCCTATGAGCTAAGGTCATACTGGCCACCTTGTTTCTAGCTGGTTTCTGAGAAGCAACTCAGAGCCAACAGAACCCAACGGTGCAAATCCAAGTGAAAAGAACATAATTAAATAAACCTATTCAGCCAAAGGCATTGCTAGTATTTCTGCTGGTTTTAAAGTTTTCCTGAAACCAAGAAGTTTATTGAAACTTAACCCACCGTATGCTGAATGTGAGCTGTGTGCCCTAGAAGGAATGAGGGCCAACAGCCTCCTGGGCTGCTTGAATAGGTTCAGCTGAAGAGGCAATGATTGAGTGGTTGAGACACCTTCCCTGGAGGTATTTAAAAGGTGGGTAGATATAGAGCTTAGAGATACGGTTTAATGATGGTTTTTGCCAGAGTTATGTCGAAGGTTGGACTAGATGATCTGAAAGGCCCCTTCCAACCTAGGCGATTTTATGATTCTGTATGTTGAGGGAAGTGATCATTAGACCACAGTGAGATACTGCGTCCAGTACTGGATCCCATAATGCAAGAAAGATGTAGCTAAACTGGAGCAAACTCAGCAGAGGGTCACCAAGCTGGTCTGGGCAAGAACACTTGCCCCATGAGAAGGGGTTGAGGGACAGAATCTTGCTCAGCCTGGAGAGAGATGGCTTTGGGGACACTCAACAGTATCCTCCCATAACTATGGTGATGTGGTCAAGACGACAGAGCCAGGCTCCTTGCAGTGGTGCATAGTGGGAGAATGAGATGAGGGTCATAAACTGAAACAAAAAATGTTCAGGCTGGATGTAAAGAAGAGCTTTTACCCCATGAGGACAGTCCAGGAGAAGAGCAGGATGCCTAGGGAGGTTGAGCAGTCTCCATCCTCGGAGATCAGCAAGATGCAACTAGATCAAGCCCTGAGCAACTTGGCCTGACCTCAGAGCTGGCCCGGCTTTGACCAGGAGGCTGTACTAGACGCTCCCTGTTGTCCCTTTCAACCTGAATTATCCCACGATCCTGTAAGCCCACTTGTTCTTACTAGAAACATAGAACTGGAAATTTTTTTTAGCTCAGCTGTCAATTGTGTTTAAATGGAAGTCTAAGGACCTCTGGGATCCTGGAAGCTGGGCAGACCAATAGGTCCTGTGTTCATCAACGGTGGTGTTTGCTGGAAGCTCTCAGAGATCTCCCATGTAAAGTGTTAGCGTAAGAGAGTGCAACAACTTGACAGATACATGTCTTTTTCTACCTCTGATTACTGAAGGCACACAAAGATGAAAATACAGTTTGTACCCCTAATGGGATAGGAAGCTACCTTGGCGCTAAATATATCATACCCAGCAGTTTAATACAGAGTCTTGGTCTGCTAGCTGAGCTTGAAGGTATGATATGAATTTCTGAACTGGATACTGTTTCTTAGTGTGCGTATCGTTTTGTGTTGTGGTATGGTTCATGGCAGATACTCTACCTGAATGGTCTCCCAGCTCTTTAATCCAAAGGCATGAAACTGATCCTAGAGCATGAAAACCTGCTCCCTCCTTCTAAGATAAACTGAATGTCTAAGAGGAAAAACGAAGAAGGCTTTCAAATTTTTTGACGTGCACCGGTCCCTCAAGATGGATCCACACTTTGAACCACGGCTCTTTGAAAACCGTTAAAAAAAGTATGGGTCACAAATTGAGTTCTTAATTATAACTCTGGAACTTTTCCTTGGACAGATGAAAAGTTGTATAGTATTTGTCTTCCAGTGATTTTTTTATAGCTGTCCATATAAAAGCTACTAAAGCCTTGATTAAGAAATCATCACAAATGTGTTTCTCAGTTAATTCATTTTGCTAAAATTGCCGTTATTTCCCACATACTGTATCCACAGACAATGTTCAGCTTGAACAATAAACAAAGCAATTACTAGATAAAGTGTTAGATGGCAAGGAAACTCATTTGGTTAAGAACAGTAAGATTTAGGGGAACTGGTGTTAAACTCGCTATGTGACCTTAGAGATGCTGTTCAATCTCTTTGTGTTTCAATTATCTGGCTGCAGATGGAGGATCACAGCAATATCTGCTTTCCTGTATATTCAGTCTTTGCTCTGACAAGGTTATCCACTAAATAAAGAAGACAAAGAGTCCTTTAGCATATGCACGTACAAGATACGTGACAACACGCCATTGCTGGACTGCTAGATGTTACTGTGGTCATCAATGCAAATAATCAAATAACATCTGAGTGGAACACTACTGTCTCATTCTGCAGGTGGGCTTATTTCTCATCATTGCTTAATATCACATGGACCTGCACCCCATTGGGAGTATGTTTGGAGGTTCAGTCTTTAAAACTGCTCTAGTCATGAGAAATTACACATCCAGAATCTTCTCCCTTGCTAGCTGCATGAAACTTTTCTTGCATAGTTACAGTAATTAAAAAGAAAAAAGATATTTCTATTGCAGAGTTTGAATAATAAGGTGATTTTCTAATGGATCTATTTAAATTGATGCAGGTTTTAAATTTCAGCTACCTGCGTGCATGTGAAGAGGATATAAACTCAGCAGATGAACCTTAGAACATATATCCTCCCCTTGCAGTATGAATATGCAAGTTGTTAACTGATTTATTATAGTTTCTTAGAGAAAGGATTTTGAATACTCCAGTACTTTTAAAGATTAGTTATTTGCCACCAGCAACCAGTGGTTCCAGGGATTAGACATGCAGATTGAATTTTCACTTAAAATGAGTCTGTCTTTCAAAAACATCCTTGTCTGCAGTCAAAAGCTATGGGTACAAAGGTTTCTCAACAGTCAGTGATTTTCAATATCATACCCATCTTTCGGTACACCTGAAATAAACAGCATTATACTAATGGCTATAAAGAGGCAAAGAACTTCTGAATCCTTCAATTTGATTCTGAGCTTAGGATAAAAAAACTTCTGTTAATTGGAGTTATTTCCTTTACACCTATCAATTTACTGCTAAATTTAGGCTCAGATGATAAATGTCTAATTTTTAAGGGAGTTTGCGGCTCCCACAAAGATTGTAATCAACAGCTTTGGAGGCTGAACTCCTTTACATGGCCGCGGAGTATATGTGAAATGAGCAACAGCTGCGCAAGGCTTGCGACACTGCCCTGCCAACGTGGCGCACGTCTGACCAAAAGGGAGAACCGTTTCCAGAGTCCATTTGATGAACACCATGAACAGAAGGCATTTGCTATAAGATACAGGTATCTGAAAGGGAATCTGGTTCTGCGTTCCATTTTGGACACGAGATACTGTTCACGACAGTATTCATGACTATTCTGTCTGGATAGAGTCTCAAATATTTGGCATATTAGAGACGAAAACAAAGGCAAAGAGTGATACAGAGACTAGATTGCTATGAAAAAATGTAAAAAGAAATGTGGGGTTTTTTTCTTGCAAAGCAGAAGGATAGGATAACTGAAAATGCTCAAAAACTATCATCTCTTGGATAGTTCAAAGGCTATGACTGGCTGAGAAAAAAAAGGAACCTTCTCAACTTCGTAACTGTTATTCTGTGGGTAAATTTGTCTGTATCTATAGCTACGCATAAAAAACCTATGCAGTATAAATCTACCAAAAGATACCTTAAACATCTTTTCCTCCCTTTGTGTAATAATGTAGCTTATGTCTATAAATACTTTGTGGCATATTTTATTTTCAGAAAGGATCAAAATGTCAAATCTAGGAACAGTTTAATACAGATACTATTGTTTCTCTTAAATTAAAAAAATGCAAAGGTCTCTGAATAAATTAGCACAGTTGCCATGGAAACATGGTGGGCAAGAAATATTTATAGTTGCTGCAAGCAATAATTTTGTAGTTTAATACTTTAAAATGTCAAGCAACACATAATCACAAAAACAAAATAAAATGGTTTTCTGTTTGTTTGTCAGTGGGCATATTCACAATTTTCTGTTAAAATACATTTTCACTTCTTGCCTCCAGAAAAAAAACAACAACTAACCCTCAAAAAAAATCAAACCCCAATATTTTCTCTAGTTGGCTAAAAGCATTTTTCAGCTATAAAGAAAAATAATATTTTGTCAGACTTAGGTATGCTATTTTACATGCGTGATCATTAAAGTCAGCAACTGCAAATTTTTCAAAGCTAATTAAGTTAAGAATCTTTTTAAAGTGTTTAAACTCTATCATTAATTGCAACTACCAAAACTGTACATGCCTTATTCATAAATGCAAGATAGCAAGCACCTGATACTGCTAATAAATGAGTGTTATTCCTTATTCGTTAATTCAAATAGTACATTATAGTAATATATAGGGAAGCACTGGGAAATTATCCTGGTATATGTTGGATATGAGAGGTCTGATGAATTTCCTTATACCTCCTATATCCATTCTCAGCTAAACCCAGTAATTTTGCCAGGGGAACGGCACGATTAGCTTCGTCATGTTGGTACATTGGTATAAACATTGAGCTCCATAACAAGGAGGGACCGAGTCTTCCCTTGTCCTTAGTCCTACCCAGCCAAAGGACTCGAAAATGCCGTTTCTCCGTTCTGCATTCACTCAACACCTGCGTGCGTCGCGCAGAGACGTGTGTGCAGTGACGTGATGTATGAGCACATGCGAGGAAGGGGAAAAGCGAGTGTTGCAAGGGGCGAGAAGAAAGCAGAGTGGTGTGCTCGAGTGTCCTTAAAAGGCGCTCTTAGAGGATGCTAACAACAAAATCAGACTTGAGATCCAAGTACTAATAGCAATGCTTCCGGCATTTGTCCTGCAGTTCTCTCTCACAGATGCTCCGTGGCATGGTGCACCGACACATGGGTTTGAAATCCTCCCTTACCGTACCTAGCCTCTTTCATTGTAAGTACTTTGTAACAATGTCAGAAAGCATCAGCGTTATTAACTGTCCGGCTTTCAGAAAGTATGTGCTGCTCTAGGTGTCAGGAACACAGATGGGCACCACGACAGATGATAGTTAAGACCTTCCTTGTTGGGCCTGAACATCTGAAGGTACAGCTGGGAGCCACCTAAACGGTGTAGTGAAGTTGAAGGCTGTCTCCTTCCCCTCCCACAAATGAGATCAAAGTAGAAAAATTCTGATGTACTTCAAGGTAACACAGACTGTTGCAAAAATTAAAATATTTCCTTAAATTAAAAATTCAGTTCCAAACTTACGTATACCACTTCAGCACGGTCTATTAGATGGAAATATTTTTTAAACTCTGACTTGTTTAAGCCTTTGAGGAACTGCCCTACAGGCTCGGCATTCCAGTGGATCCTATCTGAGCACAGGACTGAACATGGGCACACTTGCAGACGTACAGTTATCTCTAAGGAAATCAGAGGGGGTCAAGAAGACGGTGAAGAAAAGCTACAAAATAAAACCAAATAGTTTCTACTAAATTCCTTGAATGAGAAAGGACTCCCTTTTAAAGCTAGAGGGATTCTTCCCGTATAGTTCTTCTTCTGTTTGAGTAAGGGGTAAGAGCAGAGTTAATCTAACCTGTCATAAATTGTGTGAAAGAACAGAAATAAGGAAGGCATTCACTTCTGATGTACACATTTTCAGGATTTTACACTGCGAATAACTGCAAAATGCTGTCAATTGTAACAGCAAGTCAGTTCTAAGCAAGATGCAAGTACTATATATATTATTGCATTGGATAGACCCAGACATGTTTAAGGAAGACCACACCTTCTAAAAGCTCATCTCCTCCCATTCAGCAGTGCAGATCCTGAAGTATTAAGAACATTATTCAGAAATGCAGGCAAAATTCTGAACAGAAGGAAGGAGGGCTCCGGTTTTCTTCTCTCAGGAAAACTTGTTTATTTCTTCAGACGATCAAGGCCTATGTATGATTTTACCAAATTGGAAATGATAATTTCATGATTTATATAACATTCAGGGAGAAAAATGAAGGTGACATTTCTGCTTGCCTTTTGAAAGCGAAATTTCTGAGTGCTAAGTTTGTAAATAGCAGGAAGGCTTCATTATAAAAGATCTGGATTTCTTGATGATTGTTTTAACTATGTTGCTAAGTTGCTTTAGAAGATGTTTTCTTATTTTTGTCATGTTCCTCATCTTGAAAATTATTGGTTTGCTCTGTCGTTTCCGTGTTAGAGAATTGATTGTTTCCCTATATTTTTGAAGATGTGCTTGTAGCACGATTTCTTCTGCTTTTTCAGTTTAAATAACACATTTAATTAGAGGTTTTGAGAAATAAACAGATCCTGCCAGCACTTTGCTAGATTTTTAAGTTCTGTGATGTTACTCATGATGATTTTAATTGCCATTGCTACACACCATATTCTTAAAAAAATATTTAGATTTTTTTTTGTTCTTGTTTTAATGGATAAAATTACTTTAATGTGTATGTAATGGATATCCTAATGTGCTACATGTCAGCCGTGTAGTGAAGGTATACAGCATCACTGGTGAGTCGGTGAACTGAAACAGTTTTCACTGCAGCAGCAAAGTTAGAAATAACAATGTGTATTCAAGGAACATCGCAGATATTTTCAAATAATACATTGCATATTAAGTGATGTGCTGTGAAGCAACGGACAGAAGAGAAAGCGTCTAGCATCGCTTCTGATCTTCCACAGAATCTAGGTTAGGGAACACTGTCTCACGCTGATTTACATGCCAGCCTCCAGCAGGATGCAGCTTGACCTCAGGTTGACTCCAGAGTCACAAGCTAAAAGGAACAGTTATGCAACGGAGAGTGGCTAAAATTAACCGTGCAAACCCCAGAAGGCTGGGGTGGTGGTACCCAGAAACCATGTGAAGTTTACGGAATTACGTTCGCTTATTTCACTGAAAGGACTGGCTTGCATTACTGCACTGTCCGTCTTTATTGTGCTTAGAGACCATTATCTTTCAATCTCTTGGCATAATTTTCTATTTGCCAGCTCATTTATTACAAAATGCAATATTCTTCCCATCAGATGTAAGTTGTTTGGTGAATGCCCAGGAGCCCTTCTTCAATTTAAAAATAAAAAAAAAAAAAGAGAGAGAGAAGGAGGAATAAAAAGGCATAAAAATTTAGCTGGGATTTTTCTTTGAAAACATCAACATTTTATTATTATCTGTATTCTGCTCTACTGTTTCTTCAGTGAGAAAAGCAGAATTCTGCAGCAGAAGAGCACACTCGGATCCTGGTGGCAGGATGCGGATGGGAGGAGGAGCAGGTCCTCCCTTTGACGTTTTTGCCCTTTCTGTGGCCAGTGCAAGATTATCCGCAGGCAGGGAATGGCAGAACTGTTGCTCCCCAGCACCGCTTAGGAAAGGGCGAGTTAATCCCCATAATAACCGTCTTTGTCTGGAAATTTCCAGTAGGTGGGTTGGGGGGCCCATAGCACCTACTGAGAACTCTTGTGTGGACTTCCAGATTGACAGGACAGAGACCATCACAGGTGACTCCTCTGAAACCTGTGCTGCCACATCAATGAGTAGCTTAGGAGAAATAACAGTTATTGATTGTCCACCAAGTAGCCCCTTCTTTTCTAAATAACCTGAGATTCATCACGTGTTTATGCAGGTGTTTACTCCATAAACACTCCCTCAACCAGTAGCTGTGGCTTCTGGACCTGTATTTCAGTTTTGCCCTCAGAAACAGAAACATCCAGTATAGCTTATTACATAGGAATAGCATGGAGTAATCAGGAAAAAGTGAAAGGCAGAAAAACAAAATGTTGCAGGAAAAATGCCTCTTCATGCAATCCAAGCACTATACCATAAAAAATTAAAATAGTACAACATCAGAAAACAGTAGGTCAGAATTTTTATGTTAGAAAATAGGCCTAACTGGCGATTAATCAAGGGGAAGGAAAGACTAGTCTGTCCACTGCTGCTTCTAGATACCATTGCAGGAAGGACAAGCAACAGGATTTAGCAAGTTTTGTCATGATTACAGACACCTTGCCTAATTTTCAGACCCAGAGCTCGCGCCCCAGCTTTGTCTCTGAGATCAGTCCTGGGAGCCCTGGGGCTTTGCCAGGGTGGGAAAGAAAAAGCCTTATGAAAAGGGTGGGCAAGAGAGATAGACAGAGAAGACAACATCAGTGCTACCTGCTTCCTTGTAGTCTTGAATAGCACCTGGAACACGAGGCCTCTGTTATTTCAGTCAGATCTGCCTTACCTCGCCTTTCCTTTCACCACCCATTTATTTTCTTTCATTTGTTTTTTTTCTTTCACCTTCAGTTTAATAAAAGTCAGGCTTATCAAAGTAAGCCGTTACCTTTTGCACACTTCTCTGCACCCATAACCAGAGAGACTAAAGAAAACAAAGTTTAAAATAGTTCACTGCTAGTGCAGGTCTCAGCTGACAAAATCTGTTATGTAGAAAGATGGTGCTTTCGGCTTAACCCAGACGCAGAACCGTACAACAACACAGCGCAGCGGAGCCCCGTCGCGGAGCACAGGAGGCAGAAACCGCCACTGCACATGGTCTGTCCCCAAGTCCCTCATCCATGAAGACTCTACTGCAGCAAAGTTACTGCCGGAAACTTTACTGCTACTTTACTGTAGCACGCAGGGAGGGCTCCAAAGAGATGTTGTGTTAAGGCTGGTAAAGACCTGCGTTGGGTTTGCTTTTCCCCAGCAGCGATGTTGCAAGGAAGTCGGCTTTAGAAAAAGAAGTGGTGTTTTCTGTCTCTGCAGTACCTCTGTTTGCACTGAGCATGCTTAAAAGTTGTTGTCGACTCAGACAAGGAGAGAGAGAACAGACATTGCAGTTCATTTAGGCTTTTTCTTTGCTTTTTCTTCCCCCGGATGAAAAGGACTAAGTATTTTCAGGGTCACAAACAAGTCTTTCAACCAGGACTCTAAAAGCTGTGGAGAGAGGGAAACAATTTTAAAATGGAAAGCTTAATTCTTCACATTTCAAATGTTTAACTGTGTTTTTGATTTGGGGTTTTTTTGGTTAGGGTTTGTTTTTTTCTTTCCCCCCCATTTTGCTTCTATTCTAGAAGTCTAAAAGATTTGTAAGGGTCATTATCTGACAAGACATTTAAAAAGCCTATCTCTACAGTCAAAGCTTCAAATCTCTAATACAGTACAGTGAAAGGTTCACACAGACGGTTGCGTGAAATGCAAACACTTCCTGGAAAATGAATATGATCCAGGGATATTAGTAAGCTGAAATTAACAAAATCCCTGACAGCAAGACATTTGTTCTGATGTAGAGAATTATTAATTTACTAAAGTTCTGACAGCATATTAATGTTTCTTATAGAACACTAAGATGGGTACATCGGAAACCAAGGAGTATGCAAATCATAAAGGTAGATGGGAAAAATTTCAATGACATACTCTCCAAGAGATGGGCTTTAACGGAAGCATACGAAGAATTAGAGCATATTCTTTTCCTTTCTGAATAACGTAGCTGCAGTTAAAACTCCCCAAGCTCTCAATTTTAAGCATTTGTAAAGCTACAGAGTATACCTAAGAAAGAAACGGGAGACTAGCTCAAAATGATACCATGGCCAATTTTTATACTGCGAGGCAACAGATGGTAAAATCTACTTCACACTATGAATGTCTTGTTCTAGGCCAGTAGCAGACTTTATTATACTGCTGCTCACCTAGAAGCACTATCTATAACGTTATAGCTAGAAAGGAAGGCTACCGAGGCCACGATGCCGCAGCAGTGTGCTCAGAGGTACCGCCCACCAAGAGAAAACACCAGGAGCTTATTTTTCATCGACTGACATTCTTGTGTCATTTCTAGCGCTAATAAATAGGACTCCATTTTTCAGGAAAGAAAACACCGAATTAAAGACTCTTTAGAGCTGCATTTTGTGGAAAGCTCTTTAATTCACAGCACCTTGGTTCTCCTTGGTTATTGTCCTTGCTTGGAATATCAACATGAACCCATATTGGCATTTATGACAGATATTGGGTAACTTGATGAGAGGGATAACATGACATGACGCCTCTTGTAACGAGAGCCTGCACTCAGCGATGTAGAGAGTCCCTTGGAACCAAGTGTCCATATGCACACGCACGCACTCAAGCCAGGCTTTTTGTCCTCACCTAGGAAAAGGCTAAAGTATACGCTCAATTCAAAGGATGCAACCTGAGAGGTGGGAAAAGGAAGAAGGAGGATAAATTGTTATGGTTTTTTTTCTAATTAATGCATATTTATGTAAAAAAAAAGAAGTCTGAATGTTGTACGGTAAAACCTACACACATTCCTGCTTCGAAAAAGAAAATCTCATGGAAGCATGTCACTAAAGATTAATATTAATCATTAGTAAGCATTTAAATTTATTGATCCCTTTAGGAAAACAGTCACAGGCATCTTCCAAAAATAAATGTTCACACTTCTTATTTCTTATCATCTATTTACTTTTTGTGATCGTAAAGTAAAGGTAAAGGTTTATTCAAATACTTTTTTTTTTTTATCTAAGTAGAATACGGTAGTGCTGAAATATGCAGAGTGCTTCAGAAAAAAATCGCTATGTAAAAATAATTTCATTCTTCTTTGAGCTCAGAATGAAGATGGATGATAGCTGTAAGTATATTACTTTGCAATAAAAGAAGCAAAGTAAAGGTTATTAAGGGAATTTTATGAACTCGCATGATTAATAGAAAATATTTGATAAAATGCACTTTGGTGTTCTATTAGAAGAAAGTAATGTTTTTGACTGAAAATCTGCTTTTTTATTTTTCATGCCTTCTTCCATCACCATCAAGGCTTTGCAAAACAACGAAGTTCACATTTTGCATTCTTAACAATTATCAGTTTTAAATGTTCTGGGAGAAAAAAAGCAACACAGGATCCCCACAAGATCTCCTTTTTCCTGTGTGGCTGTGCATATGTCTGTGTGCATACACGGCTATGTACGTAGGCGGTGGGTGTGATTGTAGCATTTGAGCTGACAACATCCCCTGTAAAGTTAAAGATGTCTGGCATTCTTTTAAATTGCCTATGACTTGGCCAAAACTGCAATGTTTGGACTGAAATTTCCCACAGTAGGTTTATGCATCAGACGGAATCTTATTCAAAACATTCCGACAAAATAGTTCAGCTATTTCAGAGAATGAAATTAGGCAAAGTATGTTGTTTTACCAGTGTTAAAGAACATTAGAGAACAGTGTCTTGCAGAAGCTGGAACAGAACCCAGAAGCTGTTAGTTACGCCGTCTCTCTCTGGCAGCGAGCAGCAGTAAAGCCAGCTGCTGAGTGAACGGCTCCTTTGCTTTCTGATCCACATAGAGGAAGGTGGAATATTTCTGCTACCAGACCAGGAGTGATGGTGCTGCAGGTTAGCTATATAAATGTTGCAGTGGTGCCCCACGATTATGATATTTCATTTTCAATACAAGTTATGAGAAAGTGTAGAGAAGATGAAACAAAGACTGCCCTGCTACACTGTAGTTAAAATTACAGGTCAAGTGGCAGAAAAGAGCAATTGCTGAAATTTCCACCCGCACTCCTGCATTATGGTGTTGTCCCTATTAGGTGATGATAAACTTCTTTTTTCCGGAAGACCCTTGTTTCATTCAATGTTAGTTTTTCAGTTACTAAGTATTTGTTCTTTTCACTATGTAATGTAATTTAACATTGTTGGGTGACGTACCTTGGATCTTTATTTTATTAGACCAACTTTGAAAACTGTCCAAGGATGACATATAAAGTTGAAACTTTTTTGTATTCATCATCTGGGTCATTATTGAATCTAAAAGTACAGATGTTTGGGGTGTGTTCATTCTGGATAGCTTCTGGCATGCTCCTGGGCTTGACATCTCTTCCTCAAAACCTTGGAGCACTCTTGGCCCTTCCAGTCCCCCATACATATTTGTTATATTATCTTAATTTCTTTTAAAAGAGGAAACCTGTCAGAGAAACCTCATACAGGGGCCAGGCCCAAATTCTTGGACTTCTCAGTCGCCAAGGTGTGTCAGTTCCTGTACCCGAGAATACACACAGGACAAGAGGATGAGTCCGAAGCTCATTAGCCCAGGCTGTAGGGATGGCCTGATGGAGCAGAGAGGTTACTCCCCCACCTTAACCTCCTAAGCCACAAGACACTGCTGTCCCTTCTGTCATTTTGCCTGACAGATGGATCGCCTCTTTGAAGGAGCCCTGCAGGTCTGAAATCACCAGGACTCACCAGGAACAGGGACGGGGACAGGGAGCAGCCACAAAGAGGCAGCAGAAGGAAGGGACCATGCTGAAATGTTGTGTTCCGGGGGAAGGTAAGAACAAGGCAGCAAATAAATAAGAGTTGAGTACATAAAAGCAATTGTTATAAGCGCCATACATGTTATTTCTGGCAAGGTCCTGAGAAAAGCATCTGCTTGCCTCTCTCATGAAAGCTTTAGACGAGAAAATACACACCATTGTGATGTGGGCAGGTAGAAACTACACAAAAATACACTGAAAACAGGTTCCTTATGGGGACCAAATGACAGAAGGTCACAGCTCACTCTGTCTTTAAAGTGAAAACACAATCTGTCTCCCTGTTCCTGGTGTGGGATATGGGTTCATAGCCGCAGACAGGTCTAATCAAGACTCAGGTACAGGATGGTCCAAACTGCCTCAAGGGATGCATAGAAGGGTGGAGTGGTCATCATCAGCGATGTCATCTTCCCTTACTGTGCCAAACGTGCCGCTCTCATGGCATCCCGACTGCATACCAGGAGCTGGACTGTGGCTGGTTGGAGACTTTGGCCCTAAGGACATAGCAGAGCTCCACAACAGGACAGGGTTATTCCATTTTGCCATCATGGTCTCCGTTCAGTCGCAGTAACTTGACTAGGCCCAGGATTTTATTTCTGTTATGTGTCAGATAACTGTTCAGAATGCATTCCTGTAATATGGAAGGTACTAATATCTCTAGTAAACAAATATTAGTGTAAAGACCTTTTAGCCGTATTCTGCACCTTCATACTACCCTTCAACCTTCCTGGGCTGAGCCCAGTCTCTGCTGCATGGCAAAACTCTCACTAACTTCAGTCAAACCCCGGAAGGAAATTGCTGTGAGAGTGAGACCGCTCGTCTTTCAGGGCACTGAGACATGATTATTCCCCTCCAGATGTGCTCGCATCAGTCATCACTACAAAGTCTGGAGCTGGCTTCTGGTGGACGGATTCATGCGTAACTCCCTACACAGACACCGAGACCCAACAGAAGCCATGTGCACTGCTGCCTCTGTCTGCAAAACATTGTGTCCTCATTAAACACCACCAAAATCCGCCAAGGGTTTTGTTGAGCAATCTGCCAATTACCAAAAAGCGGGTGTAGCTGTTTCAGACTATATTCCCTCTTTTAATAGCTCTGCCTCCAAGCAGGTGAGGCAGCAGCATCCAATAAAGCCGCATTTATCAGGAAAGCAAAGTATTTTTGAAATCTTATTTGGCACATTATGAGGCAGGTGTGATTTCACTGAAAAGCATTTTAATACCAAGATAATAGGCACTATAAAAGGTTGTCAGCCAAACTCTGATAATCGGTACTTGCAACTGCCATAGTAAGTCTCCTAGTGTTTACATTTTTATCTTGTATTAGAGAGTGCTCCTTTTGAACTAAAAATATAATTAGTGGATAATAAAAGAGCATATTAGATTCTTCACAGTGTAAATTGATATGGTACAAATTAACTGAGCTGTGTCAACTGAGGTTCAGGCTTGAGTTTAATGGGATAGTGAGGGAATTTGCAGACCACATCAAAAGAAAGTCTGATAATATCTAAATAACTGAAAATTCATAAGCAGGTCTTGTAAATTCTTTTGCTCTCTATATAGTTCTTTTAAAATTCAGATGGAAAGATAATTAAGATAATGTATCTAAATATAGAGGACAGTTATGACTGGAAGCAGAACTGGTGATTTATTTTATTATTATGTGCTATTCAGATTGCCTAATTGGATTCAAATTCGTTTCTATTAAATTTATGATATTTGATATATTCCATATGTATAACAAATCTTTTCCCATGGAATTTTTATTCATTGACATTATGAATTGCCTTGCATTTGTTAATAAGATCACTGTTAAAATATAGGCTTTGGATGTGTGCAAAATTATCCCTATCCACATCTTGTATCGAGTGGAAGGCAGCAAACTGTGCCACATACGAATTGCAGGCACCAGCAGTGTGGAGAGAAGACGAGCCATGAAGAAGAGCACTTCTGTGAAGACCTGCCCCAGAAAAAGCAATTGAGGACTAAGACTGAGTGAGGAACGGGGAGAACTGCTTTTCTGGGTTAGGATGTGTATGAATGTACCTTTGTCGCTGGGTACAGTCAATTGGAAGATCAGAATTTGTTTGGTTTTCCTTGAGGCATAGAATTAGCAGAAAAAATTGTACACGATACGTGCAACAGATTTCATTTTTGTCAAGTGTAAAATACTATTTTCTGCTCTATTCTAGTGAACAACACTTCTGAAAGGGGCCAAAGCTGTCAGTGTTGACTTCGAAAATACCTAAGAGATGTAGCATAGACAATTCTGATTTTTGTTCACCTTAAGAAATTGTTCCAAAATGTGTCACTTACCAATGACCCAGGGCTGGACTAATTGGGCATAAAACCCAAAAACTCAGAGAAAACTGCAGAGGAATGCAGAATGATGCTTCCAAACCAACCTACAAACTAACAGTGCCTGAAACACAGTCGCATTTGTCCCTAATTAGGTCAGCATCCCACAGCATGAGGAGCGCAGCTCTTACCCTGACTCATTGCACTTCAGTGACCTGTTTCAAATCAACGGAGAATGTACTCATGCCTTTTACCAGCTAAACACCTTGCACTGCATTTTCAAACAGCTCACTTTTCTCTTTTACTTTTTTTGGAATTCAGAAAGCTTAGATTACTGTCTTCTCCCATATTTTATTTTTTTTCACATCTCTTCATTGCCTGGCTAAGGGAAAAGAACATAGTGAAGTCCTATGAAGACTGGTCTTTTCAATGGTTTCAACTAACCAGAAAGAAGAGATCAAAGAGCGTGATTGAGTTATTCCTAAGCCACTCTTGAGCTTTTACAGTCTTTTCCTCCAGATCCTCAGATGCTCTAAAAGTTATCCACTGGGTAGCTTGACAGCTCTGTCCTGATTTAGGGATGGGGCTATCAAGAAGTGGGATCCACTTGACCAAATGGGGTAACATCATCTTTGCCGAGAGGCTTGCCGTCTTGTTGAGGAGGCCTTTCGCTGTGTCATGCAGGGGCCTGGTGGTGGCATCTTGTAATCAAGTGAGTGAAGGGAGGTCAGGGGTGGTAAATACCTGAGGCAGGATAATGGGAGATAGGGTCCCTCAGGAGGAACAAGATGGGCCAGAAAGGGGCTCACCTCAAGTGCCTCTGCACAAACACAGAGAGGAGGAGCTGGGGCTCTGCATGCGGACTCTGACACCGCTGAAATAACTCCGAAGTAGTGGGATAGCTTATATGACAGCAGGTCGGTGATGGGTGCTATGGGCTTTGTAGGAAATGTGTATAGGGAAAAGAAGGGTGTGGGTGCCATTTACACAAAGGAGGAGCTCGAAGGTGTGGAGCTGAGCGTTGAGAAATAGGAACTGGCCCTATCCATGCCTCTTCCGTTACTTACTGGTTTCCTCATGCTTTATACCATAAGATCTTTATGCAGGTTTTTGAAGCTATGTCAACATTTCACCAACAGCCTGCAGTGAAAAATTATACACAATAAGATATGAAATAAATTAACACAGATGTGCTTCTGAGAGTGATGTCGTTATCCTATCGTAAAAACTCCATGTGGTAAGCGTATGGTGTTCAGAATTGCATTCTGACACAGTATAAAAAAATCAGATTGCAGCAATAAACTTTTACTTGTTATCTATTTCTAAATTTTAAAGATACTTTTTAAAATATATGATCTTTTTCTTTCCTTTGTGTTTGTGCTGTTCAAGACATTCTGTGACCTAGGTACAAGCAGAATTGGATCTATTCGCTCAAGGGTGAAAAAACTCTTTATCTCTTACTGTTATTTTTATTCTTGATTTTTTTTTCCCCTCAGAGGGGTTTACTTAACAGCTTAATCCAGTAGTTTTTCATTTGTGAGAGAGAGCCGTCTGAAGGGAGGTTAACTAACAAACTGTTTATATAAAAAGTAGTGAGATTATTGCCAATAAGCTTAAATTTGCTGCATAGTAGTCCCTTATCTTCAACGGAGCATGTGTAGAATTTTATAAACTGAAATATGCTTTAAATTGGTACCTTAATTAGTACTTTTCTTAATAGCATTTACAATCTTATTTTAGAACAAGACGATAATAAGAGTAGTAGTAATAGGAATAGTAATAGCAGCAGCAGTTGCTACCTCTACTACTATTACTACCCCTACAACCAATAATATTATATTGGCTGTCGCGTTTTCCTCAAGTCAGAAATCAGGATGTGAAATGACAATTCTCCATTGATTTCAGAACTACTCTGCTTTATCCGAGCTGGGGATCTGTCCCACAGCTTCACAGTCAACTCCAAGTTCTTCACGCGTTGCTCATTTGTATAGTACTTTGCACTGAAGTCGGCAGGACGGCTCAGCAATTTTAAAACCTCTGGAGTTTGTCTCATCACGCTGCTGTTGATCACAACAGGCAAAACAAACTTCTGGCATTTTTTTTTACCCTTAGACAAGTGCCTGTGACTTGGCACCAAGTAGCGAACACAAAATATGTCTGCTGTTTGTTTTTGAAGTCAGGCATAATGTCTACTTCTTGTATTTTAATAAAGATTGTATACATACTAAATTAGCCAAATATTTATATTAGAACAATAATGTTATCACGGTATAATACTGTATTACGAGGCCTTTGATTCTCCTGTCACTCACACAAATGCAAAAGCGTCTAATGAATTAAATAAAATGACACTATCTTATCGTAAATATAACTGAAAATATAATCATGCCCCACAAACAAAAAAGTGTCATGAGATAACATAAAGTAAAAAAAAATATGGCACCTTTTCATTACGTAAAAGTGAGAAGACACAGAATGTTTTTATATTGAACTTAGAAAATGCAAATTACACTTAGACAAGTACAATGTAAGTGTACAAGAACGCAAGACGGGGAAAAAAGGGCATTTTTCTAAAACAGTTAACACTGTTTTATCTCTCTCTCCAATGAACTGAAGAAAAATTTCTCATTGTACTTAAATTTAGACCAATATGAGCCCCAGATTTGCAAGAGGACATGAAAACGTATGTTTTTAAAAGCTTGAAGATTTTTGACACAATGCCCTTTGCATGCAAAGATTTCTTTATGAAGTTCTACATTACACATACTCCTTGGAAATCTAGTGTTAATATGGTGATATTAGTGTTGTGTTGCAGATGAACGGTGTGTAGCATTCTGAAGGTCATTCTGGAGTGCTTACCTCAAGGTTTTACTGACTTGATGAGAAACTCTGGGTTAAACTCACCTACGTTCTACTGAAGTAATTGAAACAGTCAGCACAACACAGAAAAACGAGAAAAAGTTTCTCTCCCAGGATGTGAGAACCCCGAGTCATGATCACAAGTTGTACAATCAAAGTGTCTGGGTTGGAAAACACATGGATGTCAACAATCTCATTGTGAGCTATCCCGAAATGACTATGTGTGTGCATGAAGCTATTTAGATACATGCACAGAAGTCTGAGGAACAAGCTCTGGCATCCTTGACGTGTTCGTTGAACTAAGTATAGGTATTTAGGAAACTGCAAGGAGAAATAAATACTACTGATCCATTACCTTTACTATGTAAGCCAAAATTTAAGCCAATTCCATCAATTTTTTTTGATGGAATATGAGAGTCCTAAAGTTGTGAGGTGAGTTTAGGACAGTCTTGGGTCTTTTTTACACCTGAAATTTGACTACACAACACACCATGCGTGCTGACCAAGGGACGTAAGTGTCCCTGCAGAACCCATGTAACCCTGCATCCTTCCCTTCTCCCTTAGAAAAAAGTTTACTGTTCACCAGCTAGCAGCTGTGCTCAAGTACAAGAATTGCTATCCCTTTTCCAGATCCTGTGTTTTAATATTTATTACAACTCACGTATTTCACGTCGTGCATATACATGCTCGTTGCTGATCTTGATAAGATTTTAGTCTCCACAGTACTTTGCTTCACTGCTAATTGTGTAGGAGATGTTTTAACTTCTCAGCATTGATTTTCCTATCTTTCCATTTCATTGAAGTCCTTTTATTTCTCTATTATGGAAAAAGATGAATTAAAGTTCCTTAGCTGCCTTTTCTGTCATGGCCCATTTTGTATTTATTTTCTCTGAATTAAACACTCTATCTTTTCAGCTGTATTGATAGGAGAGCCTTCCCGTGACCCTAGCTTCTCATAATTGTATGTCAGAAAGAAAGTCAGTGGTCCAATTGTGTCCCTTGGTTTGATCAGCCAGATGGACCAGCATTAGCTAAGCAGAAAAATCAATGAACTGGGACATGATGTTACACATTTAAAATAAGTTTTATATTTCCATCTCTTTTCTATTTTTTTTAATTATAAATTTTAAATGTTGTTTCAGTGTAATATAATTAACAAAAACAAATGCTTTTTTAAACTTAAAAAGACCCTGCCTCAGGAAACACTGAAGTTCTTGAACTGAGTAAGTGCTTTGAGCTATAACCACATTTATTCATCCATTTCATAGAATCATACAATCATAGAATCATACAATGGTTTGGGTTGGAAGGGACCTTAAAGATCATCTAGTTCCAAAATCCCTACCATGGGCAGGGACACTTCCCACTAGACCAGGCTGCTCAAAGCCCCACGCAGCCTGGCCTTGAAAACTTCCAGGGGTGGGGCATCCACAACTTCTCTGGGCAACCTGTTCCAGTGCCTCACCACCCCCACAGTAAAGAATGTCATACTGATATCTAATGAAATCTATCCTATTTCAGTTTAAAACCATTACCCTTCATCCTATCACTATACTCCGTGATCAAAAGTTCCTCCCTATCTTTCTTGCAAGCCCCCTTTAGATACTGGAAGACTGCTATAAGGTCTCCCCGGAGCCTTCTCTTCTCCAGGCTGAACAAACCCAACTCTCTCAGCCTGTCTTCATAGGAGAGGTGCTCTATCCTTCTGATTATCTTCGTAGCCCTCCTCTGAACATTCTCCAACAGGTCCATGTCCTTCTTACTTTGGGGCCCCCGGAGCTGGACGCAGTACTCCAGGTGGGGTCTCACCAGAGCAGAGTATAGGGGCAGAATCCCCTCCATCAGCCTGCTGACCACGCTGCTTTTGATGCAGCCCAGGATGCGGTTGGCTTTCTGGGCTGCGAGCGCACATTGCTGATTCACATTGAGTTTCTTATCAACCAACACCCCCAAGTCCTTCTCCTCAGGGCTGTTCTCAATCCATTTTCCACCCAGCCTGTATTTGTGCTTGGGATTGCTGTGACCCAGGTACAGGACCTTGCACCTTGCACTTGGCCTTGTTGAACTTCATGACGTTCACACAGGCCCATCTGTCAAGCCTGTCCAGGTCCCTCTGGATGGCATCCCTTCCCTCCAGTGTGTCAGCTGCTCCACACAGCTTGGTGTCATCAGCAAACTTGCTGAGGGTGCACTCAATCCAAATATCCATGTCGCCAACAAATATGTTGAAGAGCACCGGTCCCAATTCTGACCCCTGAGGAATGCCACTTGTCACTGCTTGCCACTTGGACATCAAGCTGTTGACCGCAACTCTCTGAGTGCGACCGTCCAGCCAATTCCTTATCCACCTGATGGTCCATCTATCAAATCCATGTCTGTCCAATTTAGAGACAAGGATATCATCCGGGACAGTGTCAAATGCATTGCACAAGTCCACGTACATGACATCAGTTGCTCTTCCCTTATCCACCAACGCTGTAACCCCATCATAGAAGGCCACAAAACTTGTCAGGCACGATTTGCCCTTGGTAAAGCCATGTTGGCTGTCACTGACCACCTCCTTATTTTCCATGTGCCTTAGCATAGTTTCCAGGAGGATCTGCTCCATGATCTTGGCAGGCATAGAGGTGAGACTGACCAGCCTGTAGTTCCCCTGGTCTTCCTTTTTTCCCTTTTTAAAAATGGGGGTTATCTTTACCCTCTTCCAGTTGGTGTGAACTTCACTGGACTGCCACGATTTCTCAACAGAATTTTTCTATCCCTTTAAAATAGAAACAAAATGAGAGAGTTTATTGTGATTACTTCATATGTGGCCTTAAACTTGAATTTAGTAAAAGTTAATACTGGTTATTTTATTAAGAGACCAAGAGTTCAATATTTAAAAACAGTGATTAAAAATCCTTTGATTTTAAGCACAAAATAAAACTTACTAGCTTTTAAAACTTTCAAATACCCCACAGATATACTAGATGAATGTGCAGATTAGCCTGAATTTCTCTTTGTGACTAGAATATATTCATCCTTCACTCAATTATCTATCAAATCAAATATATCCAATACTGAATCACTTTTCTTATCAAATTACTTACATCACCTATCAAATCGGATTATCTATATCTTGAATATACTACAAACCCTGTATCATTATTTAGAACACCAGCTATGAAATGATACTATGTATCTCTCAGTAAGTGATTAGATTAGAAAAGGTATATGGTATACTTGATAGTAATATAATTCAATACAGTTTTTATACGCAATATGTGGTTTGCCAAAGTAGAGCTTCCTTGACGCTTTCAGAAACTGCAAATTTTTAAGCCATTTGATTATCACATTAAAGGATTATTGTTACTGGCAGTTCTTGATGGATACTGGGAACTGCATACTGGGAAAATGGTCATGAGTCATGAGACGCTTTCTGAAATTATTGGTGTTCTGTAGGTCAAAATAAATGACCATAATTGTCCACTTTCCAATTTAAAAAATATGACTGTTTAAAAAACAATTTTATAATATGAATTCAAATAAAAACCATCAATTGCCTTGGACAGTACTTGCAGTGATTTCCACTTTTATTTCTTTCCATAATCACATACATGAATTCTTCCTCACTTATTCAAGAATGTTTGTGAAGAGGAAATATGAATACGTTTATTGGCAAGAAGTGTTCATGCAAATATGTGTTTGCATAACTGCTTATACCATTAATATCTTTCAAGGTCTGTTCCTAGTCATAAATGTTCAATAAGGAAGCAGCACATGGAGTCCTTCAGAAAGAGTAAATACTTGAAATAACTGCGGCAATGAGGAATTCATGAAAACTGTAATGCATTTCCATGAGAGAGTTGCAGAATAAATGTCAATAAAGAAGAATCCTAAAGAGAAAAATTCGTCCCGATTGTTTCCCCAAGCAGAAGACCGTGACAGTTACACTTGTTAAATTATCAAATGTTTTACAATGAAACAATTTGTTTAAAATATCATTTAAAAGGTGTTCCCTGTTCTGCTGATAGAATTATAAATAAAAACGGTTGTAAAGCCTCGAACTCCTCTAGCTGGAGTGGCTTAGATGGGACATGGTGGAGGTCTACAAAACCTGAAGTGATATGGGAAAGTGGGACAAGCAGGGACTATTCACCATGGCCTCCAGTGAAAAAGCAAGGGTCGTCAGGTGAGGCTAGTAGGAGCCACAGTCTGACAGGGTTTAAGGGTTGGATTCTCATGCCACTGGTCACAGACTTGTGGGACTCTTTGCCAAAGGATGCTGTGGGTGCAAAAAGTATACAATATTTCAAGGGGAGGTTGGATAAGTAGTTTGAAGAGTGTTATGTTGTCACTAAACAGAAAAAACACATCAAGCTCATGATATTCCTTTGGCAGAAAATAGTAAGAGCTGGGAAAGTATGCAGGGAAATGCCATACCTACTTGCCTATCCTTATTCTTTCTCTGGCATCCACTGCTGGAGACAGCATCCTGTGCTTGGTGAACCTCTTAGAATCATAGAATCTTCATGGTTGGAAGGGACCTTTGAGATCATCAAGTCCAACCATACACACACACACAAAAAACCCCTACAATCTCTGCTACTAGAGCATGCCCTGAAGTGCCACATCTAGACGCTTCTTAAACACCTCTAGGGATGGTGACTCAACCGCCTCCCTGGGCAGGCTGTTCCAGTGCCTGACCACTCTTGCAGTAAAGTAATTCTTCCTAATATCTAATCTAAACCTCCCCTGCAGCAACTTCAGACCATTTCCTCTGGTCCTGTCATTATTCACCTGGGAGAAGAGGCCAACACCCACCTCTCTCCAACCTCCTTCCAGGTAGTTGTAGAGGGCAATAGGGTCTCCCCTCAGCCTCCTCTTCTCCAAGCTAAACATGCCCAGCTCCCTCAGCCTCTCCTCATATGCCCTGGTCTCCAGACCCCTCACCAGCCTGGTAGCTCTCCTCTGGACAAACTCCGGCACTTCAATGTCCCTCTTGTACACAGGGGCTCAGAACTGAACATGGTACTCGAGGTGAGGCCTCACCAGGTGAGGCACATTCTTGTCTGAATGGCTGCTCTTGCACTTTATGGGACACAGTTTTTTGATATCTGTTTGGTATCAGGCAAGCTATCAGCAGAAGAGACAATCTGGAAAGATTTTTTCTTTTTACTGTTTATAGAGCAGACAGGAGAAAGTTTTGAAGTTTTTGAAGAAAACTGACCCAGTTTTGGTCCTGGTTCTAGTGAGTTAATCTCAGCCTCATTAAAGGCCTGTTCTTGCTGCCTAACTGAAATATATTGAAATATACTCAGTAACTACTGTGGGTTTGAATCAGGTCTAAGCTGGTTCTAAGGAATTCCATCATGTTTACAATGGAAATTTTAAAGAGCTCTCAGTTCTGGCTTAACATTTTCCGCACTGAGGAAAAGCACAAAAGGGTTAACAGCCCATGGAAGGCAGCGGGAACGCACCTTGCAAACTCTCCTCAGTCATTAAATGAAGAGAGACTGGGATTTAGCTACCCTTGACATTTCTCCCTCTGTCAACGTCTGTGATCAGAAGATCAAGACTTGAAAAGCAAAATTTAGGCTTTGGAGATTAGGTTATATATTTTGAATAATATATATGCTAATGAATAATGTGATAGGTGGTTTGTTTGCTCTTCAGAAAGGCAAAGCAGCACAAGGCTGAAAGCCGCACACTAATGTGTTTCCAGTTTATCTTCCTGGGTTTGTAGGTCCACAGTGATTCTTGCTTCTATTTCCCACTGGGGAATCTGGGCCGACAAAAAATTTCTAGCCTTCAATGTTTAGTTAGCTAATATTTATACACTGGTTTGAAAAATATTTTAAACTAGTGTTGCTTCTTTTTTGGTTTATAGAATGTCCCCAAGTGTATTATGATTTCTCAGTTTGATTTGTGGTGAAACTCATGAGTAATGTTAGTCACTAATTCTTAGACTATGGATTTTACAAAAACAGTTTATCCTCAGTATACATTCTTGTCTTTATTTTTATGTGGACACCTGGGCCACATTTCCTGTCTAGATGCAGTCTTTCTGGAATAATGCTTCTAGTGTAAATGTTAGTGTTTCCATGTTCTAAATTCTTGTTCAGCGAGTATTTCCTACTAGTGACTCAAAATCCATTTTTCATAGACATTACTGTTAACTGACCCATTTAGCGTATACGTGCATACTTAATAGTGTACAGAACGCCACACGATCAGCTAAAGTAAATCACTACTTTAATGTAATATTAATAAAAAATATTTTTTCATGCCGCTTTCCTTCAGCTGAATCCACAGTAAATCTCAGATTAAGGGATGATAAGTAGCCGCCTGTAGTTATCTTTATTATGTATCACATACTGCTTCAGGTATCACACCCTGAGAGAGAAACACAGAATCCAGGTAACCCCACTATCCCTTCCAAAATCTGTTTTGGAATGTACTTGCCCTTTTTGAGCAATAGTCAGAAGGAAGACAAAAGGAGTAGTTCTACTGGTTCACCTGAAAGATGTTTTGTTGAAGAGTGCAAACATTTCCTGTCCCCCAAAGTCAAGTCACCTTTGGGAATATTTCTTTCTTTGTGAGGGACGAAAGAAGATGGGAAGAATATGTTTTGAAATGCTTTATTAAATAAGATTTTCAGAAATTTTAAAGTCAGAGGATAATAATAATGATAATAATTATAATTAATGATAATACTTGTACATAATGCTATGACCTGAACACCTCATCATGCTTCAGAAGGATAATTTAATTTAGCTTCCCAGGACAACTGTATAAAACATACAAGAAACCTTGCTATTTTTTTAAGGAAATGTAAGGAAGTACAAGAAGAAATAAGGGTCAATAGTGTAGCTTTCCTATGGAGGTGGAAATTGCGCCAATGCTACATATGCCAACGGTTTGGCAACATCAGTTGGTGGGATGAGACAGCTGATTATTTTTACCTCTTCATATCTGGATTTGTAACTCAAGTAGCTAGAAGTGTAAGTTCTTGGTTGTTTTCAGTTTGCAGACCTAATTTTCACCTACAAAATAGAAGAGCACAACTTAGGTGAAAAAACTACTTCTTTCTTTTCTCAAAGTTGTACTGCAGCTGCAAGGCCCAGAGTTATTCCCTAGGAGTTCTAACTTCTACTTCCCGTTCCGTATTGGAAAGAGATGCTCAGTCCGCTATTATTTCCTTCCTCTGTTTAATATGCCATAGTTTAAAAGGTAGATAATTACATCCTTTCATCTTTCAGTTTATCCTGATGTAATAAGAGTGCGAGGTTACAAAGGATGCTTTTGAAATTCATCAATTTGTCCAGATCAGTTTGTCCAGAAAACAGAGGAACACCTGCTTGTGGACAAATTGGTTCAGCTCTTCCAGAGCTCTTTTTCACTGATTTTCAAGGCCTGGAGTATCCCAGACTCCTATCTGTTTCACTTACTCCTTTCCAAATACAACCTTTTAAGCCTGCTGAGATGATCAGTGAGCAGCCATTACCTGGAATCACAGTTCTATTTGAATAAAACACTCTCTAAGACACATAAAAAAGAATCGTGAATGTGTAGCTAGACGTGGATGAAGAACAGCTGATCTAAATGTATCATTACAGACTTTAAAGCCAAACATTTCCATGTTAGAAGCAATTCACATGCTAATTTTCTAGAGGTGCACATCGATTCTTGAACTAGTCAGGTTTTTCTTTCAGGTGTATCCTTCTCCACTTTTCTAACTCCTGACCTGTTAACAGAGCATTTTTACCCTGTCAGATGAGCTGCCCACTGCATTTTTGGGTCCTGGTCTCCCAGTGTTGGTGTAACAGCTAATTAACTCTGAGGTTTTCCCTTAGGCTCTCAGCTGTTTCCTTCCAAGACAAACCCACTCAGCTGAGGTTGTGGAGGTTGTTTACTCCAATAAAAATAAGGTGGGGTTATGTATGCATGTAAACGTGCGGGTAAACTTGCACCAGATTTGGCTCCATGGACCCTCCCCTGGTTTTGCACCCTTTAATATCTGCTTACTGCACCCTAAGGCACGCAACGCTTCAAAAAAAGCCCACCAGTCTCAGTGTTTTGAGCAGTCATATCGAAGCATTTGAATAGAAAGAAAGACTCAAGAGGCAACGAGCGTGTCTGGCACAAAAGTCCCAGAGGAGTCCCAAGGCGAGGGTTGTACGGTGCGGCTCCAATCGGTGAGCTCCAGACATAGCTTCAACAGCGCAGACGTAATTGTCCTGTTACAACCTGCCTGAGAGCTAAAGGGGCTTTCTTGCAGGGCATGGCTTTTGGCAGTACAGATATAGCTTCAGAGACCCCTTTTCTCTCTCACTTTTTCTCTCCTTTTCCCCAGTTTACTTAGCTTTTCATGCAAACTTTGCCTTGAGATATTACCAGTGCTACAGGTGTCGATTCTTCGTTTTGGTTAATCACTCTTCCTTCCTCCTTTTTCTATTTTACATTCAGCACAAAGCTCCCATGGTACTTCCTAGATGCAAAATAATATTAGATTTATTTAATAATAAAAAAACCCAACAACCTTCTGGCTCACTGACAGTTTTCTAGCATGTTCCAAAGATCTCTTTTGGGTTTTCATTATTTTAAATGAACACCAAAGCCCCTTGTGGTCACCTGAGCAAGTGTCCATGCTAGAACCTACTTTATTAAATTTTTAATGATTTTCTTATCCCAGGAAGACTCTTCTGACGGCTTTTCCAGAAGTGATGATTCGTCTCGTTTCCTTAAATCCACAGGGTAAATTGCAATAGTGAGTAGAGGCAAACCTCTCATGGATTTTACCAAAGGCATGCAGGTGTCACAAAATGTTTTTGTGTGTTATCTATAAGAATTAGGCTACAGAGCCTATTTTCTATATGAATTTTAAATTTAGAACAGCTTAGTGAAACTCTGATATTGTTTGCTAATTGCTCATGACTTACGGTAACTCTTAATCATCAAAATTCATATTTAATTCTTGCTCAAGGATTTATGTATTTTGATGCACTAACAAGTTCAGCTGCTGATTGCTGTATTAATTTTTAAAATAACTTTGTGCTATTTATCATTAGTTGTCTTTAACGGGATATGATACAGCAGCCTCTTTTGAAGCTCAAACTCAGTATCTACAAAAGGCATGTTTTGAAAGAACTCTTTCCTTTTATTACAGTGAGAAAGATAAGGTTAAGTTTGCCTTTTCAAAGATGAGCCTAATCTAGATTCTAATTACATCCAAAAATCAATCTTTTGAAAAATCTGAAACACTCTAAGAAATCAGAGGCTACAAACACTGTGATATAACTGATTATTTCTGAGATCAGTGCGGTTTTTTAAACATTATCTAGGTTCAATGACATAAAAGACCAAGCAATATAGTTTTATTTTGATCACTCAATGGGTGCTATATACAAGCTAGATAATGAGGTTATTGGTTTTGATATAAGACAGTCTTGAGTACTGCAGTCTTGGGTGTTCCAGATTTCATCCCATCCCCTCTGATTCTAAGCACAGCCACAGAAAGCACCTGCAAGTGCAGATTTACCAGTAATAATTGTGGGTAAAATATAGTCAACCTGATTTAGGAGCTCTTTCATAAGAAATACGACGTTCCTGCATATACATGGGATCCAGCCTTGTCCTCTTTTGAGGACTGCAGCTAAATGAACAACACCACCACCCTTCTTTTGTAAAATAGGGACAGTAGTGGGACATCTGGGCTTTAAACTTTTAAAATTGAAAAATGAATACCTGTCTGCCAAAACCAAACATTTCGGAGACTGCAGACAGTTGCAGGGAACAACAAGGAAGGATTCAGGTGATGTAGAGAGAATTTTAATGAGTTCAGGTACCAACAGTGCCAGGTAATCTCAGAAAGGAGCTGGTCTGGATCATACGTTAGGGCAGAGCGCATTTTGTCATTGGCAGGTCTGATTCCACGCTGCCCCACAGATTTGCACTAAAACATGTTACTACACACACATATTAGGTATCTATTAATTCTTAAACTTTTTTTTCCCTCCAGTTCCTCTTCCATTCACCTTGACCCCGTGAGGCTCACTTCAATGTGCACTTTCATCTGCGCTGCTGCATATGAAGCTGCGGCTCGCAGGAGGACCGCAGCTCCCAGGGGTAAACACAGTTCTAGCTGTTAAAGGCAAAATTCCATGTTGATTTCTTTTCTGCGACTGGAGATTTGAGAAACAGGTCTTGAGGCAAAATTCTCAGGTCCTTTCATGGGGAGAAATTCTGGGCTGCTATTCTCATCCTGAAAAGGCTGGAAGACCAGGGGAATCAATATGTGCTTCCTTTCATAAGACCTCCATGAAGCCTGCAAAACGTTTTCACAGGGGTTCTGGAAGCTATTGATGGCCAAATAATAAATAACCTTATCCATTAGTTATCACCACTTCCTCTCAAGTTTTATCTTAGGATGCACCTTATGCTAGAAGATTCGGGGGTCAAGTGTAACGTCTACTGTTCCAGTTTATCTTAGATATAGTCCTCATGTGATGACGTTTCTGATCCAAAACAAAAAGATGATAGTTTGGGGCAGACTTTGGCAAAAGTGCCAAATATTCCTGCAGATAATGTGGTATTCATAAATCATTTTGTTTATCTCATAGCATGGCATACATAAAGTTTGCGTGTAGCTTCTGTCGGCCCTCCCTTGAGATCATGGTCGTGTTTTGGGATCTACGTACAAAGCAGACTAGAATTCCCACGGAGGGTGATCCCTTTGATAATGGCACAGATAGTGACAAACATCCCACTACTGAGATTATGGCAAGGAATTTCAAATATATGCCAATAAAAATCAGAATGCAGATGCCTCTTGGAATCTTTTCTAACATTCATTAATGTTTTACGTATTTATTTTTTGTGTGAAAAAGGTGAGTTGTTTATTTTTTTCCCCTGCTCTGAGGGAATTGTGGCCAACTCAGGTTATTTGCAGAGCAGAAGAAAAATGGGAATAATACATGGAACATATGTCAAGGCTTATTTCATTCAACCTAAAATATGCATGAGATTCTTCTGTAAATTCATTAGATTCTTTTATCCTGGGGATGCCTGTCTTGAGCAAACAGTACCTAAAAGAAGTTGCATTTCAGTTGAAGTCCCTCAAAAAAAAAATTCTTTTTTTTTTTTTTTATTTCTATCAAAATATCAATTCAGGATCAACGATTTAATCTGTTATTTTGTGGTGGGCCGAGTGCCGGGGCAGATGACTGGGTATAACCCCAGCGACTGAAATAAAAGCAATACTCAAACTCTGTCAGCTGTAGCAACGGCAACAGCAGCAAGGAGGGAGCGGCGCTGTGGAAGCAGCCTCTTCGGCCAGGAGCAGAATGACACCCCTCTTCCTCCCAAGGTTTTGCGTATCCGTTCTTATTGTCGTTTGAAAAGATGATGTCGCGACCTTGCTGGACGTGTCTGTGAGTAGTGCTGCCTCACTGGATTTTTTCCTAACTCCTGTTCGAGTTTCCTATGTAACAAAAGCAGCACAGTTGCATCAGTTTTCATGGTCAATTGTAAAATGTCTCTGTAGAGTGGAAAGCATAAGGTATTTTCAGCTGGCTGAGGAAAACGTTCTGAAGTTGCATCAGTAGTACTCGTAAGGCTGCTGTGCTTGGAAAATGATTAAGTGTGTTATGCAATGGTTTAGGAAGGAGAAGACAGCCAAAGGGTGGGGGGGAACCGCAGGTTAGGGACTAGGCAGAAGTTGTCACATTTTAAATACAGTTCCACCAAGGGGATGGATGCTAAAAGAAATAGCATGAACTCTGTCTATCATCTAATAAAAAGTTGTGACACTCAAGGTCCACAACAATTGGAAAAAATTGAATGTGACTTCCATTTTAAGAACAGCAAGAAGGACCAAGCTGGTGAGAGGTCTGGAGACCAAGTCATATGAGGAGAGGCTGAGGGAGCTGGGCATGTTTAGCTTGGAGAAGAGGAGGCTGAGGGGAGACCCCATTGCCCTCTACAACTACCTGGAAGGAGGTTGGAGAGAGGTGGGTGTTGGCCTCTTCTCCCAGGTGAATAATGACAGGACCAGAGGGAATGGTCTGAAGTTGCTGCAGGGGAGGTTTAGATTAGATATTAGGAAGAATTACTTTACTGCAAGAGTGGTCAGGCACTGGAACAGCCTGCCCAGGGAGGCGGTTGAGTCACCATCCCTAGAGGTGTTTAAGAAATGTCTAGATGTGGCACTTCAGGGCATGCTCTAGTGACAGAGATTGTAGGGGGCTTTTTTGTGTGTGTGTATAGTTGGACTCAATGAGCTCAAAGGTCCTTTCCAACCACGAAGATTCTGTGATTCTATGACCCAGGGAAGCGTAGGCTTCACCTCAGTCCCTGATGAGGAGACATGTCCTCTTGGAATTAATTTACAAGCAAGAAAGTAAAGAAATAAGTCACTGTGGATTTACCAGGGCAAATCTTACTTGGTCCAGCTGCTCGCCTTTGAAGAAAAGACTGGATATGTGGGTTAATGCACCTTGACTCTAGCAATGCTTTTGACACCAGCTCCCAGGCATTCTTACTTGGAAATGGAGGAACCGTGGGCTGTGCAAGGGGACTGTTATATGGGTGGAAAACCAGCTGGACTGCCAACCTGCCAAGCTCATAGCGCAGTAATCAATACCTTGATGTTCATTTGGCAGAGGTAGAGAGTACCCTGGGGTCAATACTGGAGCTGATATTATTCAATATCTTTATCAGCAGCCTGGATGATGAGACAGAATACACTCAGCAAATTTATGGATGATGCTACAGTGGGGAGAAAACTGACTGACATGCCAAATGGCAGAATTTCAATCCAGAAGGACCAGAATAAAATACAAAAAATGGACCAGCTGAAGCCTCATGATGTTCAGTATGAAAAGTATAAAAATGTCTCAACGCAGAGACAAACGACCATGCAAATCTGCACGGGCTGGGAACTGACAGCCTGAGTAGCAAACCTGCCGAAGAGGACCTGAGCAGTCAGAGTGGGTGCTGGTTTGAATAACAGTGTCCTGGTTTACAGTAAAACAGAACCAATTTTCTTTTCAGTAATTTTACTTTTCAGACAAGCCTCTTCTAACTAACTCACTCTCTGAAATTAACAGCACATTTTTCAGACTCTGTCTGCTTCTAGCAGGTCTGATGTTTACAGTGAATACCAAGGGACAGTATGCAGAGAGGCTCCTGCTTATACTTATTGCTATAACAACCAAGGTTGTTGGTTGTTATGTGCCCCTTTGGAGGGCTGGAAGCAGAAAAGCATAGAGGGGTCGCACCTGCAGGGAGGAGCGGACAGGACAGGTGACCCAAAATTGACCAACAGGATATTCCATCCCATCTGCCCCATGCTCAGTATAAAAACTGAGGGATCAAAGGGCTCAGTTCTCTTTCTTCAATGGCTGACGTCCAAGGAGGACTCTGTCTGCCTTTGATCCCAATCTGGGCATTCCAGATTCCAGATCCAGAATCCAGTTCCCATCTGTTGCTCAGCCCAGTCTGGGACTTTTCCAGTGCCTGCTGGTGACATGATCATCATCCTGGGAGCTTGAGACTGGTTTTGTGTATATTGTATATATTTCGTTATTTTCTTATTAATATTATATTTTCTTTTATTTTATTATTAATATTTCATTAAAATAGTTTAGTTTCTTTTCAACACATAAGTCTCTCTCCCTCCTCTCACTTGGGGAAGAAGTTAGAGAGCACCTGTTGTTCTCATTGGCCAGTCCAGCCCAGACCACGCCTATCAGACAACATTGTGCTCTCATTTCACGTAAGATAAACCTCAAAAACTAAATCAGATGAAATAAACGGGTACATTAGAAGGAGCATGGCCAGTGGATCAAAAAAAAAAAAAATTGTTGCCATTGCCATTTCCCTTTGCTTGTCACTGGTGAGACTGCACCTGAAATTCATCCAGTTTCAAGAATGATGTTGAGAAAACAGGAAAGTGTCCGGTGGAGGACTGCCGAGATGGGCAGGGACCTGGGGAAAAACGAAGTCATGAACTGTCATGACTGTTGATAAATGTGTAGCTCTATATAATTATGTTGATACCCCATGCACATGGTTTCATTATCTCATGCTTGCAATGTATATTTGAAGATCTTTTTTGTCTTGCTGACCTGATTTTCAGGGATGACCATTTTCAGATTTGGATTATTACATGGAAATTCAAACACTATGACCTTTCATGCTTTTCCCAGATGATCCCAGCTGGGGAGCAGTAGGCCTCAAAGTTAATATGAATAGGGATGTTCACTCCTGAAAGTGTTTTAAGATGTCAGCAGACTCATATAAAGATTGCTCAAGTTATGTTTTGAATCCTAACTTCGCATTGCACATAGCTGTCTTATTTTAAGTAAAATCATTGATTTTCATGTAGTGACAAATGATACCAGCAACTGGGACCTTTACCACCTGTCTTAATTTAGTCTTTTTCTGTCTCTGCAGGTATAGTTTTTCATCTGTAGTGACGTGCTACACAGATATGCAGATGGCTGCTTCTAGAAAATCATGTAATAAGGTATCTGACATTACTGTTGGTGCTTCAATTCAGTGCAAGGAATTTGTTTTCATAAGCATGAAACTGCATCAACAAAACAGTGACCTGGTTTAGTTAAAAAACCAAGTCTAGCTGTACAGACCTCTTTGCAAAATCTGGGTCTTATCTTTACCGTATGGGTAATGTATATAAAAGAAAATAGCATAGTCACGCCGAGTGGCCTACTTTGCAGTGTGCCTGGGTACCGAAAGGGCTCAGCAGTGCCACTCGGATACTGTGACTCTCTTCTCATTGAAGTGAGTGATCTTGGCGTGCGATGCGTAGATGATAACTATAGACTCTACAGTCATGGCTGCATCAGTTGGACCACTAATTGTGTTACTGCCAGAGCAGGCGCTGAATTCAGCTCGAAGTGGTCTGCAAGCCAAGTTAGGACTCACTGCGCATCTTGCACTTAGCTCTATATATTTATTCTTCCCTTATCGTTAGTCATTATATATTCAGTTGCTATTATGGACATAATGCTCTTCTCTCCGCCTCTTGTCTGAACATCTTGTTCTCTCTATAAGGTTCCAGACCTCTCGGGACTTCAGCCAGGGATGCTGAAGCTCTCCCCTTTGGAATTTAATGCACTGTGGTAAGCCTGTGCAGGCTGCAGACAGCCCCAAAAGGGACTTCAGCATTTTAGAGGCTTATTAAAATAGGGTGACTGGTTTTCCTTCACAAATCATGACAACAAAGCGGCAATGTAATCTCACGGAGGTGGTTTCTCACTCCTACAGAAGCCTGAAGTATACCCGACATTGGCCTTTGGTGCACATCACCCACTTCCCATCGTTTCTTTCTATTATGCTGATGAGTCTGATAGTACTTCAGCAAGCAGCTTCATGCCAGGGAGTTAACAATTTACTGCTCCTCTTCACCCAGAGGCATGTCTTGGTGCCGCTCTGCTTAGTTACTTCTGCCATGGCTGTCCCTGAGACACTTGCATAAATGTGTGAAAAAGGGCACTGATTATTCTTCTGCAGCAATTTGTCTCTGGTTAATTATAAGATAAATGTAGTTTAAGATCTGGGGAAAATATATAATCACATCAGTTACTCTGGAAAAGAAGGTAGCTCAAAAATCTGAAAGACAAATATCGGTTTAAATGGTTTGAAACCAGATCTTCGTAACAAGGGATTAGAAATACGTATGTTAGTTCGTTGGTTTTGATGTTGTTTTCCCTGTATTTTAAAAAGCTAGGAGAAATGACATAGAGTATGGATGAGAGGAAGGAGAATAGATTATTATTTAAACTACAAAGTAATGATTTTAAGGAGAACCTCTCAACCAATGGAGACTGGCTGATTGAATTGCCCTACACTGCTTTGAAAATGTAGTTAAAAATTGACAAGCACCTAGGAGTGCAATACTGAGAAAGGAAGGGACCTTTAAACAGTTTCTTTCTTTCAGGTTCTTAAATAATAAATAAAATGAAAAATTTATTTTAAAAAATTGCTATTCCTGAAGCAGAATACATTAATGAAGTCTGCCTGCTGATTTTGCTGTATACTACTCAAAAACATAATCAAAGAAAGAATAGGGAGATCTTATACCCAAGATTAGATCCTTAAATTAGTCCATAATGTATAATTTGTTCTGTTGGAAACTAGTGCTAGTAAAGCCAGTACTATCAGGATATTGGTCATACAATTTAAAAGTGGACAAGAACTGACTTGGAACATACAGCATTTTAGTATACATATTAAAAATATATATAATTGTCTAAAACAACAGGGACTATACAAGAGGGACACTGAAGTGCTGGAGCATGTCCAGAGGAGAGCTACCAGGCTGGTGAGGGGTCTGGAGACCAGGTCACATGAGGAGAGGCTGAGGGAGCTGGGCATGTTTAGCTTGGAGAAGAGGAGGCTGAGGGGAGACCTCATTGCCCTCTACAACTACCTGGAAGAAGGTTGGAGAGAGGTGGGTGTTGGCCTCTTCTCCCAGGTGAATAATGACAGGACCAGAGGAAATGGTCTGAAGCTGCAGCAGGGGAGGTTTAGAGGCAGAGATTGTAGGGGTTTTTTTTGTGTGTGTGTATCGTTGGACTCGATGATCTCAAAGGTCCCTTCCAACCATGAAGATTCTATGATTCTATGATTCCCATCCATGGAAATTTTGTCCCTAGAATCATAATTAGAAAAATAAGCTCAATACAGCTACTGAAGTCATTATGGGTAAAGCGAGAATGCCGTTTCGGGAGGCGATAATTACAATTATTGTGTATCTGACTTCTGTGGTTATGATCTTGTCGTGTACATGGAATCAGTTTAGTTACCTGCTGGGAGCTGGAGCCTCAAGAAAAACATCAATACAGGTCCAGTTCTGTAACTGTAGCTGAACTACTTTCCTCTGCATCGCTACCAAGCAAATGATTGTCAGTGAGGCTTTGAGTAATGGTGGAGTTTCTTTAAGTATATGGCTGCTATTTGCTCCTGAACAACTTCTGAAAAAGTGACCCACATTCTTTTAAATCAGGTTCACTAGTATAGATTCATTTGAAGGAAGTTGTCACGTGTACAGGCCTGCTGGTGGAATAGAAGCTCCAAAATATAAATCATGAAGAAGAATTCCAAAGGAATGAAGGATTTAGCTTGCTGAACAGGAAAGAAACAAAAATAGAGGGACAAAAGGAGCAAAATTTTGTTAATGAGGAAAAAGTCAAGCACTTGGCAAAGGAGTCAGTGTGGCAGAGGGTGATGTGCCTCACCACCCTCACAGTAAAGAATTTCTTCCTGATATCCAATCTAAATCTACCCTCTTTCAGTTTGAGGCCGTTGCCCTGTGTGCTATCATTACACTCCCTGATAAAGGGTCCCTCCCCATCCTTCCTGTAGGCCTCAAAATGGGCAAACTAATCCTAAATATCCTCTCCAAGGTGGCAAAGTTGAGCATCTAATAGTGCCAAAGCATGAACATTGGTTTGATAATATTTTTGTGGCCACTAATCATAGAATCATAGGATCACAGAATCATTTAGGTTAGAAAAGACCCTTGGGATCATCGAGTCCAACCTTCAGCTCCACTCTACAAAGTTCTCCCTTACACCATATCCCTTAACACCACATCTAAACGACTCTTAAACACATCCAGGGTTGGTGACTCCACCACCTCCCTGGGCAGCCTATTCCAGTGTCTGACCACTCTTTCTGTGAAGAATTTTTTCCTAATGTCCAGCCTAAACCTACCCTGCTGCAGCTTGAACCCATTCCCTCTTGTTCTATCGCTAATTACCTGTGAGAAGAGACCAGCACCAACCTCTCCACAGTGTCCTTTCAAGTAGTTGTAGAGAGCGATGAGGTCTCCCCTCAGCCTCCTCTTCCTCAAACTAAACAGTCCCAGCTCCTTCAATCGCTCCTCATAAGATTTATTCTCCAGGCCCTTCACCAGCTTCGTTGCCCTCCTCTGCACTCGCTCCAGCACCTCCATATCTCTCTGGTATTGAGGTGCCCAGAACTGGACACAATACTCAAGGGGTGGCCTCACCGGTGCTGAGTACAGGGGGACCATCACCTCCCTCCTTCTGCTGGTCACACTATTTCTAGTACAAGCCAGGATGCCATTGGCCCTCTTGGCCACCTGGGCACACTGCTGGCTCATGTTCAGCCGCTTGTCAATTAGAACCCCCAGGTCCTTTTCTGCCAGGCAGCTCTCCAGCCACACTGCCCCAAGACTGTAGCGATGCATGGGGTTGTTGTGGCCCAAGTGCAGCACCCGGCACTTGTCCTTGTTGAAGCTCATTCCGTTAGCATTGGCCCATCGGTCCAGTCTATCCAAGTCTCTCTGTAGAGCCTCCCTATCCTCATGTAGATCAACACTCCCGCTTAGCTTCGTGTCATCTGCAAACTTGCTGATGGATAAGCAAACTTGCTAATGGAAAGAGTGTAACCCCATTTTATAATAAAGGCATCTTTTCCATCTTTCAGCTCTTTAACTCAAACAGCAATACCACCTTCTCTGAGTCACAAGGGTTGTTACTCTGGCACAAGGAAAATGTTCATTCCTCCTTGCCTCGCTCAGGTACGTCCCCTTTTCAGCAGCACCTCTTCATGCTGGTATGTCTGCTCTTACTGTTTCAAACATCTGGCAAGGGCCAGAGAAGCCTGGATCAGATATTCTTATAGAGATTTGGAAAGAAGAGAGACATCCAGGGAAGGATGGGGTCCCCAGCTGAGACCTGTACCAGCCTGTGATTATCCCCTCGCTCCTGTCAGCTGCGCTGACACCTCCTAGGCACAGCACGTAGCACACATTGGCTTCTCGCCAGGCTTTCTGCATCTTCCTACAAATGCCTCTAAACTTCTGTTTTGACATTAACTACGGTCATAATGAGTAATGGGAAATAATTATTCTACATTTTATAGAATTCATGGAGCATATATTTGCTTTTGGCATGCAGTCCAGCGGAGAAATGTGAGATTAAGTAGTTACATCTTGCAGGCCGAGAGGCACATTTGCTGTATCTTTAATAACATCATGGCTTTGAGTGTATTTAAATTAATATAATTTGTTAAATCTTTCTGTACAGAAAATCAATTTTACTAGGGTAGAGACAAAAAGTTAATCAAGCTTAGTCAGAAGAAAATTGGCCTTTTCAATTTTGTTTACAGAAAAATAACCCCCATACACTTTTAGCAAAAAGAAAAATCAGCAGCTGAGATTGTGAGGTAAAACCTCACCGAGTTGAATAAAAGATTTCTTAAAAGTCAGGAAGACTTGACAGGTTGTTTACGGTTCTTACTGAAGTTTCTCGAATTACACAGGGAGTTACAAGTACAGCTTCTGTTCGCGTTAATGGAATGACAATGAAAAGGCAGCCCTTCGAGTGCTCTGAGAAGTTCGTGCTGCGAAAATATCCCTCCCAAATTATTTTGGATTATGTCATATGCCCAAGGCAAATCGGTAGTTTTCTGTGATCACTACCAAAGTCCTGATGCAAAAACATAGACATAAATAGTCATCTAAAGGGCAGAACTCGCCCTGAAAAAGGAACCGTTTGTCCTGATCTCTCTCTCAGCAGTTTTAGCTGAACGGCTGTTGTGGAGGAGAAGTATTAAGACTTTTAAGTGTCTTCTTTTTGCCTTTTGAAGGGTTTATGAGCCAGAAATAGGTACTGGCAGGGACCAAATCAGAAAGAGAACAGAAGCCAGGAATAGACTTTCTGATCGTCTGCTGTAGGTGGTCATGAGCAATTCACCGGAAGGTATTCCCAGCTGGTGGAACACACCCTTATAATTTTTCTTTCAATAGCAAAAATGATAATGATTTTTATTTGTATGCCTCTTCTTTTTGAAGTTTCCCAAGGCATTTCATTCGTGTTCACAGTTCACGTAGGAATCAGTTTATCCACTACTGAAGCTCATCCCTGAAATTAAATAGGGCAATAACAGGGGGGTCGATTAGAACAACCTCACAGTGGCTGGAGAGGACACCCATTGCAGAGCTGCCTTGTCCCCCTTCAGCAGCAGCAAGAATTAGGCCTTTTTTTCCTTCTCTCTCCTAGGATGACATCTCCTATTTACATCAGTCATTTTCAGAAACTACATTAACATAATGTGAACCTGACTAAACATTGGACTGGTTGCCAAAGCCCTTCTCTGCAATGATGCCGTGCCTTTTCTTGATTAGTTAGAAATGAATAAATAAATATGTGTTATATCTAGGAGGAATGGGCATTTCAAAACCACTTTAAATTTATATATAACCTTGATGACTTCTGGTCTGATACTCTAGATTCATAGCAGTGATACGACAAACTCAGGCTGTCTAGGCTTGCAGTTAACACTACTTTTATATTTTGTGTGTTGTCCTGGTCTGGTGTGGAGCAGAGCCAACTTTCTGTTCAGTGAGAGGTTCTTGCTCACACTTGTGTCTGTGGCAACCAGAGCCAGCTGAGTTAGGTGTTGACCCTACGGAGGGTTTACACCTGTGGGGAAGAGCAGACGGAGTGACAGGAGAAGTGACCCCAAGTGACCAATTGTGTGTTCCATCCCACCTGCCATGCTCAGTATAAAAGCTGCGGGACTAAAGGGGCTAGGTTGGCTTTTCTTCTTTAGTTGTTCTCTAAATGTGTTTTTTTTTTTTTTTTTTTTTTTAAATTGTGGTGTTTTTCAATGGCTGGAGTCTGAGGAGGACCCCGTCAGCTCATCTGCCTTTTGATCCTGGTCAGTGTGTTCCAGTTCCCATTTGTCTCTTGAGTCTAGTCTGGAACTTCCCCAGTGCCTGCCAGTGACATCTCCCTGCGAGCCTGAATAGGGTTTTGTGTATATTTGTATAAATTGTATCTATTTAATTATTCCCTCTATTATTTTATTATTAATATTTCATTAAAGTAGTTTAGGTTTTTTCTAAACTCATAACTCCTTTTATCTCTCTTCTTCCTCTCCTTGGAGTGAGAGGTCGGGGAGAGCATCTGTTGGATTGTCATTGGCCAACCTGGCCCAAACAGTGACATATATGCAAAGCAGAAGGAGGCAGAACTCAGAAAATAATAAGTTTTGCATTCAGCCACTGTCTTCTGTCAACTTGACTTCTGTCATTACTCTGCCTTTAATCAGGATTCACATTACTGTCTCTCCTCAGATTACCTTTCTAACTTTTTCAAATCATTAAAATAGAAACTCTAAAATTGAACTTCAGAAGACATACTTCTATTTTCAGTATTTCTTCCTTCTTTTCACCAATCACTGAAAGTAGACTGCAAAGTCAAAATTAGTCCTCCTTGTTCCTTTCCCCTCGCATCTACGCTTTCATTTCCATCCTCGCAAATCCACTCATCTTTTAGAAATCCAACCGTTCCTTCCCTTTACTTTTGTTTGCATTTTCTAAACTGGCCCTTCTTTCTTTCTCAGCATTCTCTTCTGTACACCAGTCTACATCTATTTAGCTCTTACTTGACTTTTGCAGTATTTCCATAACATCAGAATCTTTTCCTTTTTTTTTTTTTTTAGTTCCTTGCTTTACTCTGATTCAAGTTCTGACTCCGTGTCCTCACTTTAGAACTCCCTCACAGTACCCTTTCCACACTGGTCATGGCTCTCACCTCCAGCTCTGATCAGGTTGCCCAGGGAAGCTGTGGATGCCCCATCCCTGGAAGTGTTCAAGGCCAGGCTGGATGGGGCTTCGAGCAGCCTGGTCTAGTGGGAGGTGTCCCTGCCCATGGCAGGGGGTTGGATCTAGATGATCTTTAAGGTCCCTTCCAACCCAAACCATTCTGTGTGAATTTGGTTATTTAGGGTCTTGAACAATTTCACAGTGTTGTCTTTACTGGAGGTGGGGAGAGACGTTTTCTTTTTGAAAAGGTGGCTATGGCTTGCAAAATGAAACCTGAACTGCTTGTGGATTAGCTTAAAGAGATGGAAGTTTCTTATGCAGAGGAATAAACATCTGGCTAGGAAAATGGAAATTTCAATTAGTGCTTAGCCAAAGCGGGACCTGTGACTATAACTTGGCTCAGACATATTTCCATTTGTTCTCTCGTTTCAGTGGGATTCAGTCTGATGGGATTTCAATACTACCTAGTTGTGAGGTTGAAACTGTAAGCTTTCCTTTATCTGTGAAAAGTGACATTTTTCATTTTCTTCTTGAAATAGCAGTTTGAAGCTATACTGTATGTAATAAAGGGCTTCCGCTTTCTCTTCCAGAGATAGCTAGAGTCCACTACCCTAGGGAGTGACCTCTATGTTTACTTTTAAAACTACTTTGGTATCCTGAAATACAACTTGCTGTGTAAGAATGTCAGTTTCTGTTACTGTTAAGTCAGAAGCTTGACAGTTTCACACTTCTTCTTGTGCTTGCTGTTGATGCTAAAAAAAAAATAAAATAGGTGAAATGTCATAAATTTCACACTCAGAGCAGGCTGGACAAAGCCTTGCCTCTGGATTTGTAAATGCTCATATAGAACTGACAACATATCTTAAATGCCTCTGCAGAGACTTTGCTTCTGGTCTGACATAGTCAGAAGCTGAATCGTGTTGTACATGAACATTTTTCACCTACTGGAAATACAGGAAGCTCACTAAAATCAGGAGTTACTGATTTTTATCCATTAAAGAAGATTAGCTCACCAGGGCAGAAACTGTTGTTTAATGCAAAGCTGTATGATATGCACCTGGAGGAAGGTACTGCTGCTGCTCAACCATGCTTAGGTGAGAGATGATTAATGGAAGGAATATACTTTGAGTCAATGGCTTTCCAGGAGACATTTAGATGAGAAAAATTAGATTCTGTGGAATCTCACCGATCTGTTTGGTCCTAGAAGGAGTTGAGGATCCTGAGTACAGCTGTAATAGCATTTCTGTAGTGCTGAAATTTAGCTCAACTTCAATTATTACTATTTATATTATATCAGTGGCCAGAGACCCCTGTTGCAGATCACAACTGCAGTGGGATGAAAGAGTACAAATCAGGGCCAATTTTATATACACGTAGCACAAAGCGTCAAAGTGAAAGGCCTGACTGTAACCTGCCTTCCCATGTTATGAAAGACACTGTCTTCAGACCCTGCTGCCATGGCAGCTCCTCTGCTGCTACCAATGGAGAGGTCAGGTTGGAAGTGATGATGAAGCCTTTCACTTCATGAAAGTGAAAGGCTGGACCTAAGTAGAGTATTGAAATCTCAGCGTACTGAAGAATGGAGAGATATTTAAAAACACGTGTCTTTGGTCTACATCCTACATCAGAGCTCTGAAGGGTGCAAAACTTTGTGACTTCAGAACTCCTTGAACTCTCATTTGCCACTCCAAGCCACTCCGTCCTCACGCACTGGTGTGCAAAATTATCTTTTTTTCCTACACAAAGACACCCCAAGCTTTATCCTATACCAGTGTACATAAATCCCTGATAGAATACGCCTTATTAATGAAAAAGGAACCGTCCATTCCAACCTCAGGAACTCAGGACATGATATTGAATGAATGTAATCATACCACACAACTCTTTTCATGAAATGGTACTCTTAGCTTTTTCTTATCTATGAAGTCTTTAGACTTTAATTTTTGTGATTGTCATATTTTTCTTCTTTATGAGAAAGAATATAGAATCAAGGAGAACAATATTCCTGAAAGAATAGAAAGCTGTAATGAAGCTTTTTATAATTCAAGTCACTTATTTGAGTTTTTATATATGCATAACTCATTAAAAGAATTCTCATGTGGAAAAAGCATAAGCAATTTTGGTTTCACAGCCTGCAACTTCTATTTAGTAGGTTTTCATTTCATATATATACATACTTATATATTCATACACACATATATATTCCACATTATAAGGACATATTGAATTTAGCCACATGAATCAAGAGCTAAAATGTGAAGAAATGAAAGCTAGGAAAAGAAAAAAAGGAAGTAAAGAGGAACTTTATGTGTGATAGTTCAGTGACTTTCACAAATTCATTTGTGCGAGCCTTTACTTCCAAATTGCAGATTAAGCAAGCATTCAGTGATGAGAGCAGAGAGTGATAGTTTGTATTTGAGGAGAAAGAGTGCGGATTGAAAAAGAAATTGTGCTCATCTATATGTGCGACACAATTTGTATGCAGCTGTACGTACTCTGTAGAAAAGGGCATTTTGATGAATCTATGCATGAAGCTGCTCACATTTGGCAAATGTAGAGAAATATTTAATCTCCAGACTAAACCGTTCCTGTGGAGAATAGTCTGGTATTCAAAAATGATACTTATCTCTAAATGTGGACTCGTATGTATTTTACCCAACAAAATGAAAGTTCTGCCATTTCTGATCACATTTAGGGTTTGTCCTGCAGCACTACTGCAGTTTTTTACCTCAGTATTAATCACCTGCACAACTATTAGCACTGTAGTTTGTGAGAAAAAAAAATATAATAAAATAAAGCAAGCACATTTCAAGTCCAGTGCTCCAGTTTCAAAATACGACTCTTTGACTTCGTAACTGTGGCGATGCAGGAAACTCTGTGATATCAATAGGTCATTAAGTCCATTTCAGTTTTAAAAATTGCTGGATCCTGGAATACTCCAGCAGGTGAACCTAATGGTAAGGTGTCAGGCCTGGCCCCCCTGAGATTAGGGAGATGAAGGTGATGGAGAACAGCTTGCCAGGAGGGAAGATTAAAGTGCTGGGATTCCTTCACCCAACCCTCTCCCTCTGGAGGTAGCAGCTGGACAGGCGCAGAAGGTTCATGGAAGTAGAGAAAGGTCAGGCAGGGGCGTATTTTCATAATAGTTGAGTCTTATTTAATTGTGGGAACGGCGTAGGGAGAAGGCAACTGATTCCACACAGAAGCTGTGCTCCTGTGGTGAAGACATATGCACAGCTGTAGGAGGGCCATATGCTCCTTTTTAAGCAGGGGTCATAAACCTCGGAGCCTGGGTGTGTTGGTTGTTGCAGCGGGAACTGCTGGGAGAGTAGCTGCTCCTGGCTTTGTGCGTATACAGGGAGGAACTATGCATTTTTGGACAGTATTTGTGTAGCACTTTGTAGCTGCTGTGTAAGACGAAGCCTAGGTGGTATCCTTTGGGAATACATACCCTCGAAAAATGTCACCTAATTTTGAAGAACTTGATCAAGACACCACGTTTGCGAGGTGGTATTTTCAGCCTGTATGTTTCTTAACATTCCCTAATCTGAAAGGGTTATTTTCAGAACCTTTGTAAAGTCCTAATACTATGTCTCTGAATAATCGAACTTTAAAAATAGAAGTAATTCCAAGATTTCAGCTCTAGAAAAGACTATTTAAGCTAAGAATTTGGGAAGGAGCTCGATCCACCTGACTCAGCTTGTTGGTTAGATCTCTCCTTAGCAGATTGTGAACCAAATACGTGCAGTCAGAACCGGACAGGGATGAGAAAAAACTATTTCCCATATGAGATACTCCATTTCATATTCATGTGTGCAACTGGTATTTGCACAGTACTCTGTTCATTTAAATTTTAATAGCATATTGTAAATACTATCATTAATATTAAACCCGGTATTAATATTAATGATCTGCTGCTTTCAAAAACTGCTGCATCAAAAACAGTCCAGCAATAGCCCCTTAACAATTCTATCACTTTAGAAGAGGGAATGCTGTGAGAGCTTCAAACACATAATGACCCTCACTTTAAACCTGAATTATGAGTTTCTATATGCAGACAAAGTACAGCGTGTGATGCACAACCAGCAAGTCAAAATTTTTTGCACTTTAAAGATTTTTCAATAAGAATCGATAATATTAATTCACTGTTAGAAACTGCAGATATTGGTAATTATTTTGTAAAAGAACTAAGCATTTTGTTTCAGGATGCTGCGGTGATTGTTCTTAGCTGAGTCTGGGTCTTTAAAGTTATGAGATGTTTTATATTCCTCATGATGAGGTTGCTAAGTTTGGTGATATAATGGTGCTCTATGGACAATTCCTGTTATACATTAAGCTATATTAATTCCTTTGTGTATTTCTGACATGCCTGGGATATGCCTACATGAAGAAGTTAATCTCTTCTGAACTCCAAAGAGGCTATTCAAGTGCCTTGCATCCATACAAAAAGGTCTCTGGTTTGTTTTAAGGTCTCTAGTGCTCTCTCATTTCTACTGCTAAACTCATCCTTGGAGACCTGGCCAAGCAGCAAGGTAAACCGCTTTTAAACGTGTACTAATAAAAGTTTTCCTGCTGTGAGCCTTATCTAGCAGTCTCCTGAAGTCTTTGAGAGCCGTACCAGAAGCTTTAATGAGAAGAGGCTTCCTATATTCTGTATTGTCAAGTCCACTTTCATTGGCGTGGGATTTTGCTACAGCTAACCCCTGAAAATCCCTGAGAGAAACGGACAAACAAAATTGCTTTCAGACATACTTGGCAGAGTTAAGTCAGAGACCTCTGGTGCTGTGACACATCAGCTCCTTTTTAGCACACCAAAGAGAAATTTTTCTAGACTGTATAATACATTATAAATATTGTTAAGACAGATTGAGTTGAAAATAAATACCTGTAAGATATTCAAGGTTACAAGTAGAAAGTTACAGAGAGAAATGAGGCCTTGGCTATAAGAGAAAATACTAACGTGAATCCATATGAAATGTAGTAGGATGGTTCCTACGTGGTCACGTGAGACACTTACAAGGCATTATAAAGCAGGAAACGGATAATTAATTTTTTGTGAAGCAGATGGAAACATCATCTTTTCCATCAATCTTTTTCCTCTCGGCTAAAGCGCAGACTTAAAAATTACCAGAAGCAAGAAGTTAGCAGTCAGCATCCCATTCAGTGTGGTGAAATTAACAGTAACAATGAAGGCGTTTGCAAAATTTAAGTAAATAAAATTAGTGTTTGCATTTAAAATAATATAGGTATTTATATGTTTTCAAAATATCCTGTTTAAATCTAAAAAAAAGTAACAAAAAATAAAATATTTTCAGTTAAAAAGCTACCTTCACACGTGGAAGGCTGTGCTTTACTGCATTGGAGGTCACAAGCTTAATTTGCTCAGTCCCTCCTTCTTGTTGCCAGATCACTGGGGCTAAAGCACGGCATTCTGAAATCTGGTTGCAGGTGAGAACGCGACTTTGAGAAGCACATGTAGCAAAACTTATAATGGGATGTTATCCGATTCTTCGTGGGGGCGTACCCTGCCCGCAGCCCGTGAGGCGTCGCAGGGAGGGAGCTGGAGGCCGTCTCCCCCCCGCGCTCTGCCTGGTGCGTGCTCAGAGCGTCGCAGGGAGTTGCACCCAGGGAGTGCTACGCAGAAGGTTTTCCTTCCAGATTAGTCCAGGTCACAGTGTTTGTCCCTTCTAGATACTGGCAAAATTTTAGCTTTCTTTCCTATCGGGTGACAAGCCTTCCTAAAATTCAGCAGTAACGATCCAGAAAACTCCGCAGCAGCTTTGAAGTTGTAGGATGTAAATTACGGTGACCTGTGTATTTCAATACATTCTCCTTGTCCACTCTCCGAAGTGGGCATTCCTTGAAGTGGAAGTTTCTCGTAAGCAGGGAAATAAACTCCCACAAGATACAGACTGCCAGCTCTTTGCAAGCAGCCGGTTGATTCCTTTCCTTATAAATTGTGCGTGTCAGTATGCTTCACATGGAAGGAATAGTCAGCTGTTAAAAAATGAAACAGCAAACAAACAGATGAAGCTATAACATTCACTGTTTGTCTCTCACTTTAGGAAGAACAGAAAATCTTTATTGTCAGGCATGCATGACTTTAGTTATTTATCAAGCCAATTCAGAAATGCTGAAAGTGCTCTTAAGAAATGTCTCTACAGTGGGTCTCTGACAAGGAACTGTTGAGTAGGACTAATTAGAAAGGAAAAACCTAATTTTGAAAAATGTTTCCAGGTCTGATTATTTCTTTGGTTTTGTTAAATATGGGGATGGAACTGATGCTTTTCGAATTATTTCGTGGAATATGAGGTAGAGACACCTCACTCTCCAATAACCCCAGTCTCTCATAAGCTAGCACGGGCTTCACAGAATCACACAGAATCGTTTGGGTTGGAAGGGACCTTGAAGATCATCTTGTTCCAACCCCCCTGCCACGGGCAGGGACACCTCCCATTAGACCAGGTTGCTCAAAGCCCCATCCAGCCTGGCCTTGAACACTTCCAGGAATGGGGCATCCACAACTTCTCTGGGCAACCTGTTCCAGTGCCTCACCACCCTCACAGTAAAGAATTTCTTCCTGACATCCAATCTAAATCTCCCCTCTTTCAGTTTGAGGCCGTTACCCTGTGTCCTATCATTACACCCCTTGATAAAGAGTCCCTCCCCCCCTTCCTGTAGGCCTACCTGCTTATGTAAGATATGAAATCCCCAAGGCAACTCTTCAGGGGAGTAAGTTGCTTTTCAGCTTGGGAGGGATATCAGAATCTGGTCTACATGAATCAGAAACTGAAATGAAATGTTTGTTATTCATGAACTCCGTAGAATTTCTGTACTTTAAAGAGCTTCAAAGAAATGTACAAATTTGGTTTTTTTCTTATTGTTCCAAAAGAAAAGCTGTTGGATCCTGCTGATTTCTCTCTGAAGCTCAAACTGGTGAATCTTTTGAAGGTATAGATAGAGTTACACATTTGTCACATATTGATATATATTTCCAAAATTCCTGTTTTCCTTTAGTCATTTCCTAAATCGGCTTCCTTTGAAGAATCTATTAGTATTACCTTGAAAGGCTGTATCTAAAATCATAAAAGAGTTTTCTAACATGACATCCTAAAAATCTGGAGGTTAACGGCTGTCTAGATGGACGTCCTTCTCTCAATGATCCACGGTTTTAATCTTCATGACACAATCAAAAGAGACTGAGGAAGTATAATCTTGGCACCTGCTTTATACAGCAAATATGAAGTATTCATGACTGAAATAGAAATAGCTATGATTAAGAATGAGGTATCTCTGTCCCTTGTTATTAGCATGGAAAGAGATTTTTCTAAAGCAAAGATTAGACTGAGGTATAAATTGATTATATCAGACACATGGTTGTTAGAATCCTCTACTAAATGCCTCTATACCATAATTCAACTATATAGACTAGAAGTACAAATTCCGAGGATTTTTCCAATGTGCAATATTATATACTTTACATGAAGTATCAATATTTATATACACTGATGGAACAACAACATGACTTGGTTTTCTAAATAAAGATGGCACATATCAGTTTGACAGACACAGCTGAGACAGCTGAGTTTATGTTTCTAAAAAAGTATTCATTTTGTACTTTTTTTTATAGAATACTGACAAGGGAATTGCTAATGAAGATAAAAATTATAAGGGTGGGATGTGTAACAGACAGGTGGTTCTGTAGAAGTTAGAAAAAAATATAAAGCACTGTTTTACTTTCCAGTACAATGATGAACACTGCCAGTGTTACTATTTTCAAAGAAACGAGATGCAGTGTGCGCTGTGGCGAATAAAATTCAGTATTTTTATTTCTTCAAGTTACAGATCATATAACAGAATTTTCTAGTTTGTGGCTTGTAATTAGAATAGAGACCTGACCTGATAAGTGACTTCAAAAATTTTTACCAATACTTTTGTATTTTATATCTTTGGTTCCTTGATGAAGCTACTACTGTATATCAGTACGTTTTGAAGATTTTATTTTGATAAAGGCTTATTTTTAAAAACCAAGGTACAAACATGGTAAAATTTTGACCTTAGCTTGTGTCGCTGTAATTTAATCTGTTAAAAGTATTGCAGAAATACAGCGGAGAATTACATGGTGGTTTCTTCACTCCCACAGATCTAACATTTTGTTAGCAGTGTGTAACTAAGAGCAGGAATTATCTCTGTCAAGGATCAGTTACCTGTTCTGTGCTTGTGTAAGTCCAGACATCTTCAGACTTTCATTGGGTGGTATTGAATTTGTGATAAACAGCAATGAAACGGCAATCTTTCCGGTTGTCACCAGTGAGAACTTCAACAGAACATCAAATTAAAAGAAGGAATCTTGCTTAGATTCCTAAAGTAACGTGTAGATAATGACCTTTCTGATACTGTATCAGGTTCTGTGTCATGTTAGATTACCTCAGCCAGGCTGTTTAAGACTGCGTGAATCAGGCATGATTCAAACAATTTGACATTCTTTGATACAGCTTGACACTGTCACCATAGTCTAATGAGTCACGTAAGTCATTAGAAAAGAGACTTGCATAGTTCCAGCAGATTGTAACTATTTATTTTACGTGCATATGTTTGTTTTGCAAATGTCAAAGGACATATAAACAAATTGAAAATTTGAATGAATACACCAATTCATCGTGTTTGAATTGAGTCTATATATTAAGTTATAAACGTGACAACATCAACAGCCTCTAGTCAGCAGCAAGGGGAAAAGATTCTGTATTATGTCCTAATTGGCTATTAAATTATAATTTCAAATGTTCCTGTGTGACTTCTATGCCTAAATTAATAAAACTTGAGTTCCCACTTCTCTTAAATACTCATGAGACTTTATCCATTGTCTTCAAACAGCAGCAAATTTTTTTTTTTTAAAGAATGAGAATATTTTTTTTTCTCTCGTATTTATCTCAAAGGGCAATAAATCAATCATCTGAATAATTTAAAATAAGATTTCTTTTACATGATCTACTCCAGTTGAATTACAGCTCAGGAATTGCAGGGTGACAGTCTATCACTCCTTCTGCTTTGCATCAGAAGAGATAATGTTAATAACAATTTGCGTCCTAACATCCGTGGGAGAAACCTTGTCTCCAATCAAAGTGGTGAAAGCGTTGTCATTCCAGCAGGCGAGGGTTTGGGCCTGTCAATGGATGGGCTCTGCCAAGACTGCGTTGCATTCAGCGTGTTGCCATCTCCTTTATGGACGCAATTCTTTGCTCGTTTGAATGCGTGCAGACTGATTACGGAATCGAGTGATCAGCAGAAAAATAAACCAGCGTTGCTCACACCTTTGTTCTGTGGATACAAACGCTTACACCACATGTAAAGCAGTGCAGAGACGGAACTTTTGTTCTCTTCCTAAGCAAGGTTTTTATCTGTGTCACGTGCTCTGCATACATATTTTGGAACTAGATTTTTCCCTCTTTTGCCTCGCCATTGAGGACTTCTTTCAGGACCATTGCGTTATTAGAAACAAAGTGGGTTTTAGCTCAGCTTTTTTGTTTGTCATTCTAGAAACACATCCGAACAGAGACAGAACAGCTGCTTTATTCTGTAGCAGTTTGATGCCTTTAAATGCATTAAATGCCCTCTACATTGTACAACAATGCTATGTGTGTATGTGTGTGTGTATTATTGTAACAAAAAAAAGCTATTTCGTTTATAATGAATTGAATGCATTTATTAGCACATCAGCTATTTATTATGGGGACTTACCTATTTCTATATCTTTTTAATAACAACCTCAAACAACACTTAGTGTGTTCTCTCAGAAAATGTATTAAAAGGTTAATTTGAGTATTGCCTTGATTTTCAGGGAAGAAAATATCCCTAGTTCTGATGTTGTCTTCACATACTTTAGAAGAATTCACACTTTTTAAAGAATGTGTTGTCACAGCAATTCCATTTTTCCAAGCCATGTAATGGCGATTAAGATTTTATTAACTACCTCAGGTACTAACGCTCTGCTGTTTGTGGGAACTTCTTTAATGGGTGAACATATTTGACATCATTCTATTTTCCAGGTCCACAAGTTAAAGTCCACACAACTTCTTCTCTCACCGAATCCCATTACTGATGTGTTAGAGGTGGTCTTGTGTTTTAGCTGGGGTCCTCCACTTCTCCACCGCACACCCCATTAGTTTTCACCTTAGCTCCACTTTGGAGCAATACTTGTCCTGAAAGAACTGAGGTGTGATCTCAAGCACTGTTTATGCCTAAATTTCTTCATCACCTGCATGTACTAGACACTGAATTAAGTAATTCAAGGCACAGTACCTCCAGATGAGAGAAACTGGTAGTTACTGGCAAATGAGCCGGTGGTCCAAGCAGCATAAGAGGTTTTGGAAGGGAGGGAGGCTGTGATGCAGCTTCATCTGCTGCCAAACACCGCAGTCTGGTCCTGGTTTCCATAGCAGACCCCTGAAACCTGGAGCTGTATGTGCATCTGCCTCAGTGTCCAAGCCATTGAAGCAGCTGAGGAAAAGGGGGAAAGGGTCCCCATTTGTATCTGCCTGTCCCTTCCTTCCCAAAAAACAGGTAGTTTTTGTAGATAATGGCTGATGGAGAAGTCATCTTTGGCTGAATCCTGAATTCTAACTCCAATACATGTTTTTGACATGGATATTCACGTTTGTGTTGGTAATTGGTTGAGAAACCACAGGACACGGGGTGTCAGAACAGGGACTGACGCTTCTTAGGGTGTGGGCAGCCTTTGAAAGACAAGAGGTGTGTTGCCACCAGGACAGACAACATAAGGCAAGGAATATTTTGGGAAGCTCATCATCTGTCTGGGTCCTACGTTAGTCACGCAGGAAGGAAACACATGTTATTTCCAGGGAAAGGGCTTGCGCCTTCTTGGTCCGGTGGTCACCCTCCAGGTCTGTAGTGGACATCTGCTTCCCAAAGTTAATATTCAAGTAATTGCCTAGAGACACGGCCTGGAATTAAAAGTCTCTTTACTAAAGAAATCTACAGGCAATAGTAAAAGCCTGTCCCTGCAACAAATGCTTGTAATCTAAATCAACAAGACAGTCAAAGGGGAGATGGAAGCAAAAAGAAGTGAAATCGCTTGCCCAGGACCATAAAGCAGGTTAATGGAAGAGCTGAGAATAGCACCTGGTTCTCTTGAGGGCTGAACACATGCCCCCCGTTATTCATGGAGCCATGTCACAGCATCTCCTCATGGTTTTTGTTGGGATGCACGTGCCAGAAAAAAACAGTCCTTGAGCTTTCCTGAGTGCAGGGACACTTGATAAACTTCGCCTTTGCCCAGAGAAAAGGAAATAAAGTGGGGGTCATCTTTCAATATCCTTTATGTATGATTTCTCACTATTTTTAGACACTGATAAAAGGCCTAAGTGCGCAAATATATGTACTAATCAAACTAACACTTTGTTTCTTCCCTTTATTTCAGTAGCAGTCTTCCACAGAGTGAGATTTCTGAACATGCTTTAGAAATACTTCATGCAGAGATATGGCTTTTCAGCAATTTAGGTGTTAAGAGAAAGCTTTCAACATCCCTTTGAAAAGCTTGCAGCCTTACATGAGAGACTGGTGCTCTGTGCTGTAGTTTATGCTTCATGTTATTGTGTCTTTACTTGTGCCTGGGTTTATTTACATGTAATTGTGTTATGAAGTTGACAGTCACAGTGAAAATTTTGCCCTGTCGTAGAATGAACAAAAAATATTTTCACTGTTGTTTTTTTTTTTCTCGTCTGTGCTACGCTAAAACTCGGGCCTTCTCTCTTAACACCAGTTAGGAGAGTTCAAAAAAGCCCACTCCTTGAAGCAGAGGTAGGTGCCTTGGTAAGAGCCCTAATAGGCATTCAGGCACATGGTCAGAACAAGTCTCTTGCCGGCTGGTTTTGCTCCTGTTGATGTAATAATGTCAAAAGTGGTGTTTCGTGAGGAGTTCTGTCTTCGTTGCCGCGCTGTCTTCACATACCTATGTGAGTGTGCTGATGAAGTAGCGCAGCTTTACCAGCAAACCTTTCCCAATTTGAAAAGGTCCCCACTCCTGCTCTTGCACCTGATCCGTCAATGACATTGAGGCTTCGGTGTAGCAATAGCAGTGAGCAGTCTCACATTTTAGGCAGTGTGATTTTCAGAAAATTTCCTCCAAAATTTCCTCCTTGTACTGATTTCCTGTTCTCAAATAAGGCATGCTGAGTGGTAAAGAGTAATTTTCCTTAGCGTTTATTTTTCACAGTGAGTTCTAATTCGGGGTGGGAAAAGGCATTTTTCAACTAGACTAATTTTCATCTGAAAATTCTGATTTCTTAATCGAATATTTTCATATGATTAAGTAGGTTTTGAAAATTTTTCAAAAACCCACATTTTTAAAAAAGTCTTTTGAGTTTTCTGTATTGATATTTTGGAGCTTAAAAATCTGCATAAGATAGATATTCTGTCAAAATCTTAGCATGAATTTTTAAATGCAAAGGGGTTAACCTTGTCAAAAAAGAGGTACGACTAGAACTACATATTCAGGATTTCCGGTTAGCTTCATTCCCTTCCTCAAAATGCCTGTGAGTTATCTTAACTACACAGTAAGAAGATTTTCAAAACTTTGAAATATTTTCAAACCCGGAGTTTGAAAAACTTTGATGTTTAGTTCTATCCCACTTCTTGCTGCCCTCCCGAGAGAGAAGGTGATGATCCCACGTCATCGCACATTTCCCTATGTCCTAATTAAAGAGTAGCGAGTCCAGTTTTGTGGAGGTTCAGCTTCAGCAACCTGCATGTTTATTATGAAACTGCTGTAGAAACCTGGGAAAAAATCCTGTCTGTCTCCCATAAAAGACAGAGTGGGCAAAGTAAGAAATTAGCCATCATGAATTTGTAACTGCAATATTATTTTTGCTGGTAATGATACCAATGAACTTAAGAATACTTAGGGCACATGTTCTTAAATCTGAATTAAAACACTTGTGTAGAAAGGAGGTTATCTCTTACTTCCATTGAATCCCTGAGTCTCCTTTTTTTTTTTTCCTGCAGCAGACATTTTGGGCTAAACTCTATCTCAGACTGTAAGGGAAAAATCAGGCGAGTTATTCTGGCAGTACAAATAACTTGTTCCTTGAAAGAAATTCTTCAGGGGAAGCATCCCTGGCACTGAACACATTAATAGCTCTGACAGTTACCAGAGAGCAATTGGAAAAATCCACAGGCAGCATGTTACTTACTCTTACTAATAGCTGCACTGGTGACCATTTTTATTGAGTATTAGACTGAACGAGGAGTCTGGGGAGCCCAGGCTCAGGGTATTTGCACTTTCAGATTAGTCAGGAGTGCACAGTGTGGCACAGAAAGGTAAATCCAAGAAACAGACATGACAGCTTCCCTGGAGTTGCCGGCACGCTTGCTCATAGATTCTTTACTTTTTATTTCTTTTTTATTAATTTTTCAGTTTAGTGCTGTGTTTCCCTGAGACACGTCACTCCTGTCTCAGATGGAACCTACTGTTCGGCTTGCTCAGCTTTGGCTCAGGGCCCTTCCATTGCTCTACAGACACATGCATCCTTTCTCCTGTCCCTTTCAGACAACGAGGTTGCAGTCTCAAGCCAAGACACACATCGGTTGAGAAACCTGTAGAGAGCAGAAGAAGGTTCAGGTGATGCAGGTAAGTCTTAGGAGGCTGTGGATCATCTAAATGAATCCCCTGGGCCGTTGGTTTGGTCGTTACTACTGATGACTGCAGGAAAGCTCAAGCTCTTCCCCAGTTCCTGAGTGCTAAATAACTACTAAACTCTGTGTGAGAATTCAGTTAAAAATCCAGGGCCAAAGGCTTTCCTAAACAAGGTGGACAATGGGTTTGATGTACCGAGAGCTCTCCCTGGCTTCACGCAGGGTGACACGCACAGTGACATGGCTGTCCTCAGGTCAGCCACTTCTCCTTGGGCTGGGAGAATGATGGGGACTGCACCAGTGCACAGACACTGGTGAGAGCACTCACTGTGAGGCGTTCAAAATCAGGCCTCCAGTTCTGTACTGCGTGTGATGACACCCTGCTACCATGCCACAGCGATACATTTTTAGAAGCAGCTTATTTTCTGTAGCAATTTTATCTCAGCGTTGTCTAACGCATGGTATATTGTGGCACTTAACAGATACTTGTTCTGAGGTCTTCCTGCATTTCTCATCCTGCTTCCTTCCCATTTTGTAACAATCTGTAATTTCAGCTTCGGTAAGTGCCTCGCTGACTGCAAGCCGCTTACAGCTTCAGCTTTTTCTTTGGTAGTGCTAATACAATTATTTAAAGTAAGGGTTCTATCACCAGAATCTTTCTAAAGCACATTCACTTCTCTTGATTTCCTTGAGACTCCTTTCCTTGAGACTCCTTACGCTGCAGTAGAAAAGGGGTAGAGTGTGCATATCTATATTTTACAGAATTTGTTTTCTAACTCAATCTTAAAGTTTTTATCTGGAACTCAGCATGTTCCAGGCATACAATGCACCACCAGGACTGCCTGAGAAGTTGACCTGGTGCTCTGCAAGACCTGGACCTTTAAGAGGCGTAGCGATGGGACTCAGCCATGCCTTAACAGGTGTGCTGGGAGTGTTTTCATAATGGGGGGAACGGCATCAGCTGGTTTCAGAATCTCTAGTTTGGAGAGACAGTGTGGGCACCTAGATGGAGTTAAACTTGGTTGGAAGCGAAGTTGTAGCATGCGTGGCGGTTCACGACTAACCCGGTGAGTGCAAATCAGTAGAGATGCAGGAGTGAAAGTCTGGTGTATTGTTTGGAGCGAGGCTTTAAAAGGAATGATCAGTATTATGAGGTTATGGGACCAAGGGTAAGAAAAGGTACCTGAGAAGTAATGTGTGCTAATACAGGGCTGGTTGAGTCCTGAAGGAATTATTCCGTGAACAATAAGGATGTGTTGGCTAGGTCCACATCTCCCCTCCAAAAGATTAGCTGAAGGAAAGCAGGGAGAGGTCTTCACACACTCGTACGTGATAATTTTTTTCCTTTGAATTGTTGCCTTAGGCTGTATCTAGCTAGGTATTTTCCAAGACTGATCTTGAGCAAAAGAGCCTGAGGTTGTGTGGTCACAACCCTTATACTCTCTGTACAAGTAAAATGTGAATAATATTGTGCATTTTATTTGAACTTAAATATTGTGCAAGTAATAGTGAAAAAGAACAATGTAAACTGGAACTCCTCGTATAGTGACTTTCGATCCTTCTAACTCCACACAGTTTATATGAAGTAAGTAGAGAGCCAGCTCCTAATTTCACAGATGGAGACACTTAGATGCAGAGAGACACAAACAAGCACTTCTAATTTAGAACAGTGGGAGTTGTGTATATGCCTAAATAGCTTTTTTCATGGTTGCAGTAAACCTGCCGATGACTTTAAAGAGTCAGGTGCTGAGTTGTCTCTTGTTTGGACTGATCTTACCATGGCGTTGCTAGGTTAAGTTTCTTGATCATGGCCACAGCAGATTTATGTTGGCAAAAGTGAGAGTAAAAACAGTCTGTGATGCTAATTAGTAATTTGTGTTTCTTCCACACTGCCGGTATTCTATATTGAATACTTGACAAAGGGCATAAAAATATTATCTCTTGAAAGAGCATTCCGATACACAGGAGTGTGTGTTCCATACCATAATATCCTGAGTCTGTTTTCATTCCCCATCTCAGAGCTGTTCCGATCTAGTGCCTGAGTACCCAAACCAAGTTTTTCTCCTTCGTATTTATCCTCTGCTTCCCCTGGAGGGTATGACTGAATTAGTGACAGAATTACGCTATTTCCTTGTGTCCTCTGGGGACTGAACTATCAACAACACGCTGCTTTGAGAAATCTCTACGGCTGTGAGTCAGAGATGACCTTTTTGAAGACAGACTGAAGGCTTCAGCAGGGGAGTGAAGTTGACCTTGAGTCGTGAACTAAACTTTTTCACTCTGATCTGCTGTGACACTTATCACTAAGATGTAGCTCTACTCATGACATGCTGTGACAACAGGGTTTCATGCCATTTTTAAGCAAATGTGATACATACGCTTCATAAGTCTTGGTTTCATCCTATAATAAACCTCCTATGAAGGATATGTACAGACAGTTAATTGTTTCCTGTCCCTACTGAGCCAAAATCTTGAGTTTTCCAGGCAAGTTGCTGTGTTTGAGCAAAAATATGGTAATAAACAAGCAGAGCTCATCCTTATAAGCTGTTGTGTTTGATCTTCCTTGTTCTGTATGTGAAGAGATGCGCTTGGCACATAGTGGGGGTGGCTGCCATGAAGAAGCTTTTTTAAGTTCCTTTATTTTTTGGGCTGACTCCAGCTCATGATCCATATGGAAGGTTCAGTGTAAGATTGTAAAATCTGTCACTAACGTAGGCTACAAGATGAACTGATGTTACGGGAGGGCCACTTCACTCGTTCACCACTAGCAGTTTAGAGTTAGAGGGAAATATACTGCATGCGTACATGATGTGAAAAATGGAGGCCTGCTTTTTATTGCTTGGCATGAGGTACGGACTTAGTCACGGTGGACTTGGCAGCGTTAGTTTTGCAGTTGGATTCAATGCTCTTAAAGGTCTTTTCCAACCTAAATGATTTTGGGATGCTATGACATGAGAAGAGCCTTGGACAGGCAATGCTCTTCAAACACGTACTGTGACTGTAGCAAATGTTGGGAATTTCCTAAGCAGAGGAATATTTCAAATGGGATTATTATAATTTTCCTGATAGGAACAAAAGAGATATGTGACTTCTACCTTTGATGAACTATTTTCTCAAGGAAAGAATACCAATATTTATCCTTAGAGTACTTTTTTCAGAAGGTGCGGAAGCAGTATTTAGATATGCTAGGGGCTGTACTGCAAAAGCCATTATGCAGTCTGCAGCACGCTTTGCTGTCTCTATAAAGTTCCGGAGCTAAACTCTCTGTCCCTGAGGAGCCATTAAATAAGGTTTCTCTATTCATAATTATTGTTATTATTGAGTAGAATGGCTGTGGTGCATGTTTTTTAATGTCCCGTTTGTGAATAACTCTTCTAATTAGATAGGTACATTATTCTATACCTGTAAACCCCAAGTTGTGGTTTATATGTGCACAACACAAAGGTGTTGCACAATGCATAGCCACATGAAAGGCTACTCAACAGGAGTGCTCTGCCCCATCTCACATCAACCAAAGGTTGAACCAATTGGAAATGGTCCAGATAAGAGAAACAATGAACACAAAGCGGTTTTGTTGTTGTTTAAAAAAAAAAAAATCAAAACCCCAAAAGTAACAAACTACACACAAAAAAACCCACCTAACCCTCACACTCATCCCCCAGAAAAAAGAACCAAACCCAACACAAAACACCAACTCTTGCTGTAGGAGGACAGGTTGAACAAATGTGTGGTATTTTTAACCTATAGAACAGAAAAGACATCTATTTTTAAATACACAGAAAGCTGTTACAAAGAAAAAAGAAGGGTCTGTTTCTTGATTCCTGATGGGTATGACAAGAAGCAGTGGGCTTAAATTCCGCAGGAAGAAATTGGATTAGATTATAGAAGTGTTTCCAGTCAGGAAAAAATGTCACTGCCGGAGAAGGCTGTGAATTTGCTTTCACTTGCAAGAGAGAGCAACTCATTTTACATTGGGGCAGAATGATAATCTCGGTGTTCCCTTGAGACCCCTTTCAGTCTGATTATGCAACATAGAATCATTAATCTATGGCAGCAAAAATCTGGTGTACCTGGCAAGTGTAAACCCCACAAGCATAATTTTATACCTGCTTGCATTTGAACTGTGAACCGCGTTGTAGAGAAATGCCTGAGCTTTCTCCTACTTCACACTTTCATAGCCAAAAACTGCCATGAGCAGAGACTCCCATGCCCCCAAACCAAACCACACCACCCCTTTTGTAATTTGCGAGCACCCAAAGTTGTCAGTCAATGTGTATAAATGAGTAAATCATAGACCTTCACTGGTAATAGTTTCTTATTTGTTGAAGCTGTATTTCAAGTCTAATCCTCAAGATTATACTTTTTTCCTTGGGTCGTACTGCTACTATAAAGTCTTTTCTTGCATATTTTGGGAGTCAATGAAGTATATTAAACAAAGCTACTCTTTTTCTGAAATTTACTGGTGTTGAAAATTAAGGGTTTATTCCCTTAATTGGTTCTACCCCAGTTACTCTCTTAAAGAGTTTCAATGCAACAGCTTGAACACAATGTCAAAAATTAACTCCCTGAAGTACTTAGTGGAGTAACCAAAAGTTGAATTTATACGTTTATGTCCACAAACGTTAAGTGGTATCCTGCTTACCAGAAGCACTGGCAAGAATTTAGGAAGTTAACACTAGCATTGCACTATAAAAACAGATTTGTAAAGGTTTTTTTTTTTAATGTTAGTAGAAGGAGGAGTTTAAGATGAGGTATTTATTCAAGCATTGAAGAAGATATTTCCAATTTTGCTTGCCTGGAATACTACCTTATTGTCTTTATATCCAGAGATAAAAAAGAATGTGGTCATTGGAAAGAACGAACTTCGTGTTTTCAGAGGTCTTTATGAAAGAAAATGTAGCCTCTGGCCATGGCACTTCTTAGGAAAGTGTCATAATCACCCTCTTGCTGTATCTGCCCTTTTCTGTCCTGAAGCTGTCGTTAATGATTATCAAAAGGTGGAGGAGACCAATAGTAAAGTTCTGTCCTCACGGGAAATAAATTCTTTCTAGAACTGATGCGTTAGAGTCTAAGAAGTGTTTTGTAAAGATACTTCTATACTATAATAGCTAGTTTCATATTTTGTTTCACATAGGGTAACATAAACAATCCAAGTTTTATTTGATTTTCATTTACCAAAAAACAGACAGGGAAGAAACAGGGAAGCAGAATGCAAATTATCAGCAGCTTGTGAATTTACGGTAAGACAAAGCTAAACAACAATGTCTCCTTTTATACTTCCAAGTGTGGAATGACAAAACTAAAATTTTGATACCAGGTTTCACTCATATAGTTATAACTTATAATGTTGATTAGGATAGTGACAGCTTTATTTTTTTAATACCTTATTTATTAAAAATTTTGGTTTATTGAAGCATTCACATAAAATTTTTATTTGCTAGTAAGACAGAAATGCTGGAATATAAGATGCACGGTGTTAAACCAAAGAGGCGTGAAATCTGCTCGTTGGAGATTTGCTGTTTCTGCTTGGTGGACAATTCCTTCATTCTCCTGAGAAACTGGTCATCCAAACTGACATAGCAATTTTCTGACTGGCTAACTGAGGACACCTTACACTCCTGAGGACAGCATGACATTTTGATACTCAGTTTAAAAAGTCATCTGGAAAGAAATCACCTAACATTTGGCACTTACAAACGTTTGAGCGTAATTGCCAGTGAATACTTCTTGATTATTTTTTATTTCTTTTTCACTCTTGTTTAATTAATAGGTAATCATGGCATTATGAAGACTTTTTCTATAAATGTCTGCCATAAGTAATAAATGAGGATCGCTTTAGTTCTTCCATGTGCTGTTTAAGAGGAGGTTTGGATCAGGATAAAATAGCGCAGCTCAATTATGAGTTGTCATCATAGTCCTTAGGACTTCTCAGTACACTCTTTCACTATCTCTTAGAGTGGGAGGAAAGAGCATCTCGACCTTTTCCTCCTTCTGTATCAGAGATCAGAACTTGCCGCAGTGCATGTTTCCTTGCTTGTTTTTAAATCTTGGATGTATGATTTATTTGACTTCTGTATGATCAAGATGGGTTTTTTTTTCCTTATTGCATGTTTTATGGGCAATGTTCAGTAGTAGAAGAGAAATATGCTCACAGCATTTTGACTTGGACTAGGATGAGTGATGTGATGAGGAGGATAACTGTTTCCTAAGGAATTGATAGTAAATTATACTTTACCTACCAAATCACAGGGTTATCCCCTGGAGTATTGTTGGATGGAGGCTGGAATGAGGCTTTCCAGAAAGAAGGCTCAGATTCCAAGCCTTCCGAAAGCGGGGTGGTACTTGTCGTGGCGTGTGTATATGTGTCTTGGAGAGGCTCTCAAGGAGGATATGGTCAGTAGTAGCACAGTCCCTCCTTTTGTAACAGCCCTCTCTAGCTCCTGTCTTGCCACAATAGACGTTTCTACGTGTGTTCTCTATTGTTCCTTTCTTCTGATGATTTCTCCATTTTTATGTCAGGGTAGCGAGCCTTCTAGCTTCGAGCTATTTACACTGCGGTGGGCCTGAAGAGCCTGGTATTGAAATCCTTTGTAATGGCCTACAAACAGAAAACAAAATCCCCGTGTTACAAATGCAGATTGTCCTAGCAGCTTATCAAAAACTGCACGTGCCTGTTTTCTGCTACGCAATTTCTGCTCAAAAGCTGTAAGCTTTCCTGTTATAATATGAGGTTGCACGGAGAGAATATAAGAGGCAAAGACACAGTGGTAAGAGGCGAAAAACTGAAATTCTGTTCCCCAAGCTGGTTATTGACCTCTTCTGTGTAGTGGGTCTTCCAGTCTTGCTATCTGTCACCCATTTGCTTTGTGTATTTAGATAGTAAGAAACCATGAGTACTATTGTATGTATAAAACACTTGAAGGAAGAGAGTCTTCCAAGTAGCACTGTAACCCAGACAATCCTCAAAATATGCAATATGTAAAGGTTTTGTACTTTATTGTGGGATGTCACTGTTTGAAGCTGGGCAAATGCTTGTCATTTTGATACTTTGGAGGGATTTTCTTTATGCTTGTGTATTTCTGCAGATAAATCACATACCCACACATCTTTATATGCATGTGTACACGAGTACATATAAACAGACACAGAAAGGTCAATTCAGCTAGGACTGAGGTATACGCTTGGTACTTCTCTGTATTTTTAGTGTGTATACTTCTAAGTTGTTCACTCCTGGTAGCACCTGGGGTGGTGAAAACATGCAAGAAGGCTTATTTCTGCGAACTGTCTCACTGCACCTTATCAATGCTCAGAAGCAGAGAAATAGGCTAGCTGGCTGATTCTCTCATTGATTTAGATGCAGGGTTTGTTTAGTCAGCCGATAAAACCAACTTAATATTTGTGATATGTTGACCCAGCTCCATGTAGGGAAATAACAAGACTCTGAATGAAGAAAAAGATTAAATTTTTGTTAAAGTTCTTCAATGATCATAGAATCATAGAATGTGTTAGGTTAGAAGGGACCTTTAAAGGTTGTCTAGTCCAACCCCCCTGCAGTAAGCAGGGACATCTTTAACTAGATCAGGTTGCTCAGAGCCTCAGATTGAGGCATTATGATCTTGCATTAGTTTTTAAACCATGCTTTCTGGCTTTTTTTACCCACAACATGGGGTATGGTGTATTATCACAGTAGTTCAGTATGCCCCTAAAGCCAAAACATGATTTGTTTTGTCTGAAATTTTACAGCTGACTGTTTTCAGTTTATTAGCACAATATTCCTTTAAGAAATACATAATAAAACCATAAGCCTGAAATAATTTTGCAATTACGGTTTAAAGCTTTAGGGCTAACCTATACATTAAGCTCAGAGTAAAAAATAGCCTTCAATGATGGGGGTTGGTATCCTGGCTCTGGCTGCTTTTACATCTTTGGAGGACCTTCAGGTTATTTCAAATTATAAAGGTATGAAACAGTCAGTATGAGGAAATGCAGTTCTCAGAAATGATCCATAATCTGCCCGTACCTCAGGCTTTTCACAAAAAAAATATCCTCCTTTATGAAATTTTCAGGGGAAAAGGTAAATATTTAAATGAAATACACTGTCATATGGAATATTTGTGTGAATATAAAAGATCTTAAATAATCAGTCAACAGTAAGAAAATACATGAATTGCTGTTGTCCACATAAACCTAATTGGTTCCTGTTCCTTTGTAAGCATCCCTTAGTACATAGCTATAATGATATCACCTGTAAAATGTTTTCCAGAAGACTTCCTTGTCATTCCTTTCAAAAAATATATGGTGTTCACTGAAAGAACATCCATTCTGTTTTATGTCCTCGTCAAATGCATGTCCTTTGCCTTTTTTTTGTTGCGAAGTGCATAAATCCTGCATCTTCACAGGTGTTTCAACAGCTCACATAAATAATATCAGGGATAGCCGTGAATGTGTCTTCATAATGATCCCAAATTCTTCTTCACAGAAGTTTGCGGTTACGCAGATGTCAGAAGAGATCAGTCCTCTTCTGTATCACTTTGAAATGACTATTTTCCCAAATATGTTGGTAATTTCTAGCCCTAGATTTCTCTAGAGCACAATCTCGTCATCTTTTAACTTAATTTTCAGATTTTCAGTGCTTCTGCAGATGTGGGTATCTCCAGGTATCTGAAGCTGGAAAACCAGCTGTGAGGAATATAGAATCTATTGACAGCTGTGAGTGGTTTTAGTTTAAATTCTCTGGCCAGGATCTTGTAAGTAGGGTAGGGTTTAGCAGTCCCTGTAGATACCCAGGTCATAGGACTGTGCGACTTCTGCAACAAATGAGACAACAATATTCCAAACATCGAAGTTCATCACTTCACACCTCACATTAATCCTCAGGGCACTGATTACACCTTTTACTGAAACAGCCCTGGAGTGGATGTGTTTGGAGCTGGAAAAATCAATTGCGTGTGATGTTCCCCATTCTCACCTCCACGTTCCTTTGCTTCCAGGATACTAAATTCGAAATGCTCTGTGATAGCAGAGAGTCAAATGCCACAGTGATATAGTCATAATTTCTTGGAGGTTCTTAGTTTTACTTCCTTTTACAAATACCTTTTTATTGTGTGTAAGCAAGTCTATTGAGAATAAGAATGATAGTTTTGAATAAGGTCTAGATTTTAGACCTCATTCTAATTTTAGGATTTAAGGCAGCATTTCCTTAATACTTCAGCAAAGCGTATGTTCTGAAATGCATGTTTAAATAGTAGGTTTATTGTACCTGTGTATTGCTTTCTGCTTATAAAAACACTCCTGAGAGGAGCTGCATATATTAAAATATTTTCATATTGTTCCAAAGAAAGTAAAAATATTGGAAGGGTAAATATTGTCGGCAGAGATGGACTACTTCGATGAAGTTATTCATTATTTCACTTCCAGTACTTATGAACTTTGCTCAGAGAGTGACGTGCTGAATGGCCCCAGTAACACATTAATGTGCTGGTTTGTCTTCTAAGCTGGTGAAAGGTGTGTTTTCACCAAGTATGCAAAACCCAGAGCTCTTTGTAGAAGTAGAGATGCCACAGAATGGATGACTTTTGGGAAATGATGCCTTTATATGGGATAAAAGAGCTTCAGAGTTTGCTCACAAATCAGCAGGGTTTTGTAATGAAATAGCACAGCTCTCATAATGAAGCGATTCTCAATCTTAAATGTTAACTTCTTGGGATTTGTAAACTCTTAGAGGGCAAAGTGTAAGGATAGAATTTTCAAAGGGGAATTTTTTGCCCAATTTCTATTAACTAATCCTTTAGGCAGTATTGAAAAACTCAGCCTTACATCACAAATGCCTCTGAGGAATCAGTTAGTTAACATAACGGGTTCTGAGGCAAAGGGAAAAGATGACACAGTTCGGTTTTGCAAAGAATGTATCGGAAAAGAGGAGCAAGACTGGGTTCTTCTACATACGAAATGGGCTGTGTTAGTTGCGGGTTTTATCTTCCTGTTTTCTCTCCTTTTATATCATTCTTTGTTCTAAGGTTTGATTTTTCACATCATGGTGTTCAGCAGCGGGGAGAGAGAGCCATCCTCCTTCCTTTGCTCTCATGGTGGGTAGCTGACTCTACCCTGAGTTGTCCCTCTGTCCTGGAAGCTGGGGAGCAGAGCTCCTTTCATTTTTCTGGCTGCTTCTACAAACCCCTGTGGAAGAGCAGAAATAACCCACAGAGCTAATTCAGGTATGAGGAGCTAAGGGTAAGGATCATGACAGTTGTTAGGAGTAAATTAAGTTTATGCTATTAATGTCCTGAATGAAGCAGAATTATTTCACTTCTACCTTAGAGGCAGAAGTATTTGATCTTAAAATCAGATCAAATCAAAAATGTAGGCACCTAGGGAAACTTTGTGCCCTCAGGAAATGAAGCATGATCTAAACTTTGGACTTTGGTAGTGATGAAGTAACTCAATGATGTGTAAGTCTCTTTGAGGTTTTACCTGTGAGTTTTTCTAAAGCCCTGCTATGTGATGGGCACAGCAATCGAAGGTACCTTAGGACTCTCCTGGAATCCATGTAGTACATGGGTACAACAAATCTTTACAGTAACGTGTGCCAGAAAGAGAGTATCTGAGTGGATAGGAGAATGGACGCTTTCATCTCAGCGTATTTGAAAACACACCATATATGGAAATTTCTTGTGGTCTTCGGTGGAAAACTCATGCTTAGTTTAAAGGAAATAGTTAAAAAAGAAATATTTAACTATATTCAGATATTCATGTCTGAATTCAGTGGGCCCCAGATTGACCTGAGATCACAACAGGATCTGCTCAGGATATAGATTTAAAAAAAAAAAAAAAAAGAAAAAAGAAAAGAAAAACAAAAGCAGATGTATTTAGTTTTTCTTTTCTGACAAACTCTTCACATTTATTTACTAAAGCTGAACGGGAAAGAGAGAAAGAGAGTGGAGAAATATGCACTGAGGAAGTCTTAAAGAAGATGAAAGAGGAGTTGTCATGCACGAATAGAAGTGGCGGAGCAAGAAATATTGACATTCAGTGTTGATTAGTAGCGAGACACAGGCAAAAATGTATGAAGAAAAACGTGCAAAACGAACAACAGGTAAGTATAGCGATGATGTAAGATGAGAATATTTAACATTATCATTCTAATCTTGTCTGGAAACCTTTCATAGACAAATACAATTGCACAAACATCAGTGAGTCAAATGAAAATCACATCCAGGTCAACGAGGCAGCACAGCCATCAGCAGTTTAACCATGTGATAGTCCCAAGATCCTCTCCCACACTGCCAACACGGCCGCCTGCGGACCTTGCCAAGCAGCCAGATGCTGCTGGAAGATGAGGACCTTCCACAGTTGGCATTTAACTCTTCAGAAGGCAGTGATAACACTCAGGCTTTATTTTAATGACTGAATTACATCTTGCTTCAATAGTTGAATTTAAATTGTCATACGCTCCTACAGCTGTTTTAGTAGTGAGTTTTATTTTGACGTGCATTATGTAGTATGTCCTGATCTAATAAGAACATTGCTTTTTCTGTGAGAACATTAATACTGACATAACTTCATCCCAGCTCCATCACCTACTACTTTAATTAAGACTGCATTCATTTTGGAAGGAAAAAGGGCAAAGGTTTGATTTTTAATATAATTATAATAGCAAATGCTCATTAATCATGGAAGTAATATCTAACAAAGCACTGTGAAGTTACTGGTCCTTAGAAATCTGACAGAGCTCATCATCCCATGTGATAACTTCCCAAGAACAGTTTCTCAATGTAGTGTCAATATTCCCCTTTTCGCTATTTTGGAAATATTCCCTTTGTAGTAAGTATAAGAATCTGTTCCGACACAACCTATGTGATATTTTGTTTCAGAGCACTAGCGTATTGGACGCCTTTTCATCAGAGACCTTCCAAGGCGTAGAAAACACCCAGCCTTTATTGAATCAGATTTATGGAAAATATCCATTAAAAACTTCAAACTTTTCTTAGTTATTTGTAGAGAAGCCATTTGGACTCAAGACACACTGTGAGAACCTCCAACTATTTTAGCACACTCTCAACGTTTCCACTGTGGATGGGTTTAACTTAGTTGTAAATCTCTGTATTGCCACGCTTCAAATTTATAGGAACTTATTATTTCCTGTCTTATATAAGATTTATTCTTATTTATAGGGAATGATGATAGGAAGGTATCGTATTTGTTGCATGTAGAGGAACACATGTAGAGTTTTTGGTAGTTAGCACATTGGGTACCCTGCTACAGTAGGGAAGTATCTAACTATGCTTGAAAATGAATGGCTGTTTCAGTCTCGTATGAATTGTGTCAAAGATAGGATGCATAATACACAGGTGTCCTCCAACTACCTGACTTGATAAATGCCATTGCAGTAGCGTTTAAGGTTGGAGTGAGGAACAGGCAGGGAATAAGGGAGAAAATGAATTGTTTGGTCTCTCTTGTGAGACTCATTCTAGTCATAAAAGTATTTATGTTTGGTAGTTTATCTCTGCCGTCCTTGACCAATGTAAATCTACAGAAGCTACAAGGCAGAATAGAGACAAGTGTACTCTTTTGTTATGCTGTTTGGACAGAGCTGGTGAAAAATACCCCCTTTTTATTTATTTAATTTTTTTTTAGTAAACAGGAGCACATTTATTTCAAAAACATTAATTAAATGAAAGATTTCCTCTTTGTTTTTTTCAATCCTTTTCATATCTCTAGCTCCCTGTCTACAGGTATCTCACTCCCTTCTTCACATTCTCTCTACATCAGTTGTATATCTAGCTGATAACTGCAGAATTTGTTGGCACCCATAGTGGAATGTTATAAGAGATACAAATTGCCAGAGACTAGGAAATAGTCACTATTGCCTAAGAGTTGTAGATATCCAGGAGACATGAGAGGCGATGCTCAGATTGTCCGTCTAAGTTTCCTCTGATCCTTATGGAACAGCAGATACACATCAAGGAACTAAAGGTTGACTGAACTGAGAAGTGAAAGCTTGCCCTAATAGTTTAACTTTCAACTTTTCTTTCATGTATATCCAAACCAGAATTGTTACCTTCCTCCACTGTAGGTGACCTCTGGAGGTTTTTCTGAAATTGCAGTCATATGCAAAACTTAATCAAAATATTAAGAAGAGAATATGCCTTAGGGTAAATATAGGGTGAATTCTGTACTGGATATCTGTCTTGTAAGTTTCAATAGAGTAGAGGAAAAATATATGATTTTAAATAAGGAGAGCACGTTTTGCCCAGCTATAAAAGCCTACGTGGCGCCAAGCCCGAACTAAAATAGTAAAGCCCTCTGCTCTGGTGGTGCTTATCGGAAGAATTTCTGACATTGACTAGGAAATTTCTCAGGAATCCTACCAATTGTAATAAAATAGCTTAAGAAATCAAAATCCTGTTATGAATTAGTCTGTCACTCCCCAGGATGCTGACCTGTTAATATTCAGGCAATGATTCTTCAAACTCTCATCCCAAAGCAAGCAAGTAAATGTATTGGCAGGTGTCAATAGCTACGATAGAAGCCCCCAAAATGCGTACCATAAAACTATGCAGCTTTCAGCATGTCCCAGGGTCACCACCCGTAAATACAAATAGGGTTTTCTACGTTTCCCTTTCAAAACATGGGCCTGCCAGCTGCAGATAAGACAATGCAGAGTGCACTCCAGGTTTCTGCCGTCATAAATCATCTTTTGGTATTTTTGTTTTGTTTCGGTTTGGTTTTTTTCAGGGGGCGGTTAGATTGCTCTGGTTTATGAGTATATGTGTGAGATGAATTCATTTTTCAAATGAAGGGGAATTCATTCAATTCTAATCTGAAAGCTGCATATGACCGTTATGGCAAAATCAGTGTCTATTGCAGCTTTACAGAACTTATCAGTACTCGGAAGGGAAAGGGAAGCCTATGGCAGTGTCAGAGGTAGATCCAAGTGGAAATTTGACTGGCAGAACATGGTTTAAAAAAATAGTGAGAGCAATAACTGATTGAAACACGAAGCATCCATGTACACTGAAAAGCTTTAACCTTGACTGTAGCCGAAAAGAATTTTGCATATGTGCATCATTTTCATGAATCTTGGAGCACTAAAAACTGGACAACTTTTGGGTGGATTTCTCCTGTGATATATTTGCTTTGTGCTGCTAGACTTGACGTTTTTGGCAAATTAAAACCATAAGGTGGTATGGAGGCGCTGTGGCAACTCACTTTTGGTACAGCTTTGGCCAAATGGTGGAAGAGGACCTATGGCCACAGTGCATTTAGAGCCAGGAGATTATTTTCTTATCATAATGGGATTTAGGCAGTGGAGAGTCAGCTAGTAGAAAGATCTGGTGTTCATTTCCAGCTTTATCACTACTGTGCACGTGTCTATTTGCATAGGATGCTTTGTGTATGTGCCCCTTAGATTTCCTTTTTCTTCCCCATCCCTTTTCTGCATGTAGCTTGAATTCGGAGCTTGATCCAGTAGCCCAGGGTCTGGGCTTTCTTATATTCATGTCTGACATTAAGAAACTTGTGTGTACACATTCAAATGTAATCTAGAGCTGAAAACAGTGAAATAAATTTTCTAAAATGCATGGAACATGCACTAAGAGTTGCAGGAAGTGATTAGGAATAGGAAGAATTTACCCTAGGAGAGATGCTGAATTTGCTTCTCAATTAATATAAATTAAATTTTTCAAAATGCTGCTCTAAATGCTCATCATACAGTATGTGATTTTTAATATTCTGATTTCAAATTGAATGTCGTGGGAGGCATGAACTTCCACCAAAGTTTAATTCTATGCTTTCCTGTATTGTCTTGTTTTGTTAAAAGTTAAGCCTTTGAAATGCCACTACCTTTAAATTGCAAAACTTCATGAAATTGCTATGTAACTGGTGTAAATCAGCACACTTCCCATGACTTAGGTGCTGGTGTTACTTTATAGTAGCTCAGATTTTGGTTCATTTAAGGCATCAGGTACTTTCCTTTGACGTTATAGAGTGGAGGGAATTTTTTCCCATCCTTTACAAATAAAATCTCATCAGCTGATTGTTTGACCACAATGTCAGCTTGGCACGTACAGCAATGTGGGATCCTTCTTCTAATTACCAATCCATTTCATTTATTAGAAACTAACTGATGTATATACAATGTGAGAGAGACATGATGAAAAAATTTGCCCGCGTAGAGAACCAAAACAAAACAATCCCTAGGGTTTTTTTTCTCTGCCTTTTCCAAGAGTTCTGAGGAACCATAGGATGGTTGTTTCACGGTTGTAGCACTAACATATGTAGCACGCTGTAATGGCTAGGCATGCAGAGTATATTAACCCTATACTTAACAAAAAATGCGTAATGCCCTTTTTTATACCGTGCACCCCTTCTTTCACCCCTGTACTGCTGCTGCGGAGTCTAGGTGAACTTTCACAGAAAATGTTTTTAGCTTACCATTAGGAGTAGGTCAAGTGCTTTTTTTTCCCCCGCAAAATCAAAAACTTAAGAAATTACATTGGTATTGTGTTCAGTCTAGCACTTTCTGAGAACTCACAGCACAGAGAATAGCTGTTTCGTTGTGACATCTTGCCAGCCTGACTCTTTGTGGCTGGTGGGGAGGCAGCTGGGGGCCCAGCAAGGCCGTGCGGGATGTGATCCTGATGGAGATTTAAGCTACTGCCCTCGTTGCCCGCCCATGGATGGTCCACATGGCCAGCACGCCTGAGGTCAGGGAGACACCTGTACTAACAGAGGCAGTGACTGACCTGCACGTTGTGTCTCTGGTAACCTGGATCTGACTTATTTGCAGTGATTTCTCTTACAAATAGGTGATACGAAGGCACCAATAACCTAAGAGGTGGAGTGGAGCTCTAAAGATCCATAAGCTTTGGAAAAAGTGTGCAGAACAATCATGGTGCAGAACAAATAGATCTTAACAGCTCCTGTAAACATTTATTGCTGTATCTTTTTGTTTGGGTGAATGCGTATGCACTTATTATTGGGAATTGAGAAGAAGTAGTTAGCTGGCACCAATGGAAAGGATAACTTGTAAAATTTAGTAAACTTTTTTTTTTTTAAAAATAACTGGATAACTCGATATTTTTTAAAAAATAACTTAGAAAAATCTTTTGTTTCCTTTTTGGACAGTTTGTTTAACATTATGAATAATAAATCACTGAAGTGTAACAAAAAAGGGATTTTAATCCTGGCTGACTCGTTCAAATCAAATTCAATGTCACCTTTGAGCTTGTAACAGATGTCTGTATAGACTGGAAGCTGAAATTCCTTTTCTGATAATATTCAAAGCATTCAGCGTTCACTCCAGAGGATCTGATATTGCATTTGCTGTCTACTAAGATGAATTTTCTCCCCACTGGAATGAAGAGAAGTTTTACATTTGACTATAGCAAGCCCTAGTTTCACCTCAGGACTCCAGCTGTTATTTTGCATACAGAAAATATAAGAACTGGATCTTAAAAGGCCAGCCTTTTTTTTTTTTTTCCTCCAAGATTTCCCTGTCTTCTTTCAAGTAGTTACTTTCCTTTCCTTTCCTTTCTTTAATTTACTGTCTCATTAATAAGAAGTCCAAACTATTCAAGCAAATATTGTTATAATGAATGCTTGACTTGTACAGTGCCAGCTTTTGTACTAAATTATTCAGATGAAAATAAACATGGACAGTTTGGAAACAAACTAACACGATGAACTAGACTGAATAAAGAATTCATGAAAAACAGTGCAAATATTTGTAGGTAAATTTAATTGTGAGGATTAAGTGAAAGAGGAAAAGGTAATTTTATTTAAAGAAAAAGGCAAAGTAAAGTAAATATTCATCCTCAGGTTTGCTTCGCTGATAGATCTATTGTAGCTGTTGATGCAGAGATTTTGCTAAGGATTTATTCCATATTTCCGGGGTCTTTATGGTCATTCAATAGGTGGTCCAAATTACTCAAGGAGGCCTTTACATGAAGGCTGTTTTTAACTTGGGTTATTTTATTAATTAACTGTACCCTAGGAAAATGCAAACAAGATGTCACAGAGAAGTGAGATTCCTGTGTCACCTCATTCACACATGGATGCTCTGTCCTGTTGTGCACATTTAGGTGTGCAGTGCTGTTCTAGATGACCTCATTTTTAACGGTGATTTAGTCCAGCTACTCCCCAAATGCTGCCTGGGCACCAGGTGGGTCTCCAAGTCCCAAGCGTGCATTTCACCTGTGCAAAGGACAGCAACAAATGGGATATTTAGGCTCTGGACTCTCTGTGTTCCCATTGCCACGCTTGCCGTGTGTCCGATCAGTTATTGTGGGAATATCACACAAAGTCAGCATCCCCCGAGAGACGTCTACACCTGACAGCTTTTCATGTCCACGGATGCGCTGATGCAGCTATGCTGCTGTTAAGACGCCCACACATGGGGGATGCCACAGCTCCCCAGGGACTGCAAACAGTCCCCATGGCAGCTGGGCTGTAGGTGCAAAGTCTGCTCCTGTGCCCCCGGCGCCAGTGGTCAGGGTAGATACCTTTAATGAGGGGACTCGGCTGTAAATAAAGGGGTGTACGTGAAGAAAAGGAAGGCATTTCCCTGTGGATATTTACGTTTGATTAGCTGGATGGGAACCAATAGTTCTCATGCGAGTAGCTGAGTTATATTATCCATTTTTCGAGCGCTGGAAGAGAGAATGGCAGTTCAGCGAGCTGAGCAAGAATTCAGTAACTCATGAAGAAAAACTGGTTGTTTTGAATTAGATGGGCTGAGAAAACTGCAAGAGCAACACCAGTTACAGGTCAAAGGGTGGTTCTTAGTAAAGTATCCAGGTTGAAGTGGTACAATGCCAACCAGTTCAGACCCGGCAAGTCAAAACGTTAGGCCTTTTTTGCAGAGATACAGCTTCTTGCCAGTTTTGTTACTGTAAAATATTCCAGGGTACTGAAAGGAGGATGATTTGTGCTTTGTTGTCACATCATATAGATCCTTCTGAGGCAGAAATGTGAATACCCTGCAGTCTTTCATTTACCTGCTACTGTGATTTGTGAGCATGTGCGGCAGTGCCTCACAGTGGTCATGAACTGGGATTCTGCTGTGCTCTACAAACACGGGACAAATAGCTCCAGCTCCCAGCAGCTCCCAAAACTTCCCAATATCTTCAGAGAGAGTACTTCCTGTAGAGCCAAAAATTCCACAGTTATTACTGTTCTTTTAGACTACCAGCACTCTGTACAAAATGTGTTTCAGTGCCTGTCAAAGTAAAGCAAGTTAAGTATACAATTCATATATAACTCAGTTGCATAAATACATTTCCAGACATGCCCAGTATTTCATTCTGCCTTATGTTTTCAATTTTTTAAAAAAAAACAACCATGTTTTAAAGGACTGCGCTGTTCTCCTTTATCTGAACTCAAAGATGCACAGCAGAGAAATATGTGCAGGAATTAGCTTTTATTTATTTCATTTCGTTTGTGACAGATTCATTGTTTGCTTTTGCCAGGCTCCAAACCACCCACTGAACAACATGAATATTCAGGAGTTGCCAGCAGCTGCAGCCAGTTTGATTTTTCTCAAGAATTCTAGCACATGCAATGACAATGAATTCACTTTTGTATGCAGTGGTTGTGCATGAGATGTTCCCTGATATTATTATTTTGGAAAATTTGTGAAAAAGACTGAGAAGTACTCATGACTCCCCCAAAACCTCATCAGCCCAGAAAAAAAAAAAAAAAAATTCAAAAACCCCCACAAGCTAAAGATCTCTCTGTTCAGACATAAATATCTGCTGCCTTAAAGACAGATTTAGGAATGTATACACTTGAATAGCTTTATTCGTACAGGCAGGCACAGTGAACTCAGCAGGATACATGAGTTAAGTTACTTGAGTGTGATTTCAGAACGGGACATCAAGTCTTCAGCATGTGTGTTTTTGGAAGGGACGGTTTGTGATTACCCAGAGAAAGAGGTTACAGCATAAGGACAGGATTCTGGATCAATCCGTGAATGTTTCAGGCTTTTAATGGAGTTTCTGAGTGCCATTTATTCTCTTCATCAGGATTCTGGAGACCTAAGGTACGGGTATGCACGATGTTCATCTTATAGTCAGGATGACAGCGGTGACTATAGTGAATAATGGGGTCTGTGGGGTTTGTGTGAACAGAAAGCCATAGCGGCAACATGGACTTTGAGGCTGACTTGGACAAAATCTCCAATTAGGTGTAGTTTGATTAATGGGAAGACACTGCTCGGTGTGCTTGAGATTGCTGTAGTGCTCTGAGATATCCCAGATATATAATGGTACAGAAAAAGAACAGATTGCTCTTGAGACTTAAGAAAGAGTCAATTATATTCAATCAGACTCCTAAACAAGTTAATATTTGCTGTAACAGCAGCTTTTATTTTTGCAAGTAATCATCAAAGTTTTCTTTCAAGAGGCTATTGTTTAATACATGAACAGATAAGAACCTGCCTTGACTGTAGAGTTTGGTCAATGCGAATGTTCCCTTGTCTGTTCATGTCTGCTATTCTGAAGAGCACTGCTATCCTTCAAATGTTCAGAGTTAAAGTAGGTTACTGCTTTTTGAAATAAAATAGTTAAGATCATATAGAATGGAGAGGTTTTTTATGTAGTTAAGATTTCAGAGCACAGTCTGTTTTTTATAGTATAATTCTGGTTTTGGTTACTCCTAACTTCCTGAAACATAAATATTTTGATTCTGAAATTTTCCATTCTTGGTATGAACTTATTTGAAAGTTTGATTACAAGTCAAGTAACCTTCTGAGGAGTTTGAAATTACACAATAGTGTCTATTTTTAATACTGGTCCGATCACATCTTCACGTTAAACAAGAATTGGTACAAAGACATTGCTAGTAACCGGCGAGACTTTTCCAAAGACAGAATACAACACAGGCACCAGTTGTAGAGGGCACTTTTCCTCTGGTTTGAGTGTCCTTGTTACTTCAGATCTCATAAACCCTTAAAGCCTGTCTTCATGCTTTCCCTACAGGAAGATCTAGCTCCCCAAACATCCGTACATAGGATTCTTGTATTTAGTTTGTTTTCAATTAAAAATAATAATAGAAAATCACAGCAAAGCAAAAGATTTAGAGGTACAGACTTAGTCGTATACTCGTGACTGGTCATATGTGTATGAAAAAGCAGTCAATAGATTAAAAGCACTTACAGTGTCATCGTTTCCTGAGGATTTTTCCCCAAAGTCCGCATTAGTTATGTTACCCGGAATTTTATCAGGCCCTCAGTTATTAAAAATTCGTTTTAGATGTGGTTATCACAAAGAAAAGTTGGACTTGTCAATGTTGGACTTGTCAAAGTTCAGCACTAACAGGGAGGAAAACTGGCCTTTATTTTTATCTCGGGTAGAAATGCTCCAAACCTCCCTCAAACATAGGCAAAGCAAACCAAAGTGAACAAAACATGACTCTTAACACCAAAAACATGGCTGCAGTGAAAGACTCTCTATTCTGAGTCTGTTGCCCATTGCTACTCACTGGAAGAGAAAGAACATGATCTTAACGGTCCTACAGGTTCCTCACTTTGCAAAGTTTTCCAAAGGCAGATAGACTAAGTATTTTGGCTGGATTTTTGCCTCTCTTATGGATTATATCTTTTTTTGTTTGTTTGGGGGTTTTTGTAGCAAGGAAAGAGGGAATAAAGGGGAAATTCAATTTCATTAACTTGCATGAAATGAGTAGACCAAGTAAACTACTGGTGTAAAACAAGAGGACAGCTGGGATTCGGTTTGTTACTGATACAACCTCAGCCAGCTTTTTCTTTCTGCTCTTTCTTCCCTTTAGAATTCAATTTTTCATTGTTCACAGGGGTTTGGGCCTCTCAGAAGCATTTCCAGCTGTCCTTTAAGCTGTGAAATATGAGGATAAAGACCAACTGGAAGTGAAAAACCTCCAGTTTTGGTTTTACAAAACCCTAGTAACACCTGTGCTGGGTTTGCCCCTGTAGACTAATTCCATTTCTCCAGTGTTGAGCTTTCACTTACTCTCCTCATATTACAGCTCTGAGGGTTTTAATAAATTTGCAATAAATTTCATTATAGTAAAAATTCATTCTAAGTTCCAGCAAGCTATAAACTCTTGAGGGAAAGAAGGGGAAATAAAAAAAGAAAGAAATATGGAACAATAAAACTATATGGTCTTTGCAAACAAAGCAGAAAAAAGTTTCAAGCAATACATGTTATTAATGAAAGTTAATGACCCAGAAAAAACTGAGTGCCATCCAGATCTTCCTCCGAAATTGCTTCTATGTCTGCTCCTTATTCCTTCATCCATCTGGCAAAATGTTATGATGATGTTCTGCTATTTCTTCTACCCTCATGTCAGTCATATGTGCAGCCCTTTGTCATCTATGTATTAATTTGCATGGAGAATAGATCTGGTTCAGCCTGAACCACAACTGCATTTAACAAAGTGAGAAAAGGGTAAGATTTAATTTTGACTAAAATAAGCTCTTTTAAAGAGGGAGGCATGGGGAAATTAAATGTTTTTAATTTTTATTCTTGAACTGTAGTTCACTTTCATCAATAAATCATCCTTTTTCCAAGCAAAAAGCTGGAAGACTCATTTCAGAGACAGACCATTTTTACTGAATAACCACAGGGGGCCTCCAGGACTCCTGTTTGTCTTGAAACCTGGTGAGGTTTGTCCTGAGCCAAGGCTGTTCCAGTATTTCTGGTTCTATGGCAGTCCAGTAGGAATCTAGAGATACCTCATCTGGAAGCTGAATTGTGTTTGTTAGAACTGCCACAAACCTCAGGTGTTCTGAAGGACCTTCAGAGCTGTTTTATTTGAAAAGTTCAAGGCATCTGTAGTCATAGTTTATTCTCTTGTACACCTCCTCTCCTCAAGACTTAACTTCAGTCATGATGATGCTGGGGGACAGAGGCAGCTAATGTTTGATTTAAAATACAGGTCTTATCCCTTTCTTGACAACTCTCCGTTTAATTCTCTACTTAGACGGTGACCTTTTTTATGCCAAAGAGTCCTCCTTCTGTGCAGGACTTTGTGGGTGCTACCAGAAATTCTTGTTAAATACAGTGATTCCATGGCTAGCTTTACTTAGTTTCACAGGCTGATTTTCATAATAGGTGTGTTTCTATAATTCTGTGAAAACACTTATTGTTTCTTGTTGTTTCAAGCACTTTGCAGCTCAACCTCACATAAACTGCACAAAACTGCAATTCTTATCCGAGTTCATTTCTTAATAATTACATTACCCTCATGGGGAACGGACTAGCAGTCACACAGGTGAAAATAAACGTTGCTATTGACGTTCATTTCTAGACAGAAATTAACATGTGGCTCCATAGTATATTGTCATAAATTTATCATTTCCTTTACTATAATATTCTATATATATTTTTCATAGGCATCTGAACATAGTACCCTTTTTCTGTATTTCCATTACTTAGTTTTCTTGCTCTTGTGTGGCACAAAAAGAAAAGTTGGGTTTGTAAGCATTCAATAAGCTGAATGTTGATCTCCCACAGACCACCTAGAGAAACAGTGGTTCTCTCCCTTCTATTTCTCTAACATGTATTTCTGTTGTCTCACTCAGTAAGACCAAAAATTTATCACACAAATTATCCCTATTTGTGGTACAGAATATGTGACAACTCAAAAATTACTTTCACTGTAGTCTTTAAAAATCATTCAGGAGATTTATTTGCAATCTGCCATCTACCATTAGCATGATGCCAAAGTTTGTGTAGTCTTTGATAAGCCAATATTATATTTTGGGTCTGCAATGTGGTTTAAACAGCATAACCTGCGTGCATTAGCATCAATATAGAAGAACCTTGATTATTATTTAGATATTAAATGTTGTCTCCTTCAATTTTATTATGTTTTCCAAATGTGTTATCTTTTTCTGTTGATAGAAAAGTAAGAGGACAATAATTTATCAGCCTCTGCAAGTCTGTATGCTCTTTATTGGAAATGATGTACTCTTTCCTAGTGGAAAATGACCCAAGTTCTCAGTGTCTCCCTTGTAAGATGGCTTAGCATGCTTAGGTGAGCTACATCAAATCTCGTGAACTTCGGGGAACAATATGTTTAGTTTAGTTTGAACTTGTGTGTTTTGGTTTTTTCATTCAGAGGGTTTCATTTGAACACATTGGCCGCATAACGTGTTGCTCTTTGCCCAAGCTTCTTACGAGGCTATGAATAAGCCAAATGTGCCAAACTAGTAGGTGAAGATGCTGTTCTGGCCTAGTTCGGTAACCTGATTCAGCGTTTTTCTTCTTTACAAAGCCTGAAGTTTAGATGCAGAAACAATAATAACCAGCTGTTTGCAGAAGGCTCAAAATGATCCTTTCCTTACACGCCTGTTGAAATGTATTCAGTAACATCTCCAAAGAACGTCACCCACTGCTTTGAAATGTTTCTTAACTCCATTCAGAACAGAGCGTCTCTTCTATTGTCTGCTACTTTACACAGTCTCGTACAGCAAGGTCTGTCATCTTTTTGTTTCTGTAAGTAAGGTTCAGTAGCAAACTCCTTTTCCCTGCCAGGCCTTCGATCTCTGTCCCTCCCTTTCAATTCTTTCTCAGAAAGGCCTATATAAGGTCTGGTATGAGAGGTTTTGCCAGAATTTAAACCCTTTCCAACGTAGCTTTGAAGATCATAAAACATGCAAAGCTTCCCACTGTGTGAATACCCAATAAATCATTAGATAAGAGAAATATGCAGGTAGTTATAAATAAATAACTAGCAGAATCAAAATTCAGGGAAATCTAAAAGAAACAGCCCATAATAGAAATATGTTTTGCAAAATTAAAAGTAGGCTGGTATATTTAAATGGCCTTCTGACAGTGAAAGGAAATGAGTTCTCTTCCCTTCAGCGTGTTCATCTTGTTCAATGTGGGACAAAGTAGAAAATATAGGCGCAATCCGTAGCACAGCGCAAACTAGCTGGGATGTGTGCAGCCCTGCAAGCAACGCGCCCCAAATGCTTGTGCTGTTGAGAAATGTTCTGCAAAAGAGCCTTTAAAATGCATTTGGACTGAATGTGTTGCTTTCTGCCTGTAACCGTTGGACACGGTATTTCTGTAAAAGCTGTGGTAATATGAATGGACTAGCTAGCAATCATATACCGAAGGCTTTTGGGTTTGTTTTGTTTTTTAAAGGTAAAACCAGAAACAAGGGAGAAAATGTAAGAGGGTGCTGCTCTTAGATGTGTATAGTATGCTTTTCCCTCAGGACATGAAGAACTTCTTTCAGATACCAGAAGATTTATAAAATTTTATTATTAACTACTTTGTTCATGTTTTATAGCATTCACTTTAGCAGGTGCTTGTAGATTCTCTTTCACTGAGGAAGCATGATCTTTAATTCACTTTGTAGACCTTTTGCCTAGGTATGACAAGTGTTTCCATTTTCATCTGACTGAAGTAACACAGCTCAATAAATAGCTAAATTCAGATATATTATCTCATTTTCTTCAAGCAGTGAAACAGAAGACGGGGAAAAATTGGAAAGAATTGGAGAAAAAGAGGAATTGGAGGGCCCAATAATATCTGGTGTCTGTTTGGACATGTCAGATTCCTAGGGATGTAGGTATTCCTAGACATCATCTTTCTAGCATGTGAAAAATAATAAACAAAATAACCTTATAAAGCTAAAGCTGGAAAATATATACAAACGATAGTTATGATATGAATGTAAGTTTTATATTTCTGAAATTACAGCATTTAAAAGAATGATACTTATGTTTCTAATCTGGCAATCACACTTTTACACTTCAAAAACATATGTATTAAAAGGAATACAGACAACGCACTTACAATTAGACAAAATTTATATCTGAAGTATCTAAATAAACTTCTGGCATTCTTCTCTTATACATTAAAATTAAAGTTGTTCTTTAGATAAAGCTATATACCCTTCACGACTGTGGTATCTGGCCTCTTAGGGAATGCAAGGGATGAAATTTTAGCTCCCACTGCATGCCATACAGCAGTAAAATCTATAGACGCCTGCTTCCGTCCATGTCTATTTTTCTCTTTCCCCTCTTCTTGAAATGTAAAACATAACTGGTAACATTTAGTGAACTTTTGCACTAAACAGTTTTGCCTTTTAGGGGATAGAAATTGATTTTCCTTATCTTGACATGTGAACAGTCTGAGTGCATTCCTTTTTCCTCTCCATGGGAGGTGTTCAGTGAGATCAGTGTGCAGGAGAAGAAGGTACTGCCTGTAGGGCATGAGAAGGAGGAAATTTATGTTCAGGCAGTTTTCCCTTATTTTGGAAGCAGAGAGCCGGAATCAATCATGAAAAAAGGGATACGAAGCATACTGTTCAGATGGAAAACAATATAGAAATACATCAACTGAAATAGGAAAAAAATGTCCAGAAACAAGGAACAAAAGCTCAGCTACACATGAAGTTTACTTATTTTGCTGAGCTGGATTGTGGTGATGGTATGCATACCCATTTCTTATGAATACATTGAGACTTCCGTCAGTGAATGTAAAAATTTTTCCTTGTGGACAAAACCTTGATAAAACATCTGCAATACTTCCATCTTACTATTCTGAATAGTTAAATGGGATTGTAACGGAACATGGACCTTTTCTCGGCCTTCTTCCACAAGGTGGCTTTTAGACATCATACCTGCCAACTCGGATGTCAAATATAGCACAGCATGGTATGAGATTCATAAGTGATGGATACATTCGGGAAATATAATTATCCTGTGCCTAACTGCCGTTAGAAGCTAGACAAAGTTAACAGTTAGATGAAGGCATTTGGACTTCAGGTGATTTCCCAGGTTAACTCAACAATAAAATCCTCCTAGATTTGATCACGGTAAGGACTTCACGCACTGTTTTACTATATAATTTGTTATATGCAAATAAGAGAGGGTTAATTTAAAGAAAACTCTTTTCTTGGTGGCCGTTAGACATGATGCCAGGAAATCAGACAAGTCCAAAGTTTCTGCCAAATGATCATGACAAAATGGCCCAGAAAAGTGGATAGATCAGGACTACACAATACATAGGGAACACTCATGATCTACAGGTGATGCTTGTAGTCCTCAGTTTATAGTAAACAACAGCACAGTTAAATGCTCAAAATGGAAATAAATTGCATTCAGTGGATAAAAATATGATCATCATCAGTGCAGAAGGGACTCAAACAGATGTTAAGAGAAGTGAGAATCATACTTTGTAACAAATAGCTGCAAAGAAAATGACTCACATACAAGATAATGGAAATAACAATTACAGTATAGCATACGACAATAAGGGAATGAGTCATAAACCACTTGAACTAGAGGAGAGAAAAATAACTGACAGTTTCATGGTGGGGAGTAATGCAATGACTGAGACTTCTGAAAATAAAAAAAAAAAAAGGAATTGTGAAAAACAATTCTCTTGGAAGAGGCAAAAATTCTGGTATTTGTTTTATAGCTCCAAGTGCTGTCTCTGTCATTCTAAGTTAATGGTCACACTGCGGCAAACTTCTCTGTATTTGCATTTTTTGTGGCCGAGCACAAAGTATGGGTGATTCTTTGTTCATGCTGTGTAAGTCATGAGCAAGAGCACTGAAGTCTCATTGCGATGGCTGAACCTGTATCTCAAAGAATAGATAAGACGCATCTGACTAAATTTTACTCAGCCCAGTGGAGCTCAGAAAACTGAATTGCTGTGTGAGACCCAGATCCTCTCCAGAGCTTTCTAGTTCCTTCATTCCAAGCCCAAAGCTGGTTATCGTGTAGGGAGTGACACCTGGCAGAAGGTACGCGCAGATCCTGTGCCCCTTTTCAGAGCATGGAGTGATGCTGACGGGTATGCAGAACCCCACACATGGCACAACTCGCCTTTTAACATGACTCTCAGGTTTCTCCACATCAAAACAAGCCTGTTTGTCTTCCCTTTCCGTTATATCAGACCTGTTAAAAATGGCAGAATTGCCAGAGGAGAAGTAGTTCTTGTGGCAACCTTTCCTCGACTTTCCTCTGACTACACAGCATTTAAAATTCATGGTGCTTAAGAATTTAAGCTAGTTTAAGTTTGAACTTTAAGGGTTTAAGGTGTTTAAAGCATTCACAACACAGTTATTTCTTGGACTGAGTCACCACTCTCCTCATGCACTCAAAGACCAGTGACTTAAAGTCATGTCTACTTGGAAAGCTTGAGTTAAGACAATCCTCAGAATTCCACCTGCTGCTACATGCCCGAAAAATACCAGGCTGGCTTCCAGCTCAGCCTGTTTCTGAAAGCTCTGCTTGCAGATAAGAGGCCGAGATGTTCCCGTTAGCTTTCAGCTCTCTCATCTATAGAGAGCGCTTGGCATCTGGTCCCTTTGCACTCAGGCTCCTACCGGTGCTGCCTCCGTGCCACAGAGGGGGTCAGGACGGCTGCGGGCCTGTTCCTGGAAAAAAAGCCTCACAGCGTTTAAATCAAGGAGACCTGGAACACTCCATACTTCCAGAAATAAGAAGTGGAATGTGGAAAGACTGCAATATGAACGAAGGTGCAAATGAGGAAGCAGTAACTTACGTGGCTCTGGCAAACTGTGGTGAGCTTTAACATCTAAAATCCCCATATCTCTTTTCTTAAGTTCAGAAAAATATTTTTAAATTATTTTCTTTTAGGACACATTCAATTTAGAAACAGTTCTGTAGCTTTTTTCACTTATACTTAATACCAAACTGCTGGTTTAAGTCTTGTAGTAAACCCAATAATGCCTGCAGCTTGGTCAAATCTTAGGTCCAGACAAGACCAACCATTTAGCCAAAGATATTAAAATAAAGGGTGTGAAATACAATTCTGAGGGTCTTTCAATAATGACTAGACCTGAAGTAGATTTATTTGGAATCCTTCATTCCTCTCAAAAGATATTCAGATTCTATTATCTGAAATTCTATTAAACTCAGAAAATTTTTTTGTGGGCGTGGAAAATGACAGCAATGCAAGTTTTGTTGTATGAAGCCTAAGAAATTGGAGAAATCCCTCTTAACATACTGTACAATTCTGGAATGTCTATATTCCTTTCAGCAGCAATTTCCTTTGCGTGAGCATCCATGGTATCTGAAGATGATTGCACTTGCTTTTTACCTGTTTCTTTATTATAAAATACTATCATCACCCCAGGACTATTGGAGAGAAGAGAGGAAATGCTTCAAAACTAAAATGGTAATTGATAAATTGTATTTTTTTTCTCTGTTGCTATTTTCTTGCTTTCAGGTTGATTCCCACTGTGTTGATAGTATTTTATGGAATCACACCAGGTGAATTTAATGCAAATCAGTTTTTTATTGCAATAGGAATGAAAAACTGTATGAAACCTGGGGAAAAAAAGCGTATCACTTTTAATTTCACAAAACATCAGGCGCTGTTCAGGTAAAGCTAGGGAAACGTTTTCAAACAAAGCCAATGCAACAGATCATCATGCAATTTTCTTCAAGTTACTTTTGCCAAAAGAGTAGACAAGCAATGTTAAACATGATGGTGATTTTTTTTTTCAAAATTAAAGTATAAAGTATTGTTTTATTAAGTTTTAGAAAAGAATACGGGAACTAAAATGAAATTAAGAAGGAGAAGAAAATATATATAAAAAAAAAAAAATTGTTCTTCCCTAACCATAGGTCTCACGTATATTTTGAAATGTATTTACCTTTGGTATTTGCCGTTATAGATTACACTCTGTAGGTTATATTGAACTGCCTGTAAAAGACGAGATGTAAAATCTATTGGAAATAAATGTGTTAGGCTGAAGCCTCAAGAACGATCTTGGATAGCAAACTGTGTGTTCATTTTGTTCAGGATCAGATATGAAAAGATTGAAGTATAAGCTGAAAAAATCCCAATGAAACAGAAAAAGCTAGTGAAGTTTGGTGTTACAGGGAAGCGAAAGTGATATGGAAAATTCCTATTGCTGACACGGGCTTCGGTGTTCAGGCACACTTATTACGGGAAATATAAAGAAACACTGTGAAATTCTCAGTTTCTGCAGCTCCACCCAAAGGATCTTACTGAGGAAAAATCAACAAAACTTCTTTTAGTTGATCCTATGGGACAGTCTAGAATCGTACCAACGTATCTGACAGGGAAAATAGGGACTGCAAATCTATGAATTTTATCCCGCGCAAACTTCCCCCTCATCATACACACATCAGTAGAGCTGCTTGAGGCCGTGATACTCTGCCATCGATACTGTGATGCATTTCTCTTGTCACCCTTCAAACATACAAAGGAAGCTCAAGAAGAAAAACAAGTTGAAGAACTGAACAAGGCTCACAAGTCTCCAAAATCAAGGGGGAACCTAAAGACTAGGAACAGCGCTAGGCCGCCTGGGCTTGGCTAACTAGGAACTATCACACAGCTCCTTCCCACGGATTTTGCAATTCTTTATAATGTAAGAATTTTGAACAGAAAACAGACTTTCTATACTATACCTGTCATTTAGTCAGTGTTCTGTGAATGACACCAAATTACATGGAATTGCAAAGAGGATGGAGTTAATGGAGGAAGTACAGCTGAATTAATAAAGAATGCAAGTATGAGTGGGAGGTAGTTTCGAAGCACAGTAGGAAGTCTAAAACACATCTTGTTTTCCCTAATTGGATGAAAAATAGATCACTTGTGCATGCCCCATGCTGGTTTTCAAAACACTTGTACTGAAGCCCAATTTACCTTTATGGACTAATCAGGAGAAAAGAGTTTGCAGAAAACTCCCTTCAAAATGCAGCGCAGAGAGAGAGAGAGAGAACCAAGTCTTCGATGTATATAAAAAGCAAAGTACCTGTCGCAGTTAGGGGAACTCTGCTAGGTGATCTGGCTGCTAAAATTAACTCTTATTTCTTGTTATCCTGATTACCAGCTTTCCACTGTAAGCTGGAGTACTTTCCTCTAAGAGCTCAGGACACTCTCGGTGGGCTGAGCAGTATTGGTTGTAGCATTTAGGGTGGGCTCAATGAAGAGTTGCATGAGATGCTTGAATGTCTTTGGAGAGATTTTAGGGTTCATGTTTATAGGCACTTTAGAAAATATAAGATGAACTACCTGCAAGTTTCATCTGAATTTGCTTGCGGGTATGGTAAGTCCCCTAATGTTTGCCTTAGTGCCTTTCGCATTCACACAGAAGGAGTAAAAGCAATTAGTTAAGGCCATAACTAACCATAACTAAAGGTCCACATTGGGAATGTCGTCCTATGCCACTAGATCGGTCACATCTGCTGATTTCTTGCTACCAGAACATGGCAATAATGACTGTATTACGTCAGGGCAAATGATACTGCTCAGGTTAAATGCCTGGCTCAAAAGAGAACCATTGGGCTTTCTTGAGGAGAAAGAAGAGAGGAAGACTCTGTCTTAGGACAGGTAGCAGGGAAACAGTGGTGGTGGTGGTTGTTTTGCAGTTGCCTTTTGCTGAGGAAAGTCAGGCTTTGCCCTACGGAAGGAGGCAGTTGGAGGGAAGGAGCTTCTTAACAAAGTTTCTTCAATAGCCCTTGTTCTTGCAGATTGTCTCCAGGGAGCTCATGATAAAAGCCAAGTAGACTTTGACCCACAGTCATGTGGGCTCAGGCCTTTACTCTTTTGGTCTTCATTTGCTAAAGAAATACCCTGTAGGGTCTGTTCCGGTATCTGGTAACCCAGCAGCCTGGGTTATCAGGAAAGGGATCCACTGTGCTCCCTCTTCCACACTGTCATGGCACTGCATTCCAGGTACGAGAATGTATCCCCTAAACTTCTGAGTTCTTCAGAAGAATTGTCTCTGCTCAGATTGCCTTCAGTGCTTGGCAGGCATAGTTACCATTGCCCATATGTAAGGAAAAAGAAGGTATGACTACAACTGTCATATTTTCCCAGCAAACTTCAATATTCTGACAGATAGTAAATGAGGAAGAAGTGCATCAAAGTACTTCTCGAATTTTACAACAAAAATTAAAACTTCAATTAGAGGTTTGTTGACCTAGGAGTAAGGTAGGAGGGATAAATCAGAGAGATAGGCAGTGTTTGGGGATTGATTGTGGATTTTTTTTTAACATTTTACATTAGTGATCACTCTGCAGAACCAAAATGTGTCCCTAGATATTGGTAAAACAAATTCAGACAGATATTGTGACTTTCCACCTAGCTGCTGAATCCTGCTCCGTACCGCCCTTCTTGTTCCTGTGTTGAGTCTTCCCTAGAGCACAGAGCACCTAGCTGAAATGGGTAGCGTGCAGGGCTGGTGGCAAGAACTCAATAGAGATTAGACTAAGAAAAATCTCGTAAAGACTTTCACATGTGTGACTGGGATGCGTTTTCATGAATGCCTCTGGGAACTGTTCCTTTCATACTGCTGTTGGGGAGTTCTGAAGGGAAATAAGGGTACGGAAAAAAATGAAGTGTTAGTGTTCTGTGTTTCATTTTAACTCAGGAAGATTTTTATACCAGTGTTGATGTCAAAAACGCTAGACTAATCACTGTACTTCCTCATAGTGGAGTTTTAAGGAGGGATAAACCAATGAGAAATTCTTCCCGGTACACTCAAGATTATAAACCATGGCTAGCTCTTTGCTTGGAAACAGATTTGATTATTGTACAACTTCAAATCTATATAAAGTATGGAAAGAAAAAATTACATTAGTTTCTGGCTCATGACAAATAGCAGAACTTCATCACGAATCTTCTATCAAAATGAATTCTCAACAGAAAATTTGTTCTCTGTAGAACTGGCAATACTTTGATTTTATCAACATTTTATTGTCTTATCCATTTTTTTTTTTTCATCAAAAATATTTTCCTCAGGTAAAAAAGACTGAAAACTCTTGGTAAAACCCTAAGCAGAGTCAAGAGAAGAATTTATTTTTAATTAATTTTTTAAAATTGTATAACCAGTATGACTGGAAAATGCACACTAAGAAGCAATTAGACAGTGTTATCCAAAAATTCATTCCACAGCACCCTTACTGACGTTGCTAGCAGAAACCAGAAGACACGCTTGGATGTACATATCAATTCTTTGCTTGGTTAGTCATGCTTGAACCTGAAAATCAGAGCTCACAGACAAATATCTATGAATTCAACCTTTACAAATAACTGTATTTAGAACTGTATCCAAAATTCAGTGAAATTCTCTTCATTCCTCTTTTAGCTTACTATGTAAAAATTTGTAAATGTATTTTAGAAAGACCAAGCGGAGTTTTTGTTTGCTTACAAAATTTAAAAACAAAAGGTTGCTAAATTTACTTTTAAAAGAAATTGCACATCAAAGTCATTACCTAAAATATTTAATTTCAATAATTAGCATTTTCTGATCAACAAAAAAACCCAAACGTGTGCGTAATACCTGTCTAGCTCTAAAGAATGATGCTGCTAGCAATAGGGATGTGTGTGTGAGCATGTTTAGCTTGGAGAAGAGGAGGCTGAGGGGAGACCTCATTGCCCTCTACAACTACCTGGAAGGAGGGTGCAGAGAGGTGGGTGTTGGCCTCTTCTCCCAGGTGAATAATGACAGGACCAGAGGAAATGGTCTGAAGCTGCGGCAGGGGAGGTTTAGATTAGATATTAGGAAGAATTACTTTACTGCAAGAGTGGTCAGGCACTGGAACAGCCTGCCCAGGGAGGTGGTTGAATCACCATCCCTAGAGGTATTTAAGAAACGTCTAGATGTGGCACTTCAGGGCATGCTCTAGTGACAGAGATTGTAGGTTGTTGCGGTTTTTTTTGTTGTTGTTGGGGGTTTTTGTGTGTGTGTGTGTATGGTTGGACTCGATGATCTCAAAGGTCCTTTCCAACCATGAAGATTCTATGATTCTATGTGTGTGTGTATGTGCACAAAGCAATTGGTGCCCTTATTGATATCGATACAAACCGTTATACTCAGTATGAAAGTACCGGCAAACAGCTTATATTCAAAGTAGTTTTCAAAATAATGAACCTTTCCCTCAAGCGGGAAGGAATGATAATATTTGTCTGATTGTGAATAGTGTATTAATTGGAGACTTACTGTTTAGAGTCATCAGAGCTTTGTTGCTCCTTGATGGCTATGCTGTCCATCCTCACTAGATTCAACCAGTTACCGAGAAGAAGTTGCCGTCTTTCTTAGAAAGGCCGGCTGGTGAGAATGTAACCCTGCTGTGGAAAGCTGGGTTCCCTGTGAAATAAACCTGTTCGTTTTACTTCCATGGGATTTTTGTGATTAACTTTCAGTGACTGTTTCTATGGTGAGCAGCTCGTTACATAGGTACATCAGCCATCTCTGCAGTCCGTACTGGCATGGAGGCACGATGCACACCCAGCAGGGGAAGGGAGCTGCCCCATCTTCTAATGTATTTTCGGGCTTGGGACTATCAACGGATCATGGTACTTTTCGTGAGATGTACCACAGAGAGAACTTGGTGTTGAGGTAGAAATGGCCAACGGGAAATTGATTTCTTTCAATATCCTAAAGAGGTCTTTAGTATGGAATCCACAATGAAAATATGGTGACCTTAGGTCTTTAATTGTCATATTTTTGCATTGTAAAAAATGGTCTTTCAGGAATTATGCAGAAAATTTTCTACCTTGACATAGACTCAGAATTCCTTATTCACTGTCTTTTTTGGCCATATCCGTCCTACCTGCAGTGGAACTCCTCTCACATAAAAATGTCATTTTTTTCTTAGAGCAAATGAAAGAAAATGGTACCCTACAAAACTACTTCATGTGCCTTTTTACATTCCCTGGTCAGGTTCCTCACTGAATTCTGCTTCCCTTTCTGCTAATTTTAGTAGAGGAAATAATATGAGACATAATCAAGGAACATCTTTCAATAGAAAGCGTATTTTGTTAATTAACAGATTCATCCATGAGGGAAGAGAGATTTACTTTTGTGGCTATTTCTGTTCAAACAATTGCTTTTTTGTGTTCCAAAAGCATGATATGGCTTTCTTCCATTGTTACAACTGATTTGGCATCTAATCTGTTTCTTTTGTTGCTTTACCTTTAGATTGCCGCAATGTTACATTACAATTTGTTGATCCTTCTCTGAGTATATCTAGAATGTCATTTATGTATTAAATAAATTAAAACCATCCAAACCTATTAAGCTTTTATAGAGATGTCATTTTTGTAAAATTCTTTTTTTCTACTGAAATAACAGACTCAGTGTTGCCAAGTTTCTTGGCAAAGGGAATTAAATTCATCAAAGCCCATACTACGTCTTTTAATTGTCGGACCTCTGTTCTCCTATATAGAAAAGTAACAGTTTAGAAATACTTTCATCTTTTTGAGTAAGATGTTTTCAAACATGAACAGCATGACTGTTTCTTCTGGCAGGGGATCAACAAACTTCTTCAAAGGCATCAAATCAAAACACTCTGATGAAGCTTTTGAATTTCTGTTCTGGCACGGTTCAGGCAAATATGAACATTCAACATTCAAAACCATTTTAGAATTCAATATGCCACCTGTTGCTCACGTGTCCAACATTTCTATGATAGATATTCTCTCAAATGCAAGCTCTTCCAAGGTTTTCTGACTTGCTTGATTTCAGAGAAGTCTTAATAATTCAGCGTGGGCAACTTCTTCCATCTTCCATTACTTTTTTATCTCCTGTACGAAAGGAAGGGAGATAAGACATATCAGACAGTATTCTGAAAGGAAAATTTCTTTGTATTGAAATGTTTTTATAACTATAAAGCTATTGATTTTTTACCAAGTAAACGAAGCACCGATTGCGAATATTATATTAACGTCTCTTCCGCAGGTGTATGGGATAAGAAAACAAGTATTACATCGCAGAGTAGAATAGATGCAAGTGACGACAGACTCTCTGTAAAATGCAGCATAGTCCTCTAAACATCCACTACTTTTGATTTTCTGTTCATAAATGGGGGCTGTAGGTGCTCAGAAATGCTGAGAAAAACATTCCTGTCTAGCTGTATTGAGGTTTGGATGCCTGGAAGTTCTCCTAAATCCTAGGGTGAGCCAGTCCTTTCACTTCACAGTAAAACTTCACAGTTACTGTTCTTATTTGCCTAAACTTTATACACACATAACATTTTGCACTTGATACTTCCCATGACTTTAAACTCCAGTACCTGTTTTGGGGAAAGGGCTTCTGTTTGTCTCTTACTGCCGTTCTTTTTTGATTTTTGTTTTTGAGACTTGTGTATTTTCGAGATGCCTGCCCTCACAGGATGGTTTGGAACACTGGATTTCCTACAGATGTAGGTGTTTGGAATTCCCTATCAGTCCCAATCCAGCCACAGGTGAGAAGAGTCCCAGAGCTAGTCTGGATCTCCCTTGAGTGATCTTCATCTCTTTCTCTTGTCCTTGAAAGGAGTTTGGGTGCCTGCTTTGCAAACACTATTCTCTCCTCCCACTTGGATAGAACCCAAAAGGTAGGTGAATCAATGGCAAAAAATGTCAGCATCAATATCAGGTATATCTCAAAGTGTCTAATTTCTACCTGAAATCGTTATGATTTGTTTGTTGGCATCCTACTGATTATTTATGTGCATATTTTAAAAACCTGAAGAGCCTGGGAAAAGATTTCAAAGCCTTTCTTGCCACAGTAGTGATGAGCCATAGTAGTGAGTATTGATAAAACTGTGAAAGCTTTTATACAAATGTAGTCTCTTAACATTAATGGACATTTGAGAACTGTAGCTTAAAATCTTCCTGGATCTCAGTACTCCGTTGGTAGATTAGAAATTAGATCAGGAGTCATCATTTGAGATAGCTCTTGTCCCAAAAAGCTTGTAATTCACAGAGCAGATCTTCCTCCACAAGAAACTGGCATTTTTGTTCAAACTTTGTCCTTTTGAGGATCCTGAAAGAGCAGCCACCCTTGCTTGAGCAGCCACATGAGGAAATATATATGCTAATTTTCCTGAAGCAAACAGGAAAAAAGGTGAAATAATTGCTGAAAGAGAAGGGCTTTGAATTTCTTTTGCCAATTAAAAAAAATAATGAAATAAAGTTCCCTTTCATGGTCACATTTCTCTATGAAAACCTAAAAACCACGTATTTCCTTTCCTGGGAAAGAACAACTTATTTTATTTCCTTGTACTCCTATATCGTTCCAGTTCCCACAGCCATCCTTTGTCCTCCTGCATCACGGCTCATTCTCTGTGTTCGTTTTTTTCCTCAGTCTCTGCCCTCTCAACAGATGATAAAAAAATGACTCATTTATAATTCCAATAAATGAGTCAGTTAATCTGAACACTGACTTTCAGGATACTAAATAGAGAATGCTTATTTATAGGCAACAAGTAGGAATTTTAGAAACTATATGGGCCATGTCCAGATAGCTTAAAGAACTAAGGGTGTCTGTTTTGTGAGAGCTGGCAGCATTTCTCACCTCCTGAATCTAGATGTGACCCTCTCTGGCTATATCCTAGCTCAGCATCAGGATGAGATCTACACATGTACTTTCCTCCCACCCCATCACCTTGTTTTCCAGGGCTTGATCCTGAAAGGAGTCATGGAGGGCTCATGTGTAGGCCCCTCATGTGTACAATGGAGAGCAGGACTGGGGAAGGTGCCAAGGACTCATGATCTTCCCTGGCAAAGGCAAAGGCTTTAGATAGGATAAAACACCTAAGCCTGGTGGTGCAGACCAACGGTCTGGGCTGTGGCTGTCTAATACCAGGGTCACTTAAGAGCCACGGGTGACACTACGTGTGCATTTAAAGTTTCCCATGCACCTGGAGGTTTGTTTCTGCACAGATGCAGAAGTGCCTAAGCTTCGCAGGACTGAGCAGCTTGTGCTGTCATTCTTGCCAAAGCCCGGCAATCAGAAACTATGACAACTTCTGCATAAATCCTGTTTTTATACTGTAGAGGAAATAGCCGTTGGCTATCACACATCAAACGCCTTCTCCCAGGATTACATGTTTTTCCCCCTGTTTTATCTCCCATGCTTTGGTCACATAGCATAAGATCATTTAAGTACATGAGCGACGCCGCAGTTCACACCGCATTATGGTAAAACTTACTCTGTGAAAGGATGTGGGAGAGAAGATTGAAATAAGGACATGGAGTTGTATGTGGGGGATGCAGGGCAAATAGGAATTAAAATCTAGATTCCAGGATACTCTGTGTGTCGTAATAAAAGATGGCAGTCTATTGGATTAGGGTGATAGGAGCTATTGAAATTAATCCCTGCAGGCAGGAGAAAAAGTTTTCAGAGAGAATGGTTTGATTGCAAGAGTAAGGAGCTCTACTGTCTTCCTTCACAGTACAGACAGGAGCTTTTGCCGTGGCATCAAGCAAAACTCCAAAGTATTAAGGAAGTGGCGGGGCTTAGAAACAAGCTCTGTTCTTTTTTTTCTTTTCCCCAGGGTTTTCAACTGACTATGATTAAGTAATTATATGATTCTTATTTTGATGTCTCTAAAGTCTTTTAGGAACTTGGGTCCCATTCCAATGTCCACATGAATTTTACTGTTCCTTAAGTGTTTTTAATATACTTATTCTATGGAGTTAATGAAGGTGGGAATAAAAGAGAAAGAATTAAAAGAGAATCACATGTGCCCATTTTCAAAATTAAAAATTTCTGAGTAAATTGTTGTTGAATTAGGAAAGCCTGTTTTGGTTCAGTGAGAAATTATATCAAATTTAATGGATTATAATGATTTTGCATTTATAAAAATTAAACTAGCTCTTTCTGGCATATAAGTCATGGGGGACCCTTTCATTAGTGCTCTGCGATGAACTGGAACTGGCCTCTTTTAATGTTAACGAACATTTTGGAATGTTCATGAACGTTTTAGGTTTTATTTTAGGGGAGGGAGAGAGCTATTTCTTGCCTGTTCTTGAAAGGGACAGGTGAAAAACAGTAGTCCGACTTGTTTATTTTTGGATCTGAAGATGCAAGTGCAGAGTTTCTATAGATACCACTGGGTAATCCAGCAAATATGTAGGCTGCTCTGTGTAGAGAGTTCAAACACGAGGCTGGCCAACCTGTTCAGGAGGGCTGCAAATCTCCCTTTTGTGCTACCTTTATGACTCATGCTTTGAGCGGTACGGTTGTTACTAAGAAGTTTTCAGATGTTTATTCCAAACAGCAGCCCGCTATCCTCCCCAAATTAATTTCACTCTGCAAATTTCAGCATACTGAAACGTCTGCTTCAAAACGAACGGAGGATTCAAAGCAATTTTATAACTGCTTCTGAGTGCCCATGCTTGAAAGAGATCATAGGAAGGAGACTTTTTTATTGATTAAAATGTGCTGCCTTTTCTTTCTTCTCCTTAATGTCACTATGTCGCCTTTGAAGTCTAGGTTGGTGAGCGTGGGTGACTGGGAAACTCTCTCTCAGGGAGAGTGGGTGACTGGGAAACATAAATGCGGCAACTTTGAAATCTAACTCCCCCTGGGCTCAAAATATCTCTCTGCTAGATTGCAGAACAAGCCCCTGCTCCATTCCGGCTCCATTCCTAGTCTGTAAGAGAAAAGCCACCACACAACAACGAGCAAGAGGCGTGCAGGGAGCAACTTCTGAGCTGCTCCTCAGGCATGTTTTGTTGAGCCGCAAGTTCCCTGCAAGCACTGAATTTGTATCCCTGGGAAAGGTGAAGTCCACAGGCAGTTACAGGCAGTGTTGGGACTGAAGGAATGACACTGTGAGGATGCCATGCTCGTTTTGTCATTTCCCTGTCCCCTAGCCTTGGAGATCCCACTGGATCTGAGAACTGGGCCAAACTCCTGCCATCGTTAACAACAATAGCCACAGAAAAGAAAATATTGGCAAATACCGATTTCTAAGTTTTGCAGTTGGAGTTTACTTGCTAGTGGACAAGTGCATACCGATACAACTGAGTCCTCCACTGATTAATTGGTTTTAGAGGTGTAACAGTTACAGACATTGCTTTCTGCCAATGCAACTAGCATTAACCACAATTAGAGGACACTTTAAAAAGCAGAATTAGTACATTATCAGTTACAAGCATATCATCTTAACTAATCCTTTTTTAATATGTAAACTCATTTTAAGAGCTGGCAAAAATCAACTCAGAAAGGACTTCCTAGAGCAAAAAATAAGGAGGAATCAATGACATTTTAATTTTTTTTTCTGTTCTTTCTAAATCCACCATATTAGATTTGATGTTGTACAGTTTTAAAAGTCAGAGATTTACTTGGTATTCCAAGAAAAAAGCCTGCATATGTTTTTTTCCAGTTAAACCAGGCTAGCAGTATTCATCTTTTTACATAATAAGACGGTGGGTTTGAGAATGTTTACTTCAGGATTAATTAGCTAATTGATCTCCATTGCCTTTGTTTTCTGACTTCCTTATTGCTTTTGCACCTTTCATGTGCAAATTTATCTTTGGCATAAATACACTTGCCACAGATTTCCGTTGGATCTTTCAATTTAAAGGAACCTGTAAGCAATCAGAAATTGTATGGGATACTTCCAAGAATAAATCAGATGTTTTGCTCAAAAAAGGTAATGATTCAGTAGGGGGTTGTCTATCCTCCATGGCAAATTTGAAAAGCTCCTCAGTAATTTTTGGACCCAATAATATTTTCCTTCAACAACTTCTTAAATTCTCCCTTATTTTCAAAGTTTGAAGGATACCTACATGGTATTCTGAGCTCATCCACCAAGAAAAGCTACACTTATGAACCCCTGAATGTAATATTATTATGATACACAGAGCAGTTTCTCTAAATTTCACCCAGGCTGAGTGTCCTAGGGATCCAAAATAAGTGTAAATGAGGACAGTGCTAAGAGATTGTTCTGGAGCAGAGAAGCGGCTGTGGGAATACCACCTGAACTGGAAATGGCAGTAGGAGGTCTCCTGGTCACCGAGCGATCTTTCCTTCTGAACTTTCTGCCCAGTTAGTGCAAAACGGCAGGACATTAGCCTGTTCCCTTGGCTAATTGCTACGGAGCACCTTAGCAGTGATTTATAGTGGCATATTTAAACGCATACCTTAATTTGTACAGATAAAGTACTTGGCTACCACAGAGATGATTTTATTGTGGATCAGGACAATAACCCTGACTCACCCATATCTGTGACATTTCCAAGCTTGTGAATTGCTCAGGAGTTAACATCCTGCTCAGAATTTGACAACCAGGGAGTCAAGGCTGACAGTTGCCGTCCCTTCTATGTGGCGCCTAAGGCTAAGATTTGTCTCTGGTTTCATGTATTAGTTATATAACCCACACGCTATTTTTGAGCTATTAAAAAAAATTTAAAAAGTAACAAAGCCAATGTAGAGAAAAAGAAATCCCCATCTGGGAGTTACCCACCAGGTAGCTACACGCAGTGGACTGATCCACATATGCGTGTATTAATTTTCATTTAAAATGTTCATGCCAGTGAAAACTGAGCCAACGAAGCCTTTTAGGTTTATGTAACAATGACAAATGCACTGCAACAGTTCCAGGCGAGCATGGGGCCCCTGAGATTTATGGCCTGTTTGTCTCTTTTTTTTTAACCTCTTAACTAGAAAAGCTCAGCTGCGGAGCAGCATCTGTATTTTGCAACCTGATCTTTCTTATTTTTATCTTATGCTTTATTTCGGATGGCCCGAGCCATGTCCAAGTCATAAGGTGAATCTGAATCTTAAATACTATCAGCCACTACCTGATTCCAAGTTTATTCTCTTTACGTTAGTAAATAGCGAGGAAAACAACACACACAGTGCCATAAGCTGTGACAGTCTGAAACTCACACTCTTGCCATTTTTAGGGTAGCATCTGAGGCCAGTTTTGGGGGAACAGTGAGGGTGACAGCAAGGAACATGGAAGTATGAAGTTGAGTTAAATAATAGAAAGGCAAAAAAAGGGTAGATTTAGATTGGATATTGGTGAGAAGTTCCTTGCTGTGAGGGTGGTGAGGCACTGGAACAGGTTGCCCAGGGAAGCTGTGGCTGCCCCATCCCTGGAGGTGTTCAAGGACAGGCTGGATGGGGCTTTGAGCAGCCTGGTCTAGTGGGAGGTGTCCCTGCCCAGGGCAGGGGGGTTGGAACCAGATGGTCTTCAAGGCCCCTTCCAACTCTAACCATTCTATGGTTTTATAAAATCAAGCAAAGCGTAAGTAGTGTTGTCTCACGCACATGGCACGTCTGCTGGCTGCTCCCTGTGCTGCTGGTCGGGAACGCAGCCCCCTTCGCTTGCTGTCACTGGGGGGCAGCCCTCAGCCCCTGCCAGGCCAGGGCATCCCCTTTCCTCCACACGGAGACGACTTTGCTCTTCGGTGCTGCGAGAGATGCCATGGCATCATTTAGAAACCGCCACGCTGGCAGCCCGTGGCTCTGCTCCCCGCCAAAGGGTGGCAGAGACAGGCAGCGGCATGGAGAAGGGCGGGGGGGGGGGGGAAGCAATAAAATGAATGAGACAGGGAGAGGAAAAGCCTAGAAAGCAATGTCTGGTTTTCACAGGTGAATGAAATTTTCTTCAGCCCAGTGCAGCCGACAGGTGTCATTCCCCTGCAGGATTAGGGGACTCGATCTCTCAGGAGGTGCCACAGCTCTTCTCTGGTGGTGGGCCTGCAGCCCTTTACTGATCGCAGGCACCGCCTCACCAGTAGCTGTAAAAATAGTTATTGTACGTGGAAACTGAGATTTTCACCTCTTGAAAGTTTTGTACAAGTAAATACAAGTTCTGTTAGGTTTTCCTCCTTAAAATGAAAATTTTAGAGATGATGTAAACTTGGTTTACCAGCTGTTTATCAGTTCTCTGACTGAAGACACTCTAAGGAATATGTAAGTCAGGCTACCCGGGTGAGGTTTTGGGTTTTTTGTTGGAAAAGAAATAAGATATGAAAGACAGAGCCAGCAGAGCAAGTCACCTTGCCTTAAAACTGCCTCTCGCAGCAAGATACAACCGAAAACCAGAAACACTTCAGCTCTGTCAGCAGGAGAACCTGTGCATTATCTGTTACTGAAACTAACATTTTTTCACTCTAGCTAATGATTAAACAAAGATGATAGCAGTAATAAAGCACTATCAGCTGAAAACAATCTAAAAATGTAGATTCTGCAAAACTCTCAGTCTCAAGCATCAATACAGACGTAAATGTTTTCAGAGACGAGCACTACACTTCAGCACGATGAAAATGTGAATCAGATTTTCAGGTTCAATTGCTTCATTATTTTGCTTTCTTCTCATCACTTCTACCTATAGATCGCGGCTTAGATTTTCACTCGGGCATTTTTGTATGTGCGGTGTAATACCGGTGCTTTCAAGTTGACAAATGGGTTTTCTGCATACTTTCATACCGTAAGTTAACTATCCTGCTGCAGGCCTTAATGAAATCATCATTTTTATTTTGGTTTATTTTGCTTTATTTTGTCATATCGAATGGAAGACTGAGTTATCTAAGCTGCTGAAACTCATACTGGTAAATCAGAGTGATCAAACAGCTTACTTTTACATAGATATAAATATATACATACAGTTATAAATAGAGATATATAGATATATTTAGTCCACACAAACTTCCAAACTGCTTTTTCATGACAACTTATCAAACGTTCATGTTTTCAGTACATTTAACTATGAGAACAATTTTTGACGAAATATTGTGCTGTCGTAAAATATCACCAGAGCACTTTCGACAGAAACCTTGCTCTTTCCCACCGCTGCCCAATGCACAGATAAGACCCACGAGTATGTTCTTGTCAATTCTGCTCAGTAAAAGGGAAGTCAAACTGAAATTGTCAATAATCAAGAATCTATGTAGAATTGTAACCACCATGTGATCGATTCTCTTATCTAATATTTCAATACGTCTGATTTTTCTTTAGAGCTCTAAAATACACATTCTATGGCTCTTTGGGATACACAGCTAAAACGAAGGCACTTTGAAATAGAAGGAATCAGCTGAAGTTGAACAACTGCTTTTTTGTACACAACAGGAACAAGAAAAAGGTTAGCTCGAGCTTATGTCTGTACTTGGAGAGAATTAATGTAATTGAATTCATCTCCATGAAATAGCTTGGCTAGTTATTTCAATTCACTAACTATTCTATCTGAAATACACTCTGCTGATTGGCCACAAGCTGTGACAAATATTTGGCAGCCCATCTGTGCCATGACCTGCAGCTCAGTCTGACAATTTTAATGCTACGTGCCTGGTTGCTTCTAGTTAATTTAGGCTGTTTTTCATGCCATTGCGTACAAGTCTAAACACCGCGTGCCATATGTAGACAAAAAAAAAAAAAATAACAAAAGAACCCTCAAAGCCTAGCACATCTTTTTAAAATAACAGTCTGTGAAAGTGGTGGTCTGAGGAAAGTGAGTTTTTAGCAGGGTAAGGCAGCATGGCTCCAAGCCATGTTATAATGGCATTGTCTGCCTAGAGGTAGAAATCTTTTGGCAGTTTCCAGTCTCTTTAGAACCATCAGTCTGATATGTTTGACAAGGTAATTTGCATAATTTTGTGGTGATGTTGCATACAGCTTGCTTTTTTTAAAGAAATAAGAGTTCTTATTCCGTAAGCTAGCTTGTTCCCTGAGAAGAAAAGCATCCAGCTTGGCCAGCAGCGCCCATATACCATGGGTGCAGGAGGACACTGGCAGCCGTCACACCCGCGTTATGGTGGCTTGAAATCTGTATGGTTCTGACAGCCTGGGCTTGGGGGTAAAATAGGGGCTGGTTCAAAATGCAAACGTTGTCCACAAGAAAACTTTTCTGTCTGGGGAGGAGCTTGAAAGAAAAATAACATCCAGGCAAACGCGCGCAATGTGAGATTTGGGATGGCTGCCTCCTCCCTGCTTCTGTTTGTGCTGGGTTCCAACAGCGTTCCTGTTGGTTTGCGGTGGTCACCTCTCCAGGGAGAGCAGCAGAGAGCAGCTGAATCACAGCAATCAGACAATGCTCTCGGGAGAAGCAAACCAGTGGGGAAGCTCATTCATAGCAAAGTGCGCGAATGAGGGCGGAAGGAAAACAAACAGTGTTCATGATGAGGCGCCACGGAAGTCAAACATAGTGGAAATATTTGGGATTTCTGCTGACACGTCTTGGGTTTGGTTCAGCTTCAAAAGAAAAAAAAATTCTCGTAAGGAAAAATAGCAATCTCGACAAAGCAAAAAGGGAAAAAATTATTTGGCTGAAATCAATTTTACAGCCAATAATTTAGACAGGGATTTTGAACAGCCCATATTTTTATATTGCAGGTACTGCAGAACAAATGTATAATCAGTGAAGCAGTTTATCTGTAGTTTTCAGGTATTATAAGTGCCTCGCAGTGTTCAGTATAGTTCAACTTATCAGGAACACTTTACAAAATAATTCTATTCTGCCACATAACTCCAACACTGGAGGATACAAGGGGCTCCTTCAGAAATCTCATAGGTATGTTTTAGAACGGGTCCTACCCTGTCCTTGTCTCAGAGTCTGCACGAATGGAAATAATTTAAGTCTTGTTTACATTACTGAACTAGAAAATGTTTATAACACATCTTACCACTGAAAGTCATGTAAGTATTGTGAATTGAAAGACATGAGACACAATTAAACATGTGTGCAGGTATTTTTTAGATACTGATGAACAGCTGTGCGGTAAGGTTAATTTAAAACCTACAATTCTTCCTCTAGATCTCAGCCAGGTGCTGGGAAAGGGGTTGGCAGGTAGCAGGAACAGACTTTTCTCAAGAAAATTCATGTAGAAACAAAAATTTTCAGGGAAAGGCATTCTTTGGTGGTCAGATGGTCTTTGAAAATCCCTCATGCTAAGTGGATTCACTGTGGTGTATGTCTGACTCCATACTTGCATTTGAAAAATAAATATAGGAAATTAGATTTTGGCTGCATTGATAGTGTTATGGGAGTACTTGTTTCCTCCTTTTTTGTTTTGGTCTAAGTACACAAATCCATAAAGTGTAGTGGAAATTCAGCAGTCGTATTATAAAGTTATCAACACTAGAATACTTTCCATGACCATGGTAGAGTATAAAAGAATCAAAATTTGCCAACACTTCCGCGTATGGATTGTCTAGTCTAAATATAGCCAGTTCTCTGATGGCACACCTTGAAGCTGTGAATTAAGTGCTGAAACTTAATAACGCCAGACTAGAATCAAGCTTTTGGTAGAAATAATGAGCTAAATGCTTTTCTTACTTTCCTTAAAATACTGCATGAAAAACAGTTCTGTCACAGAAGCCTGCCTTTGTAGGCTTTGCCCTCAATAAAGCCCTGGTGCCTGCAGCTCCCCATTCACACCACCTAATTTTGGAATGAAAGAATGGGAGTATTGGGACACTGCTTTCGAGCAGACTATCAAGGGTTTGGTTTTCCCTACACGCCTCTGAGGCACAAGTCTTCTTGAGAATCCCTTCTGGAGCCTGGGAGACACAGGAGCAATTTTCATGCTTTACGTATCCAGGGAAGGAAATTCACTTCATCCTGCACAGCCATGTTGTGAGTGCGACCGCCAAAACCAGCTCAGAGAGTCTTAAATGACACATGCAGAGTTGAGTGTTGCCAGCCAAAGGATGGGTGGCCACAGTGAAGCTAGTTCTCATGGAAGGAAGCGGAGGAGGAGCTGAGTACTGGAAACTTTGGTTTCTTGTTCTTACCACTGTTAGAGGAACAGCGAGAGTTGGTCACGACTAAAGATAAATAGGAACTCCTCATGTAGCAGTAGCTATACAATCCCACCCCAGCCTGAGGCTCTAACCTGGCTTTACAAGGCTTTGGCTGAAACAAAATTGGAGTGTCAAAATAGCAGTGCTTGCTAATAGCTGATGCTTGGCAGTGCCTGCTTCGCCTGTGCCCGAAGACAGCCCTGGCCACCGTGGTGGTGTACAGGAGCCAAAGGACCTCCAGGCCTTCTTCAGTTCTGTCTCCTTCTGCCATTTCTTGTATCGAGGAGGAGCACTGCGACACTGCGTGCTTTCTTGCATGAAAAGCACATCCTTGAAAGAAGTCTCAGCAGGGTCACACAGAGAAGGAGACACTGTCTTTCCTAAGCATAGGTATAATGAGAGTCTAGTTGGAGAGCCTAGTTCTTCATACTGTAAAGCCTTTCATATATCTCTGCTTTCTGTAGTTGTGTGTGGATTTGCAGATCTCTACAAATAACAATAGAATATGGCAGTGCAAATATTTGCCTTAATTTTGCATCCAGCGTGAATTAAGGGCTCTGTGACATACTCAGATCTGAATTCCCAGCTCTGGTTTCTTTAATTAGAATTTGCCAGCTGCTGTGTATTAAAAACACCCCAGTCAAATGTATATATTATTCCAGAAATAGAAAGATAGTGTAGATATGTTTTAAACCAAAGTGAATTGTAGCTTAAATGTAAGGCAACATGTTAATTCCACTGAGTGCCATTTCAAGCTCAATATTTATAATTTTTCAATTATTTCATAATATTATTCTGCATTAATTCCTTTTCTAATTTGGAACAGCTATATTTTTGCAGTCCTTAGGATTAGTAAATGTTGAATTGTCAAAGTTGCTACAACTGATTGCTGCTGGGGTTCCTAGACAGGCGTTCTGAAGAAAATGCGTGCGAGGAAGGAGAACTGAGCTTCAGCTTCCTCAAAAAAACAAGAATTACAAGCATTTCTTACAGTTTTAAGGGGGTTATTAGTACTTAAACATACATGTTTGCTCCTTTGCCTACTTGCTACTTAAGTGTCCAGAGTAGCCAGGACATGATAAAAAATAATACTTTGCATGTTTGGAAAAAGTAAGTAACACTACTCAATTTTCATTGTCTCCTTTGTTATCATGGCAATGCAACGATGTATCTACATTCGGTAACTTCCATCTAATTAAAAAAATGGGGGTTTTGCCAATCAATGTGGTAAAATCCAATTATATCCTTCCTTTTTTTCAGTAGTCTTCTGACCTTGCAGAGGGTACCCTGTCCTGCACTTGTTTGAACTGTTCTCTGCTTGGATTTTCTCATCTGGCAGGTCAAGGCTAAACTGATATCCATCTGCAGGCCGTGTGATCAGAACAGGCTATAAAAAGAGAATACAGATACCTTTTTTCAAACTTTTTTCAAAGACTAATAAAATAAAAAGATGAGTCCTATTCATAACGTAGTCTTAGGCTCCGATCCTTGAACCTAGGAAGATCTTCAGTTCTTCAGATTTTCCCTTCGCTCGCCCTGTCCCATTTGAGCTCTGAGAAGACATTATTTAAGCTTCTCTTTCAGCTCTCTCACATGACCGGTCTCCGCCTTTCCCCTCCTAGAGCAAAGATGTGCGCTGTACATCTTTTAGCACTCCCTCGGCTCCTGTATGCCTGCTGGAATTGCACAAAGATCTAAACAGTGGGATTAAATGTCTGTTCTGGCTTTCCTGGATGAAAATTGTCCTCATGGAAATTCTTGCAGCACTTGTTGTTTGGGCAACAGATAACTATTAATTTAAAATAATTGTGTGAATTTGGCAGCTTGTTGTAATCGGTGGAGCTGAGAATTTAGGGTCAAATTATCCATGGAAATAGCTCTCAGTAGACCCACATTAGGAGGGAGTTTGTCTTTTGGTTTTCAGGTAATGTGATATTTCTCTGAACTTTATAATTAAAGAGGATGCAAACTTGTTACTAAATCACTCGATTGACAAGGTTTCTGTGCAAATGCTAATGACTTCATCTCTCTTACCTCTTGTAGAAGAGCACTAATGTCTTTTTCTCTTGCTATAAAACAAAGGCTCCATGAAACTGTCTCATGGTTATAGACTGTGACTTAATAAATTTGAGTACACATGGAGATAACTTGCACCCTTTAACGTAATATCCATCAAACCTCTGGTGCAAGTTGTGTTCTCTGTACCTGATGTTTCAGGGACGTGTCATAGCAAAGCATTAGGCAAGCAATTGAAATGATGGTCATGGCTTTGTGAGAAATTTGGCACGCCAGGATGTGAAGACTCATCTGACAACTTAATGCTGAATTCTCTGTGGGCTATTCTCTCCTCTTTTCTCCCAGGAGAGTTTGATCTTTCATTTTCAATAGGTGTGGTATTTTTGTAAAATGTGTAATTAATCAGGGAACACAATGTAATTGAAATACTAATTACAGTTGCTTATTCAGGTACCAACATTTCTGCTATAGTATCAGTTGCTTAAATACCGTTGTGACTGTGGATTTTGAATCCATATTAATCCAATTACCCAGAATCAGTCCCCAAATAATTTGGTATGGACGGTCCCCTAAGCCAAAGCAAATTACCATTAAAGTTAGTGAAGATTCTGAGGGAAAATGAACAATAGAGACACAAATGCAAATTACAACTCAATTGTATCTGGATTCATGATTTTCCTTCAAGTTTTTAAAATGAGTGCTTTGTTTTTATTTTATTTTAATCCTTTCTTACCATTGCCTGGAACTTGCGTGTTTGATTTAAATGTTCTGGGGTAACCCACCATGTTGAAATGTGCGGCAGTAAAACAGCCTGAGTCTGATGACATTATCCTATCATGTGTGATAGTTTCTGTGAAGATGATGATTGCTGGCATTTTCTGAGTCTGTTATTTATCCTGAGACATTTTTCTGTATGTCTGTACACGCTCCTTGTGCTGAGGTGCTTGGAACTGATGTGAGGTTTGGCAATACCGAACCTGAAAGAAGGAAGGAGAATTGGAATGTGCCATTAAATTCTCAGGTTGGGCACAGTGTGTAAGATATTTCCTGCATAAATCAATTGAATGTGGAAACCTGTGGTGATCATGAAACCTCTTTTCCTTCCAAATCCATCCTTTGGCGGAAAGGAGGCCTCTTACATTATGTGCAAATGACCCCTTCTGGAGCACGCTTGGCATGGCATTGCCACACATAGAGTAGCTCCGCCAAACCCACTACACTTAAACAGTTCCCCTTCACACTGGCATGTATAAATAGGGAGCAGAAGAACCCTTAAATGGACTCACGACTGAAATAAAATCAAACTGTTTCACTGAAAGTAGTTCTCTTGTGCATTAGTCCCAGGTAGCTTTTATTCCACCAATGCATTTCTGTGAAACTCATTTCTTGGCTTACCCACACACCATCTGCCTTGTGCTATAGCTGTCTTATGATTATGGAGTTCCGACTCACGTGCCTACTGGGCAAAAAACGAAAACCAAGGAGTTTAAAAATCAGAGTGAGATACTCTCTGTCCAATGTATTTCTAGCCTGAACATAACATTTTTGTTATTGGGTCAGTTGCTTGGATTTTGTAAATTGTCGTAAGGAATGGAGCAATCAGGAACTCTCAATTTGACCTGCCCTTGCTTTTACATAGCAAGATGAGAATATACTCTTTCTTTTGTCCTACCTATTGCAACTTTAGGAACAGGGTGGATTTTAACCCTGAGAGGGAACAAAACCTTATGTGGACATTAAGGAGAAAAAAAAATTTGGTCAATAGATTTTGCATATTAATGCATGAACTATACAGTTCAGCTAAAATAAACCGTTCTCTCAGTGGCAAATTGTTAATGATAATAATTAGTGATTATAACTTAAATGATAATGTATCATGCCTTTCCTCACAGGATATCCGATTACTCTTCACTGTACTTCTGAAATACCACATCTCCTTGCCCGTTAAGTAAAGTATGTTTTCCTTTGCCCATTTCTCAGCTAGAGAGAAGAATTCGGGTCTTTTTCAGGAGGGCAGAACTGTAATTTCCAAAGGCCCAGCACCTCTAAATAGTGAGGCTGAAAGACTGAGGACGTCCACACATAGAACTCAAGCTTTCTGGGCGCATGGCTCGTGTGTTGATACAGGCTACCAGAGACTTTTTCCCATTCTGAGTACAGTACTTCTCTATGCCAGCTCGCTGTTACTGTGCAAGTCCATGCTGGTTTAACGTGTGCTTTATTCTTTTTCTCCACTAAGATATTAACCAATAATATGGAGCAATGAGCTACCTCTCATCTTTCCATAAAGAAAGCTGAACTTTGAGGCTTTCTGATGAGAAGAAAACAGCTGTGACCTATTATTGTACTCGTGACTGACCCAGGACACGTAGAAGAGAAACTCTTTAGTCTTTTACTGATTTTTATGTCCAGTCACGGCTTCTGGACTTTATGTTGTGGTGAAGTCCTGGGATTTTGAAACCTGTTCGTTCCCATCAGGCAATAACATCTTGTGGATAAGTTTGGTTGAAAATACTATTGTTTAGACTGTTGGACTAGTTTCATCCTAATTAATTTTAGTTGTTGTACTGATGATTTTCTCCCTTCTGGGTGTCAATGTGTTCAAGCACATGATGGCTGTACAATCCTCTTTGGTTTTGAGGTACGTTCTTGAAAGGCAACCTCATGAATCCTATTAGGAGAGTTGTTAAAATATGCAATAAATACTGATGGTTTGGTTTATCATTCAAACTATGCCTATAAAACTGTTTCACAATTATTATGATCATATGTTTTGAATCAATTTACAGATAAAAGGTTATTTAGTAGATTTGCTTGGCCGAAGCTGGAATTGAGCTCAAAGTAGGTTTAAAAATTCTATCAGTAAGAAGTCTAGTAATGTAGTGTGACAGAAAGACATTCTACAATGTCACTGTTATTTGAATAAATAGAGAAATAACGAGCAAGCTCTCACAAAAAAAAAAAAAAGCCTAGAGGGCAGTGGTGATTATTGGGTTAAGCTTAGTGGGATAGCCACTGACTGAGAGAGAAATCCTGAAGTGGCAATAACAGCACTGTTTTTATTGGTAGATGAGAGATCAAATTCATAGATTTTTGTGAAATGTTAGAAAGTGAAAAACTGACCTCATATGGATGTTTGTTTGCAATTTTAATCTGCCTTCATAAAAAAGAAATACTTACTTACAGAATGTCTCAGTCATATTGATGTTCATTATTGTTACTTTCTTCTGAACCTTGACATTGACAGAGTTGCCTTGATTGTAAAAAATAGATGTTTGATGCTGCTACAGATGATATACTGCAGCAACTGAATAACTTGTAATTTTAAATGCCTTGATCAATGGTACATGCATAAAAGGAAAGAAAAGAAAAAGGAAAAGGAAAAGAAAAAACAAGGGAACAAATAGTAGAAACACGTTAACAATTTCCTAAATATTTTGTAACCAAGCTACTTTTTAACAATGACTCAAAAAAAAAGTATTGAGAGTCAGCAATTTATGGAAATCTTTCATACATAATTTAATAAACACCTTTTAATATTTTGGATAAATAGTAAAAAATATTTTCTCTGAAGGAGAAAACATACACCTCTGTGACACTATTGGGAACAGTTTGCATACCCACCCACCTTAAACCTTTGGTTTGCATTGACATCAACCGTGCCTTATATTCAGGGATCATATCACACAACAGGGGCTATTGAAATAGAATATTCAGTCTAGAAATGCATTTGGGTTGTCTCTTGTGGACAGGCGTAGGCAGTCTGTTTTGGATTGTTCTTGTCAGCTCCATCGAGGCACAGTGGAAAGCAAATACCCTCAGGGACTCAGTGCCACCCCAGCTTCATGGCCTCAATTTATATGAGTATCTCTGATGAAGGGCTGTCAGTGGAGAACTACTTATAGAGAACATATTGCTGTGCTGTAATCACTTTTCAGGAGTTCTTTGCTCTCTTCTCACCCATAAGCTGATGTTGCAACCAGTTGTGTTGTACGTCACACAGTTGGCTAAGGAGAAAAGGAAATTTCTCTGACATCAATCTTTCATATTTCAGTTCTCTATGTATCATGAAGACTTTCAGGTTAATCTGCAATTCAGATGTATTTTATCACATGTATGTTAGTGGTGCTACCGATGAGAGGTGGGCACACTTCTAAGAATAGCTATAATGAATCAGAGCAAGATTAGTATCACCTTTGGCAGTGGGTAAGAGGGGATGCCTAACAAAGACTATAAAAACAGATTAAAAATTTACTAATCCTGGTCGTAAATACTCTTCCAAACTCCAGCAATGTGCAGCTGAAGGTCTTCCTGACCTAGAAAAAGCTTTTGAACATCCTCAACAGATTTCTCTTTCATGAGTTTGTCCATTTTCCATGTAAAATTTTAATATCCACAGCCTTCTGTGGTAAGGAGACCCACAGTTTACCTACCTAATACATGAAAAAGCTCCTCTCGTTTGCTTTAAACTGCATGTGTTTTAGCTTCTTTGGATGCCTTCTAGTTCACATCTTGGAAGAAACAACGAACAAATCTCCTCATTGCCCTTGTCTTGCCACTCATCATTTTGTAGGTGTGGTGGCTGTTACACGTCTCCTGTAGTCTCTTTCCCTTGCTCATGATCTGTTTAGTCATTCCTTCTGTGGGGACTGATCTACAGCTTTTTCCATCCTTACTGCCCTTCTCCAAACCTTTTCCAGCTCTAGTAAGTACTTTTTGAGACGGGTTGACCAGGATTTTACACAATATCCATGCTTTGGATCCACACCGTGGCATAATTATATTCTTTATTTGTTTATCAGTAATTCCTGACATTCAGTTTTCTGTTTCTTAGAACTCACCCAGTGCTTTCATGGAAAGATATATTGAAAACCCAGAGAGGCAGAAAGGCCAGACATAAGATTATATTACAATTTCTTGATTTTGTGATCCCTCTTCAGTGAGTATAATTTTGTGTCTCCATTTTCTACCTTGCGAAGCCTATCAGAGTGCAAGTGAAAAATAGTTTGATGAACAGGGTACAAGGAAGAGTAAAATGGAAGTCTGATTGTTTGGCTTCCGGAAATGAAGTAAACATTTCAGAGATGTCACTATATTTTATTTGAACTTTTTAAGTGAAATATTTTGTTCAAAATGGTAACAAGCTGACCTTTAAACAAACAAAAGAAACTATTTTATTTTGATTCAATACTAATACATGTATTAGTATTTTTGCTAAGAGGTACAGCTGCTTCTTCAGAAGGTTCTGGTTTCATATTTTTAATAGTTAGAAAGTTGGTAGTTGAGCAGTCCTGTTCTGCAGAAGACAGGTGTCGTGGTTTAACTCCAACCAGCATCTAAACACCATGCAGTCACTTGCTCGCTCCTCCCCAGCGGGATGGGGGGGGAAAATTGGGAAGGTAAAAGTGAGAAAATTTGTGGGTTGAGATAGAGACAGTTTAATAATTGTAATATAATAATAACACGACGATGAAGAGGAAGTTGTTGTAATGAATCGGAAAATAACAGAGAGAGAAATAAGAACCAAGAAAGACAAGTGATGAAAATGAAAACAATTGCTCACCACCAACCGACAGCCAGCCAGCCACTTCCTCAGCAGCATCCCTCCCACCGCTCACCTCTCCCCTAGTTTTATTGCTGACCATGATGCTCTATGGTATGGAATATCCCTTTGCGCAGATAAGGTCAGCTATCACAATGGTGTCACAGAATCACAGAATCACAGAAACTTCAGAGTTGGAAGGGACCTCTAGAGATCATCTAGTCCAACTCCCCTGCTAAAGCAGGATTGCCTAGAGCACATTACTCAGGACTGCATCCAGGCGAGTCTTGAAAATGTCCAGAGAAGGGGACTCCACAACCTCCCTGGGCAGCCTGTTCCAGTGCTCTGCCACCCTAACCATAAAGAAGTTTTTCCGTGTATTTGAATGGAACTTCCTATGTTCCAACTTGTGCCCATTGCCCCTCGTCCTGTCACTGGGAACCGTTGAAAAGAGTCTGGCACCATCCTCCTTCAACCCACCCTTAGATACTTGTATGCCATAATAAGGTCTCTCCTCAGCCTTCTCTTCTCCAGGCTAAAGAATCCCAGTTCTTTCAGCCTTTCCTCATAAGGGAGATGCTCCAGTCCCTCAGTCATCTTGGTTGCTCTTCGCTGGACTCACTCCAGCAGTTCCCTGTCCCTCTTGAACTGGGGAGCCCAGAACTGGACGCAATATTCCAGTTGTGGCCTCACCAGTGCAGAGCAGAGGGGGAGAATGACCTCCTTCAACCTACCGGCCACACTCTTCCCTATACAGCCCAGGATTCCATTGGCCTTTTTGGCAACAAGGGCACATTGTTGGCTCATGGATAATTTACTGTCTACCAGGACCCCCAGGTCCTTCTCCTCAGAACTACTTCCCAGCAGGTCCACCCCTAACCTATACTGGTGCTTAGCATTCTTCCTCCCCAGGTGCAGGACCTTGCACTTGCTTTTGTTGAACCTCATTAGGTTCTTCTCTGCCCAGCTCTCCAGCCTGTCCAGGTCACACTGGATGGCAGCACGGCCCTCCAGAGTGTCAGCCACCCCTCCCAGCTTGGTATGATCAGCGAACTTGCTGAGGATACACTCTGTCCCATCATCCAGGTCATTAATGAATATACTGAACAAAATTGGACCGAGTATTGACCCCTGGGGGACACCACTGGTTACAGGCCTCCAACTGGACTCTGTGCCGCTGATCACAACCCTCTGAGTTCTGTCACACAGCCAGCTCTCAATCCACCTCACTGTCACCTCATCTAGCCCATACATCCTCAGCTTCCTAATGAGGATGTTATGGGAGACAGTGTCAAAAGCCTTGCTAAGGTCAATGTAGATGACATCTACGGCTCTCCCCTCATCCAGCCAACCAGTTATAACGTCATAGAAAGCTATCAGATTGGTCAAGCATGATTTGCCCTTGGTAAATCCATGTTGACCACTTCCAATAACTTCCTGTTCCTCAACATGTTTGGAGATAACATCCAGAATGAGTCGCTCCATTACCTTCCCAGGGACAGAGGTGAGACTAACCGGCCTGTAGTTCCCTGGGTCCTCCTTTTTGCCTTTTTTGAAGATTGGAGTGATGTCAGCCTTCCTCCAGTCCACAGGCACCTCTCCTGTTCCCTGTGACCTTTCAAAGACGATGGAGAGTGGTCTAGCAATAACATCTGCCAGCTCTCTCAGCACTTGCGGGTGCATCCCATCAGGGCCCATGGACTTATGAATGTCCAGATTGGCCAAGCGGTCTCTGATCCGGTCCTCCTCAACTGAGGGAAAATCTTACTCTCTCCAGACCTTCCCCCTTGCCTCCAGGGTATGGGATTGGTGAGAGACAGCTTTAGCAGTGAAGACTGAAGAAAAGAAGGCATTCAGTAACTCTGCCTTCTCTGTGTCTTCCACCACTAGGGCACCCGTCTCATTCGTTAGTGGGCCTACATTTTCCCTAGTCTTCCTTTTTCTATTGATATACTGAAAGAATCTCTTCTTATTGTCTTTAACTGCAGTGGGCAAGCTGAGTTCTGATTGAGCTTTGGCCTTTCTAATTTTCCCCCTATATAGCTTTGTTATATCTTGATAATCCTCATAAGTTGCCAACCCCCTTTTCCAGAGAATGTAAGCTTTCCTTTTTTTCCTGAGGTCCAGCCAAAGTTCTCTATTTAGCCAGGCTGGTCTTCTTCCCCGTCGGCTCGTTTTTCGAGACATGGGGATGGCCTTCTCCTGTGCTTCTAAGAGCACCTGCTTGAAGTATGACCAGCCTTCCTGGGCACCTTTGCTCTTCAAAACTGCCTCCAAGGGACACTCTCCCAACTTCTTGTGCACCCCCTGCCTATTCGCCGGCGGGGTGGCGTGAGGAACAGAAAAGGCCTTTGCTCCGTGTAAGCGCTGCTCAGCAATAATGAAAACATCCCTGTATTAGCAATACTGTTTCCAGCACAAATCCAAAACATAGCCCCTTACCAACTACCGTGAAGGAAATTAACTCTATCCCAACCCAAACGAGCCCAACAGGGTTGTGAAAAATAAAAGATACACATTTTCAAGTGGCTAGACAGAAATCAGGAAAACATTTTTAAAATCTGGCAAATTTCATCTATGAAGAATCAAAGAGCATTAAGATACCTGGTAGGGGTAAATCTGAAATATGCCTCCAGAGAGCAGAGCATAAAAACTCATTCCTTCAACAGAGTACTAGGATGCCTTTTGTATCTCTGTACTCTACTTTCCTGTAGGCATTAATTCTTTCTACTGATAAAGACTTTGGCACCATTGTATATGGCTGTGAAAGTCAGTGCCACTGTGTTTCACTGCCTCTTGCTTGACAAAAAGGTGCTTGCTTTGAAACCTGTTCTTGTGTTCTGTGGAACGCAGCTGTATGAGTTTCACAATGGCTTTTACGTTACAATTTTGTAAATAAAACATCTTAATGAACACACTTGAAAAGTTAATAGGCTATATCATTGCTTAGAGAATGCATTAATATTCTTGGCGTGCAAATTATGTCCTCTGGTTTCTGTACTCAAGCACTCATAACTGCCATCATTGAAATCCAGGTGACAACTTCCTACAGAAAAAACCAATTTTATATATTTTTATTGGCGCCAGCTTCTTTTTTGCATTTGTAATTGACTCCTCATGTCCCCTTTAAAACAAAAAAAACCCCATGTTTTGCCATGTGTTTTTTGTTTTGTTTTGTTTTGTTTGTTTGTTTTGTCTTTCATTCTATATGATGCATCCTGCTCATTATTATTCTGGAAGGGAAGTTCCTGTTTGTGCCATCGCCCTTTTGATAGTGCTTCACTGGCTTTTAGAGGTCTCATTTCATCCTCTAGAGCTCATACCAGTGACGGCTGTCTGACTCCTGGCTGTTACATTAGAAACCTAAATAAAGAATATAGTTATAGTGGTAGCAAATCAATTAATGACACCTTTCCAATAAAAAGCCCACAGAGTAGGATGAAAAAATGGACACCACACTTTTAGCTAAATTTGCTGTCACCTGAATGATGATTGCAGCTGGGCTTATGGGGTAAAATTTAGCAATATTCTTTAAAAAAACCTGAGGACAGAGCAGCTTAGCACATCCAGAGAGAGACAGAGGCTTTTTTAGATTATTTAGTGATGCAAGATCTAAAACACATTGTCTTCTTCATGGTTTTGTGAAAAGTGCAGAATTCTGACAGTCACAGAAAAGCTAGGTCACTCTCTTAATGCTGCAAGCTTATTTTCGGCAAAACAAGTGTTCTCAAAATGCTGAAAGTATGTTGAGCTGCCAGAATGCATCATATAAAGCCTGTTTGCGTGGTTTTAATGGTATGTCATATTCTTTGTAACCCATCACATAGCTATGAAAGAGTCGTTGGCCGCCTTACTGAATCATTAAACTGAAAGCAAATCTATGAAGAAAGACAACCCTAGTTGTTACACAGCATTTCACCTGATAGTTTCAGTTACTTTCTTTAGTTTTCCTTGGTAAATCAGTATGCTTTTTATGCCTGCTTAGATGCTTTCATCACTTATCTGGTATTCAGTTTCAATGATTTCTCAAGGACTAGCTCATAGTTGAAATATAGTTAAATTCAGATTCAAGAACATATAGTTATCAGTAAGCTTCTGTCTGTGCTTGGTTTTTTTCAGTTTTAACAATTTAGCAGTTAGCAAGAGTTAAAGAGAAAACTTTACCTGGTTTTGATATTTTGCACCTCTTATAGATAAAATCAGAGATTAAAAGTGTAAATGGGTGTAAAACTGTAAAAAATGTAGATGAAACGCACGTTATCCTTCGACCTTATGTAAAGGACTATAATTTCATCGGGTTGTAGTAATTTCATTTTATTAATGATCTCTTTTTCACAAAAAAAGCTTTTATTCTAGAAATGTCCCAGATGTCTTGCTAATGCAATTCTTGGTGCTTAATTGAATCTGATTGTGTCACAGATCAGCAACCAAAAACTGCAAAACCTAACAAAGTAAACAAAGCACTGTAGTACTTAGCGTTTTCTCAAATCTAAAAATAGGACAGGCCATCTGAGAGCACACCTCCATGGCATGTGCCACATTTGTTCCACTTCTAATAAATATTTGATCACAACCTGTTCTATATTTTGTTTGTATGGTACCTCCTGCAGTTTTTATATCAAAGAAATACAGCTTTTTTAAGATCTATAGTGTTAAAAAAAAATAAAGAAAAGCAGTATGTCAGCTATGATGAGTGGTATCGAACAGTCCTTGATAACTTTTCAATCAGTTTTATGAGACCTTTTTGAATAGCAGTGTTCCTGCATGTTGAAAATAACACCTCATTCTGAGCATGAATTTTTAGAATTTTTGGGCATTTTGAGACTCTGGTGTAGAAAGTATTTCGCAACCTGGTTGCTGATAGTTTTCGGGGAAGAACATGTGTTTAACACATGAATTCAGGTAAAAAATTGCTAGCGAAAACAGGCAACTATGCAATAGACCCATTTAGATTACAATAAATTCTTAATAATCTCCATTTTTGATTTTTAAACCAGGAAGGATTCACAGATCACTGGCTTAGATTTTTCTTTAAATTGCTATTAAACGTAGTAAGTAGCTCGCGTTAAGATGCTATTTGCTCATCGCGGCATTCAAGGTAATTTAATAACTGAAACTTGGCCAAGATACTCTGATGAACTCCAGCACTGTTTTTATCTTTTTTTTTTTTTTTTAAAACAACAGTTTCAGCATGCTCTAAACTTTGCTAAGCACACCGGAATATCCTACCGGAACAGTAAAAGCGAGTGGCATTATAAATAGAGTTTGCCATTCAGAAGATCCATACTTATCATTATAAAACTATTGAAAACCCTTGTAAGTGTTTGTAATGCATAAAGGAAGACAAAAATTTCGGTCTGTGTTTTTTTTAAATTTATTGTATAAAAAGCAAATAACCAAAAAATGGAGCACAGTACTAGAAAATGACTGGCAGCCTACTGAGCTACAGCTGTATTTTCTATATCAAAGGTATTATTTCTCAGCTCGCCTTGTAGTTTGGCTTTAGAGGAAGAGCATGAGGCCCATAAAGGCTTTTAAGGCTTATACATAAAACTAAGGAATCTTAGCTATTTCTTGAGGATAGTCATGATACGCTGCTAATGGCTTGTGCAACTGGTGTTAAGGAAAGCTTTATGCTTTGCCAGTGACAATGGAAAACACTTACAGATAACACATGCTCCGAATCGCAGCTCTCCTACATGACAGTTCTACTTTATCGTGTTCCTGTTACTACACGATAAACAGCTTTGGCCATTTTCCTTGTTTCCCCTTTTCTCGTCTGGGTTTGTATTCTGTTTCCCAAGGACTATTTTTGAAGTCGTCAGCCAAGCCTGATGAAAATGAGAGAGAAACTAGATTAACTTTAAACAAGCTACCGGTGCTGGGTATCTCTGCAGCTCCGGTGATCGTGAGTCATTGTGTGGTTCATGGGTGACCGTCACGTTTACAGTCCGATCAGTCCCTTGATGATGCCACAATTTATTTATGTCATATTTTATACAATGGCAAAAATGGTTTTCCAGTTCTTTGTACAGTTCTAAGAAGAGTTCAGAAAATAAATTAAACAATAACATCTGGTAATAAGAAAAAGGTATCTAATGTAAAAGACTGTTGACATATCTTCTGCAGGGGGAAAGGGGTGGAAAGAGGAAAGTAAGAAAAATCTTAAAGCAAACAAGTATGTCTCCTATGCTTTTATAAGTACTTGTCTCAACATTTTCTGACAAATTCTGATGTAATACAACTGGAAACTCAGTATGTTGTTGTATTTAGTAATTTAAATAAATCAGTGTAGAACTTCTGCAATTTAATTTAATCTTAGATACCTTGAACTGACTGGAAATTTGAGGTTGTAAGCCATAAGATCAAGTGTATGTCTCATTTCCTGACAAATAAATTAAAAAGGGAACCTCCTTTTGAAGATCTTCTGCTGAAGGTATAGTGGCAGCTCATCCCCATGATGTGTGTTAATCCGGTCTCCGCACCAACAGATTGGATTTTTGCCGTTACTTGCATTCCCTGTCTATCAATTACTCCCTTGCGCTGTCTAGGATCACTTTAAGCATATTTTCTCTCTTCTAGGGAAAAGTACTGCAGAGTTGACCCTATTTTGAGCAAAGGGCTGGACCTGATGATCTCTAGGACTCCCTTCCAGCATAAATTATTTTCTGACTCAAGGCGCAAAGACGTAGACTATAACTGAAATATTTTGCTATCAAAAAATCTGGTTTTTACCTTTTCTTAACCAGTATAACTACCCTTACCTTTCTTCTTAAGTCATCTTTCCCACTTTCTTTCCTTCTTCCCCTTTCCTTCTTCCCACTCCACACACAGAGAAATATTGCTAATGAAATAACAATTATGCAAATATATGGACAAAGCTGGCATGTGTTCATTTGGGAAAATTAATGAGATAGCTAACCTTAATGAAAGCCTTGTATTTAGGCATATCGCAGCTACTGCATTTCTAGTCTGTTTTAATCAGGTTATTGAAGACCATTATCAATCACGACAGTTGTTGTACCAATAAAGATTTTTTCTTTCTTTCAGTTACATATTAATATGTAAACCTCTGTAGTTTGTTTTATTTCTCTGCTGTTGTTACTTCTTGGGCTTTAAATTTATTTATTTCATTTTCTTTAGGTCAGTTATTCTCTTCCTGCCTTTTTTTTTTTTTCTTTCTTTCTGCTGATTTTAAAAATGTCTGTATCTATGTCTATCCCACTGAACACACAAGAGCTTTCTAGTTCTCGGGTCTGGGTAGTATGGTTCCTGTTGTGTTGGACCATGTCTATGTAGACGCAAAAGTATACCACTGCTCTGATTTTAGGACATTGCTCTGAAAGTAGTACCGTTTTGAAGTATCTGACCTACAATGTAAATACAGATGGAAAGTCACATCAAGCAGTTTGAAGTGAACTTTATTGAAAATGAGGGTATTGAAAAAAAGATCACTGTGCAAATCTTGATTTTTCCTGAACACAGATTCTTTTCGACTCTTTTCTCTCAACTAATTATCTTTTCTTCATTTCAACACAAATAAACCCTTTGATGTATTTTTCACATAAGTGAAAATATTTTTATTGTGCCAGGAGTCACTTTTTTTTCAGAAACACTGGTGCCACACTTTTAATTGTCGTTATTTGTTGAGCTTTTAAAACCTTTTTTATCTTAAGATTTTTTAAAAAAATATTATTTTAATCCTTTACATTTCAATTTTGATTTTAATTCACTGAAATATATTATCCTTATCTCGGCGTGATTTCTTTATAATGTTAGTTAGAGACAGTGGTTTGAAAAATAAGTTTGCAAGCTTCTCTTCAATTATCTTTCTGTCCCACATTTTTTTTATTTTACAGTAAATGAATGACTCAATCATTGATCACAAATGCTCTGCAATGTTTCTATTTTTTCATGAGAATCTGAACATTACTACCAAAAATTGATTTTGACTATATTTATGTCTTAGGTTTAAATTTTCTTTCTTTTTTTTCTTGTTGCCTCTCTGGAAAATGTAAATCTTTTTCGTAAATCAAAGTGGAAAGTTACGCTTTTGTGCCCTTCTGAAAGGATTAATGTATACATTCAGATATCCTTTCCAGATCTGAAAATAAGGGATGGAATTTAACCATAGTTCCAAGCTCTTAATACATTTATCAGCCTTTTGAGAACCCTAAAATGAACATAAAGGCTAACTAACCTTCTAAATTTTCTCCTTAATGTCCAAGAGACTATATGCACTTAATATACCATATAAATCAAAATGGCTGAAAAAATATATCTGATTTAGTAAAAGTGTATATTGGAATATTTGCTGTATACCCAGAAGGTTATCAAACTTTGGTGATGAAGAAGAGCAAATTTTAGATTCAAATCTATAGTTTTGCAGAAACACAGGGACAAAAACAATTACTTGTGAGAATTGTTTCAAATTATAGAGACTAACTGCGGCATGAAACCTTAGTATCATGGAACTCCTAACGAATGAACTGGGTATCAGTTTTAGGAAAAAAATAGTTTGTCTCGTGCCTCTAAGGCACCAGGTAGAGAAGACATCTATTAGGTCATTTAACGCATTCTCCACTGACCTTTGGAAATTGTTCTGCAAGACAGTAAGAAGTCTTTTTTAGATGTTCTGACTATTTTATGTCTCTTTTCATTACATCCATTTAGAGTCCTTAGTGATATTCCCCACATCAAATCATTCTTACTCCTTTCTATACATAGTAAACTATGGCTATAGCTAAACAAGGGGACCCGAGTGCTTCTCATGTCCTGAGCGCAGGTGAGTGCTTCAGCTGCATCCTACCTTATCTCAGAGGGATATCTGGGTAAAGTGATCCTCCCTCCACATCTTCTTTTCTGATCAAGCGCGTGGACCAGAAGGGAGCCATGACATACTAGGGCCATGTCCCCATTTGGACATCTACTAAAGTTCTTTTTAGTTGTCATCTTGATCAGCTACATATACTTACCTACCTACCAGACATGAAATTCTTCCAACTCCCAAGACATTTGCACACTCTCAAGCCTGCCCCAAGACAGTTTTTCATTTTATATTTCTAGTTGCAAACTGGGTAAACTGCTCCAGTAATTGTGGCACCAGAGCTGTTGTTAGTGGCACTATTTTAATCTGTGTTCAGTTAAGCGGTTTTTGCAAAAGTGCCCTGAAATGCACTGGCCAAGTGTCTCCTGCCTAATTACTTAGTGAGCTAATGACTAATTTGACAGCACTTCTAAGCTGGGGTCAATGTGAAAATTGATTCCTCTACAATAACTACCTCCAATTTGTTTTTCACAGAATATGTTTCTAAACTTTGTCAGTTGCCTGTGTCATTTCATTATCTAGATGGGTGCTTAATTTCCAATGTTAAGGACACAAAAGTTCTTATTTAATTTTTCTTTGCTCTCCAAATATTGCATGTTCTATTGAAATAGTTGCATTTTTTTTCTTTGGGCTTATGGTAGTAGCAAAGAAAGACTTTGATTTTTTTGGCTTCATAAAAAAATGGAATGCAGTATTGCCTTATGACCACAGAATTACTGTCGTCATAGCGAAGAGTTACACTTCATGGCTTTTACCCTGCTTAGGTAAATATGATACTTTCAACGGAATTCAATGAACAACAGGAAAGCCACATGTTCGTATGTCTGCATAAGGCACAACTGAAACAGAGAAGATATCCAGTCTGACTCTCACCCCGGTATAACCTCTCATTGCAAATTAGAATGAATCTTGGTTTACATTTTGTTCTGCTTAAGCAATATACACTTAGTGATTGAAAAAGCAACTAGATAACCAGATTTAAAGAATTTTCCATTTTGTTTAACGCAACCTTTTGGACTTCGGTAAATGCAGCCACCTAAGAGAGTATTTCCTGGGGATTTAAGTCATTTCACTCTGTCATTCCCCTTCTCACCTTGAAAAATATATTGTGTGTGTAACCAGGAAAAAAAAATTCTTCATCACATACGTGATCTATAGTACATAAAATACCTCATGATTTCTTGCAGTAAAGTAACAGCTACAAATGTAAGCGTGCTCTTGGTTCTATGGGATGCTAGCAAAATAAGGAATGAATTTAACAATCATCTAGCTTATGTCTTTTAAGGAAGTTAAACCGTACTGAATGTCAGAAACTGATGCACGATATGAGGAGCCTAGTTAAATATTTCTTTATTTCTGTGTAGCGCTATGTAATCTAAATCCCTGAGCAGCCAACAAGAAACCAGTGACAATTTTAGAAGTCACAATCAGAATTTCTCCTGTTAGATAAGAAATAAGATCTTTACTCAGTTTACATGACCCGTTCTTCCTTCAGATACCCAGGCAGCAATATTTGCATATATCTTCTATCATAGGTACTGATTCAGTTCTCTCATTTTTTGTGTGTGTATGGTTAGACTTGATGATCTCAAAGGTCCTTTCCAACCATGAAGATTCTATGATTGATTCTATGATTATTGTCCCCTTCTTCTTTTGGAATAAGCAGAGAAGTACAGGGACTGGAATCTATTGCGTTACCTACCATTTGCAATGTGCGATATTGTATAAGCAGTAGTTCCAAACCTTACCAAATTAAAGCAGGATTTGCATATCAAAGTTGATTGTGCTAAGGGCCAAAAGTCGTGATAAAGTTATTGCCTAATCTCTAGGCCATGTGGCAGTACAGATTTCTTTCCCGTCAGCCTGGGAGGCTCGCAGCTTCTGCCTGCCTCAAACCTACACAGGGAAGCTTGGAGGCTGATCCTGTAGCTGGATTCCAAATAATACTGTGAGCTCAGTACAGGAAAAAATTACTTTTATCGTGTATCTGAAACTGTCAAGAATCTGTTAAAAGATTTGGATCACATTTCTGTTGTCTGAGTTTCATCCAAAATTTGTCGTGCTTCCTTGCAAAGAACAGAATTGGCAGCACAAGCACCCTAGTGGGGATAATACATTGGTGGGGGATGTCTTTGAAGTACGGAACTTGTTCCTGCTTTCTTGGGTTCCTGTGTCACTGTCACAGTTACAGCGTAGCATACTAACACAGTGGTGAAAATGAACTTCTAATTTAGTTGAAAGTAAAATATACATAGGAACAAGAAAAAAGCATTATTGTGTCTTTATATCAAAGTGAAACATCACTACTGAACCATGCAGCCCATTAAATAATGCCCTCACTCGTCCTCACAGATCAAAGTCTGCCTTTGCCTAAGAGTTACATGCAACTAACATTATCCCCTTGCATCAGTGAGCAGCATATTCCCCTCATCCATGCAACACCCACAGGTATGTCGACACACCTGCTCCCTGCTGCTTATGGCTTCGGCATTTCAGTGTGAAATGCTCTTCCTAAATCTCAAAGATGTATCAATTTATATCACTTCAAATAGTATTTATTTTGTATCTTGCCACAGGTTGTGAGTTGGAGTGCAGAAGAGCACGAAGAGTCGTAGCATCGTAGTCGGCAGGACATGTGTAAAGAAGCGAAAGGTAATGCAAAACGTATAAATAACCTGAAAAACTTTTCAGGGCACAAATTTGTGAGAGATCAGCTGTGAGGGTTAGTCACTCAAAGCTGAATCTTAGGGGGTCCAGAAAAGAGGAGTATAAGAACTTACTTTGGCTGTAATTTATATACACTTAATTTTTTTTTTTTTGGTTCCTTCTTTTTGACGGCACAATTATTGCTTACAGTTGGCCTGTGAGTTAGACCTTTTGACACAGTTGGATTCCAGGAGTCATAACAGAGGCATTGTGAAATGAAATGTAGTTATGTGTCAGCAAGTGGGTGTGAGCCTAAGGGAGTCTGACTGAAGCTAAACGAGCAATTGAGCCTGTGAAAGTGGGAGTGAGTGTGATGTGCATTCAAAACTCTCCAAAAAGAGATTTTTACAACTTTCAGTCCCTTCTGTCCTTAGCAGGCCATGGTTTGGGCAGCATATTTTGATCCATTTGTTCAGTGAAGTGCTATTTTAATTCTAAAAGCTAAACATAAAACCACATTTGATTACCAAACGCAACACTGTACATTTGATGAGAAACTGCAGAACTTCATAAGTTGTGAACTCAGATTGAAACCCACTGGTTGAAGTGCTTAGGTTAAAAAAAAAAAAAAAAAAAAATTCTCCTATGGAGTATACAGAACTGAATGAAAAGAATTGAAAAAAATGTATGAAAAATAGGAAATGCTTTTGGGAAGGTGACATTCAAGGTCTGAAAATTCTTGGGACCTGTGCTAAACCGGATTATGATATGATAAATAAAACAACTAGATACAACAACTATATAAAACAACAATGATACTGGAGACAAAACATTTTCTGGATTAAAAGAATTCTAAGCTTCCACCATTCTGGAATCGCCCCCCAGTACAGCATAATCCTGTAAATGTGTTACAGAGCAAGATGCATAATTTACTCAATATATTTTGTTACAGAGCAGATCCTTTGAGTGGTCTAGCTACAGTATTACACTAAGTATGTACATACGTTGAGAATCTAAAAGGTGTCCATTTCAGCAGTGATCAAAGGAGACAATGATTAAGGGGTTAGTAATGAAGAAATAAAGCCAGATCTGATGACAGATTATGAGTTTTAGAACTGTTTTGGAATTTATGATGCATCCCCAAAAGAATGAAAACAGTCCTTTCCACCAGATACTGTTTTTATCTCGCTGAGGAAACATTACATTAAGGAGGCCTCACTGCAGAGTGTGTTTTCACAAAAAAAAACCATTAATTAGGGATTCATTTTTTTCACAAGAAAGAAAATTTCCAAAGGCTCAGAAACTTTGGGAAGATGATTAACTGCAATTTTCATGGCTTATAAAAACTGAACTAACGGTTTTAGTATTTGGCTCTTTGTTATTAACTACAGATAGATAATCAAACAAAAAGATAATTATGTAGCATTTTCACTTATCGGTTATTTTTATGACAGGTTTGTTGATTAGTTTCCCAGCAATTAGGACAGAAACACTACTTTACTCCATGCCCCTTACACTGCTAGAATATGGTACGTGCCAGACAAGCAATTTGCATACACAAAATGTTGGAAATGTTAGACTTGCAGTACATATAGATTTGGTATATAACTTGCAGAGTGAAAATGGGAATTCATATCTGCATTGGAGAGTAGAATGTGTTCACAAAGTCAAGTAGCTGTTTTCAGGCATAGGTAGATATTTGTGTGCATCATTAGCTGAATGGTGTAAATGTGCATAACCGATCATAAAAAGTGTATATGATAATTTGCAGGGAAGCCCTCAGCTACTTATGAGGTATTTAGGAAATATTAGTGTCGAAAAGAAAATGATAATATATCCCAGCATTCAGTTGAACTCAGCTGGAACTCAGGGTGTCACAGACCTAATTCATATGGTCACTTCTCTCCCATGATAGGTGTAAACAAACCAAGAACCCATGAGGCAAAATATATTGATGTATATTGTATCGGTGACAAATATCACTACGTGGTTGCTAATTTCTACTACAGTGATATTTATTGGATATTTATTTGTTTTTAGGAAGCTGAAACAAGCATCTTTGGATCCCAGCTTTTGGGCAGGCAGTGTTTACAGTTTGTCCAGCAGTGTCTTGGTACTCTGCCTTGCTGCTTGTTATGCTGACTCATTAAAGGAAACTTAAGCGATGAATTTGGTGTTAATCTGAGTTTGTGGTTCGGGAGGTCAGGAATCCCCAGCTAATAGGAATGACAAACCTTCAAGGAAGAGCAAGCAAGTGATTAGCCCTAGGTTCAGTCATGGTGTCAAAGCCTCCATAAGTATTTTGAGTTGATATTAAGAATAGAAATTATACCTTTGACTTCAGTGGGGCCAAGATTGTAGGCTGTGTTGCTATCTAAGCACAGCCAGTCACACTGCTTTTGAGTGGAATTTGGCTGTTTCTGCATTCCTGGTATGTAACATTCTGAAACTATTTATTTCAACCATATATAATGCTTATCTGCAGAAATAAAATTTCTGTATGGAACGGTAGCTATATTTTTAATCATAGATTTATCTTTTGGATTGAATTTAGTATTTACCAGTTAATTTCAGGTTCTTTTAAGAAGACAGCGAAATGTTATTACCTTTATCAGTCTCTGTTCTTCCATCAGTGATTGCTCCGTAGCTCATTTGGTGATTCATTTTCACTGTTATTTATCATTGCCTTTCTTTGAATTTTATTTTTTTGCTTTAGGGCAGAGAGTTAAGGCAAAGTAATCATAAGATAAAATAAAGACTTTTCTCTCCCATCTTCTTTCAGTTGAGATTAAACAATCTGTGTTGACAGACAGAATGGATTTTTCATTGAGTGCAATGTGCTTTTTCTTGAGACTACTTTTAAACACAGAATATTTTTATGTGATCAAACTAATGATGTCAATGGCAAGCAAGCTTCAGAACTTGGCAACAAAAGGAATAACATTTAATGAGTTTACTCTCATAGCAGTATGTAAAGCAGTTTAATAGATTCCAGAATATGCACATTTTGAGCCAATATATTATTCCTCTAATTTCCCCCTACATTTTAATGTACAGTTTTGAAAATTTATGTTCATAAATTAGGAAAACTTTGCCTGGATAAATATTTTTTAATAATCATAATAATTTTTTACTGTACACTCATGTGAAAGATGTTAACCTTTATTACAGTCTTTTCTGAAATAAACAGACAATCCCAGCTTGTATAATACACCAGCAAAAAAGGATTCCTGGAAACCTAAACCACTCAAGCTAGAAAGAAAAAAAAAATCCCCATCGATTTATTATAGATTCACTTTTACAGCCAGATCCTCAGCTGAATTCCGAGTCTCAGTAGAGTTTCATCACTTTACAGCGGCAGTGGATTGTGTCTATACCTGGAAAGTTGAACAGAAGTTTTGAGCTAGCAATATCTAAAATCTGAATACAGGCTTAATTATATATACACAGTATTTCACTACACAGCTAAGCGGATACCAGAGCTCTGCTCTCACACCTACTTGAGAGTATCTGCTGCTATTCAAATGCAGTCTTTCTCTTCCTCTCTTCCAATGATTATTTTGTTCTGTGGAAAACAGAGTGCTTCATCTAGGCTGATTAAAGAGCTTCAGAATAGTCTACAGGGTCTGGATGCTCTTATAGGAAATATTACTCACCAGAAGGACCTTGATAGGACCAAGTGCAAGCCCCACAAGGGCTCTGTGGGGGAGAGTGAGTGGCACAGTGGCCTAGGTGATGAAGAGGAGAGCAAGTTTGCAGATGACATGATATTTGGAAGGGTAGGCCTACTATTCAGAGAGACCTTAACAAGCTGGAAGAATGGGCTGGCAGAAACTGCATTAAGTCCAACAGAGGCAAATGTAAAGGTACTTCAGATGCATTAATTCCAGCTGTAGACTAAAGGCTGAGGACCAACTAGTTGGGAAACAGTTTTTAAAAAACAAGGACCTGGGGACCTTGTCTTGGCAGGCAAGTTGAACAGAAATCAGCAGTGTACTCTTTTGGTGATGAAGGCTAACTGTATACCAGTGTGCATTAGAAAGTGTAGCCAGCAGGTCAAAGGAAGTGATTATTCCCCCTCCTCAGCACTTCTGAGGGCATGTCTGGAGTGTTGTACCCAGTTTCAAGCCCCCAGTACTGCACAGACATTGACCAGCTGGAGAAAGTCTAGCAAAGGATGACCAAAATGATGAAGGGGGTGGAACTCATGATGTACAATAAGAGTTTGTTCATCCTAGAGAAGAAAAAACTAATGGGGTTTCTCAGAATCTACTTCATGACCAAGGAGGGATTACAGGACTAATCTCTTCTCCGAGATGCACAGCAGGACAGAGGCAACAGTCACTGTTTACAGCAAGGCGAATTCCAACTAGATATAAAAGGTACAATAAGATAGTGCATTGCCCTGTTGTCTGTGAACTTCCACAGAAGAATATTGCCTCCACAGCGTAGCTTATATTGTCGGTTCCCTTGCTTCTGCAAATTAGATGGAAGTGAGAAGACATTCTGCTCAAAGGGATTGGGTGTTTGTATAATTTCCCTGGTCCTGTGCTCAGTTCAGAAGACATTCTCTTAATCTGAAGACGAGACTCTTTTACAGATGTTACATACACACTTCTGTGATTCAGCAGAACAATGCTTTCTCTTCTGAGCTTGCAGAAAGAGCATCCATTACGTATTCTAAACCCAAGAAGTAGTTTCTAAAATCAAGTCAGTCAACTAAATCACAAGTAGTGATACCAATATGGTTATACTTAATATTTAACAACATAAATGAACGTTACTTAAAAGAGAGAAAAATTAAGCTAAAATGGTTGTAGCACCTGTGGTACAACAGTGACATATCATTGAGATATACAACAGAAAAAGAAAAAAAAAATTAAAAAGCATTATTATAGGAAAAAAGAGTAAAGTACAAATATTTTTAACTTGTTGGAAAAACATTTTTGAAATCCATTCTAAAGTTCACTTCTCACAGAGATAGCCTTAAACTTTGAAGCAGAAATGTGATCCTACTACTTTCTAAACTGATATTTTCAGATTCAGTGTAGTACAATACAAAAATTGGGTAACTGAAGATGACAGCCAAAAGAAATGGCAAAGAAAATGAGAGAGAGTAATGAATGGCACTAGAGAAGAGGAGGAAAAGAAGTATCAGATTGGAAGAGGGAACACAGATAACAGAACTAGTAAAGACGTAAGGACATAGCTTTTCCTTGAGCAGTTGGTCGAATGATACACAGCACAGTAGCTGGAGGTTAGAGAGGGTTTTAGCTATCTAAATATTTCCTAGAAAAGAATACTACTGAGGAAAAAATGTCTCCAACAGGTTCATGCAATGCACTGATTACAGTCTTTTTGATAAAGAAGATATAATTAAATAAGTAAGACATAAATAAGGGCCTTATTTGAAGGGAAAAAATGATTTGAGGAGAAAAATAGATCACATCCCCAGGCTTTAGGAAATGGAAGATCAAAATATTTTTGACGTAAAATTGAAGGAACAAAATTGGACTTCTAGATTGCAGGAAGGCAGACCCCATTAAATGTAGAGAAATTATAAAGAAATTTGAGAGGCAAGTCTCAGGAAATAGAGGTTTAAGACGACTTGAAGACTTGAAGAATCAGTAACAAGGGCACAAGTACAAACTGTTCCACTGGTGAGAAAAGGTCGGAATGGTACTAAGAGAACAATTTGACCACATCTCTGACCTCAAGTTCAAGAACAAAGCATGCAGGAAGTAAAAACTTGATCAGATTGTTAAGGACAAATAAAACTAAAGGCTAGGTGCCAGACAAAACTAGATAAGCCATGGCAAATTAAGATATTCAACTATCCAGGGATATCACAAGTGAAAATATATAGCTATGCAAATGTTGTAGGAGTCCAGGAAAATCATTGCTCCACTATCAGCAGAGGAGAAAGCTATCGGTAAAAGGTAACAAGAAAATCACAGTGTGCAGTGCCACTTTTCGCAAGGTTACAGGAAAATACAAAACACAATCATGTGGCTAATGAAATTGCTACCACTGACTCACTGGGAAGATTTCATACAGGAATAGTATAACAACAGAAAAAAGAATATGTAGACAAAATCTACGTTTAGATTGCTGGGCTCTGAGTACATTCTCTCTAAATGCTGAAAGAAAAGGATGAAGTATTCTTAGATATCCTAAAGTTTGCCTTTGAGTGCTCAGATTCTGTTCTGCTTAATTTCTTGTTCTTTATTTATGTAGTTGATCTATGCAGAATTTTCCACTTTTTCTATTGCACAGCATTTTGAGTTCATTTCACCCTAAAAGAGGTGTAATGATTTACAAAAATGGGTGTTGGAGGATGAACATAATGCCTGTTTTCAAAAAGGGGAGAAAAAAGAAGACGACTGAGGTAATTGTAGATTGGGTTTTCAGCTTGATTCCTAGAAAACGGACAAGAACAACCTATTAGCACCTAAAAGAAAACAGCTGAGGTAACAGCTAACATGGACTTGTCAAGAAAATTTGTGTTGAACTGACCTCATTTTCTTCTTTAAGAAGGTACCACAGCTGTACAAAAAAAGAAAAATAACTTGCTGTTAATACGGATTTTGCCCATCATACTCCCACATGACATTCTCATAAGTAAACTGGGGAAGCTTTGAGCAGTAATAAGCCAGTACAGAAAAACTAATCTCAAATACAAGACTTGTTGGAAAACTGCTTGGAAGTATTAATGGTTTACAGTGAAACTGAACATGAACTTAATCAGAGTTCACCTCTGATTCCATTACCACTAATATTTTCATTAATAAATTAAGTGATGGCACAGACAGTATGTTCATTATACTTACAGAACACATCAAGCTGCTGTTGGGAAGAATGGGGAGGGAAAATGTCTGGACAAGAGCTCTAAGCAATTTTAAACTGGAAAGGAGCTGAAACCCTAGAGTAGGAAAAGTAGGAAATTGTACATTTAAACTGGAGTAATTAACTATGTAAATAGAGACCAAAGAACTAGATAAGTCTTCAGGGAAAAATGTTAATGTGGTTGACTCCAGCCCAAACATAAATACAAAATGGTATGCAGTTTCCAATAGAGGACATACACCTTACTTTTCCTTCTAACCAGGAGAATAACCAATACAATGTATGCTGGAAATATCATATTCTACTTAGCTTTGATAAAGCTTCAGTGAATATTTTGTCCACATTCTAACACTGCACATCAAAAAAGGTGTGGACTAAATGATAAAACCACAGGGGAGACCATAAGACTGTTTTGAGAGATGATGTGTGTGAGGATAGTATGAGCATTGCTTAGCTGTAAGAAGAGAAACTTCAAAGGTGATACAGTAACCTTCTTTAAATATGCAAAAGATAACTGCAAAGAGACAAAAAAAGAAATTCCTGACCAGATGAAAGATGACAGAACAGGCAGAGGATTAAAATTAAACGAGTAATAATCAGGCAAGATATTAAGAAAAATGTCCAATATTCTGGATAGTGAAGCATCGAAATAGATTGCCTGACAGGGGCATGGAGTCTGCGTCATTGGAAGTCCTAGACAGGTATCTGTCAAGAATGATACTTACATCATAACCTGAACATAAATACAAAATGGTATGCTATTTCCATTTTGTATACGTGCACTGATGTTGCACTGAATATTGACTAGTTGACTAGATGACCTTTAGAAGATCCTTCCAACCCCCATTTTTTTGGTTATACTAAGACATGTCATTGGAATGACAAAAAATAAAAGAGGCAAGGGAAGCTTTTATTGCCTTTTGTCTACAAATACTTGCATATTTTTAAGGAAACATAATAATGTGAAATACTATGTTATAATACTAATGATGTATGATACTGAAAGTTCAGTAGCAAGGATTTTTCAAAGAACCTGTCAACATCTTCTGCCTGTAGAACAGAAAAAAAAACAACCCCAAAATGTGAAAGTCTCACTAGTTTGACCTTACTACTACACAAGATTTTAGAACAGATTCTGAAGGGAAGCTCAATGAAGAATATGGTGATAAAAGGAGAATGGGATAAAACGGAGCAAAATTCTGTTGCAGATTGTGCAATATTTTAGATTGTGTCAGACAAACCGAAATGGATTTAAATTTATTGAACCTAATATATCTGTAGTCCACCTGTGAAAGTATCTGATATGGTGATCCAGGAGAACATATTATTTCAGATGAAGTAGGTGTACAAGAAATGTAAGATGGGTATGGTTTGCCCTCCATTCTGTTGATTATCTTGGCATGGGAATTATCAGCCTTTTATGTCTCCCTTTGCTACAAGGGGCTGCTCCCAGCAGATCACAGTTTAGCTCAGAAAGAAACCGCGAGGGATCTGAATGTAACAGAGTTTTCCACGCAGGCTGGGGACAAACAGCAGGCACAGAGATGGAGCTCAGAGAATCTCTCTCCAAGGCCATTAATCGTTTCTTTGGATGAGTCAAAGAGGGATCGTAACCAGGATAGAGACAAATGAGAAAATTTACACAGGCTGGAGCACTGGGCTGGGGAAAAGAAACAAACCTACTACTGCAAATTCACACTTCTGGAAGAGAAAAGAGTGGGGGAAGAAATCTTTAGGACAGTAGGGCCAAGCCTCTTTTAGATATACATCATATAAAAATGCATTTTATTTCCAAGGGCTGTAGGTAGAATGAAGTAGATATCATACCTATCAGCTGGGCATGGCCAATGGTCACGTTTCTGAAGATGTTGTCTTGGCTGCTTTTGTATGTGTTCGAACATAATTTATAGCTCAGGTTTTTTTTTTGTCAGAAAAGGATGTTACAAAAGCCGATCAAGTGTTTAGCACTAATGTATTGTCAAGTGGAATATAAATCCCTTAATTAGCACTTCAAATAACATAAACATACTTTACCACATTTCACAGAGTAAGGCAAATAAAAAATTGCTTGATTTACAAATTTGGAATCAGGCTCGTGTACAGTGTATATTAAATCATGTGCATCTTGTACAGGTTGCAAGTAAGCAAGTTGCAACACATCCCCACAAACAGATTAGAGAAAAGAAAAACTGAAGAGAAAATGAAGACTGTAATTTAATCACACTTCACTATTCAGCTCATTTCCACTTTTTGTGATTTTAGAATGCTAGAAGCAAGCCTTGACAAGCTACCTGAGCAGTATTGCTGATCCTATTTTATGCTTTTCTTTTGATTAATCTTGCTTTTTGCAGTAGCAACTAAATTTGTCACATTTGGACTCTGAAATCTACTGCAATATTTGAGCAATATTACCTGTTTCTGTTGCCATACCAGTGGGAATTTTCACCAATCATGTAAAATTTTGGTTTTGATGAAAGAGTGTGACCTAAATGAAGAGCATAACAAACATAGAATGAATTCAGCATCCTTTTCTTCCTTTTATTTCCCATGTTGAGATTGTGACCAAATCTCCAAAGATGTTTGAAAGTCTGTTATCTGCTGCGTCTCTGGAAAACCAAACAAATTGTTCTCCCTGGAGGGGGTGAGCCTATATGTCCTTGGGAGCCTGTGCAGCTCCTCTTACTGAGTTCCCATAAACGCAGGCCCTGCCATGGCTCTTTGCGCTACTTCACTGCCTGGGCCCCAACCTCAGCCGCTCTTTCAAAACATCCTTTGATTCCTAAGCTCTACATACACCGCTGCTGTCTGTAACCCTTACCTAGCTCCCTTTCCAAGTTTCCTTTTCCTCAGGCCTCTCCATCAATTACATCAGCTTTAACTCTTCATTTCGCACATATCTCTTTGCCTAATTCTGGGCTGCCACTTTGACCACCTCATTTACCAGTTTATTAGACTTTGATTTTCCTTAATACTCATTTATTTTTTAAGATCTGGTTAATCTATCTATCTCATTCATAAGAGGAATCTCATCATTTTCAAACAAAATAGGAAAGCTGAAGCCATCATCTCCCATTTTCTCCTTTGTCCTGTTTTCAAGTTCACTTCTATTTATGCAGTATTATGCCAGTTTTGATTTGTGTGCTCTTCTGTGCAGCAAACATCTTTCCAGAAAGAGCCTGACTTGCTATAGGTCAGTTGACAAATAGCAGCTATAGGAAGAATATTCACAGAACCAATTTTTCCTAAAATATGGATATTCTTAGGTACTGTTGTCCTGGGTCACTGTTGTTACTGTCTAAGGTGTGCACCATAGCAGGCAGAAAGCATTAAGATTCTTTTGCTATTGAAAGTGATGATTATCAGGCCAGACAAAATCCCCCTGTAATTCTTTTCACATTTAGGAAAAAAAAAATCAAATTAGGTTTCAACTGGGCATATGTCTCAGAAAGAAAAATCCTGACATAGTTAAAAGATATTGTTTTTCTTACTATTTGCTGAGGTGGTCATTAAAAGCAGGGATGGAAAACTACTATCTCACCCTAACATTAAAAAAAAAAAGTACTATCTTCATGAAAACTTTAATTCACTTTCAGACTCTAAGATCTGAAAATCTGAAGTCCACAATTATGTTTTATTTGTCACAAAGTCTGAATGAAATACATTTTAAAAAATAAATAGAATTCAACAGGTACTTCTTTGAAGTAATGCTTATATTAGAGTGGCTTTGTGCTATGACATCAGCTTCAGAAAAAACCCGCACACAACAATTTCATTTTAAAACTGAAATGCCAAGGGACTGAGGTTAATAAAGGGCAAGCATTATGCATGAACATTTTTCTATTCATACTCAATATGCATGATCATTATGGGTAGAAAGTATTGTAAAACATTTTAATTTTTTAAATATTCAAATTCATAATGAGCTGTATAAAATGCATCCCCTTATGCTATTAATACTCTAATTCCCATTGACACAGTAGACCTTTCCAATCATATCCATTTTTTAAATACTCAGACTAAGATGATAGATCTGTGCAGGTCACTCTGTCACATGTGCCTGGAATAAAAATCTGTAATCACTTGCTTGTGTGGATTAAGAAAGATGGAAAGACTGTATGCCAACGCCTAGGCAAGTATCTTTGGTACACCTCTATTAACCTCTCAAATTCCTTCTGCTTTTCTGCCTTTTAAAGTGATATAGGAAAGTACGTAATTTTTAAGAAGAGATCAGAAGTCCCGTCTCTTTTCCTGCTCCCTGTCTTTCTTTGGATTTAAAAGCCAGCGGTTTACAACATTTCACTTCCATATTGTCGCACAAAAACATACTGATCCTTCCCAAGTTCCTAATGGAAGTTTTTCCTTTCTAAACTGCTGGTCTAGCTAGAGACTTTTCATCCTACTGTTTCCAAAAATGATGGATCTGAAAAAAAAAAAAGGAAAAAAAAAAAATTCCTAGTTTCTTGCTCTCTGCCTGTATAACTGCGTAGCCATTGTGACAAGGATACTGTTATTGACTATTTCTGTAGCAGCTATATTGAGCTCTCTATGCTTTCTCTTTTCTCTTGAGTGATATTTGGGTTTCTGAGAGAAAAAGCACAATCACTCTTTAAGACTCTTCTTCAAAATTCGGTGTCTCAGAGGAGTTGCCAGTTTCAAAGAAGATTTGCAATAGCTCTTCTGTCTCCTACAGACTTACATTTAGGAAACTGAACAATGCGTTGCATATTTTGCCCTGGATTGTTTGACAGCACAGTAGGCTCCGAGTGTTCAGTGTTCATACTGTTATGCAGGAACAGGAAATATTAAGGGTTGTTTTTTAAAGTATCTTGGCAGCAAGGTTTTCCCTAGCAGTGATGACTTTTTAAGTAAAATTTGTAAGGGCATTTTTGTTTTTCAAATGTCATTGTTTCTTTACCACTAGCTTGCCAGTGGCTTTTTCATTTTCATTTATTATTGTATATGTTGGAAACAAGGTAAGTGCAACTTGAATGTTCTTGATGTGATAAGTTCTAGTTTATGACATGAAAGTTTATCTTTCCAGACAGGCCCTTGCTAATTGTACCCGCTTGCAACGTTCCCTGAAAATGCGCTCAAATAGAACTCTAATAGTGGTTCCATGACGCGCACAGCAGTAATGAAATATTTTAAAAGTGAAATATAAACAAGGTGATTCCAAAAATAGGGAAGTTATTGAAAGGTACAAAATGCTTGGAGGAACCTTTCTGTTCCCTGAATGATCTTCAAACAGTTTTATTTTCAGTCATGGGATGAGTTCAATGGAGAGCAAGAGGAATACCTACATGACTAGGAAGATCAGGATTTGGTCCTATATAGGTCTTCCTTGATGAAAAACCTAAAGGCTTTTATGCATCATTGATAATGTACTTAATATAAACTTGCAACTGTACATGCAAATTTTTAACAAGGAACTTACCTTGAAAGATTCTAGTTGTTAAAATACAGTAAATAATTGATACAGTAGTAGAAAAGAGTTCGCAATTATAAACATAGAAAACTGTTATGATGTTAAGACTGAATGATGCAACCCCTGATCATTTTAATGAACATTTATTTATCCATGGAAACCCTTCCACAGTGACCTGTGGAACTCTTTGTGTTATGTAGTAATAATAAATACACATTGCACTATGCAGTGTACGTGTCAGATGAAGGATATAAAATTAACAATAAAATGTTGAACAGTGAAGGCCCTAATACTTCCAGGTCCCAGAATAGTTCCTCTAGAGACTACCTGCTTGTTTCTACACCGAACTGCACTGTGATATGTAAGCATAATCTGAGCGCCTGGCAACAGGAGTACAAATTGCATGACTGAGTCTTAATGGTATGTTGCTGAAGTCATTATTATAATGAGAAAAAATTACTTTCCTTAATATTAGGGAGAATGAAAGAAGAAACATTCAGACATTTTCTGTCTGTAGTTAAGCTATTAAATTCATATTTAGCCACTTGAATTCTAATGCCTTAATTTTTAAAAATTCTGAGTACCAGTTTCCCAGTGAACATCACTGAGATCACTAAATGATTGACATCTCTGGAAATCAAGCCCTCTATTTAAGTGCCAGCAGCGCACAAGCTTCGTAAGTCTACGTGTAAGATATAAAAGTAGTCTGTGTGATATCTGAAGCTTGTGAATAAGCTTGAGCTCAGTCTCATGATCGGAGTACTTCAGTGCCAGGCTGTAGTTACACGCAGGCTTGGGTCATTCTGGAGAACGTCTGAGCTGATGGCGCTGCCAGGTCATGATGTGGATGGGAACGATGACTCTCCTATCCTAGCCAAGTCCTCCCCACCCCCCAAAAACTATTTGTCTTGTGGTGACATCATGTGGTCACCACCGGGCAGGCAGGGTCCTTCCTAAAGCATCTTATGTCATGTAAAGCAAGAGAGAGTGGCCTCGGCAGGCTGACATAGTGCCGTCAGAGCAGACGAATGGAGCGTGGGTCAGGGATCACTGCTTACTTCAGTCCACTCCTTGACGCAGGCAATTTATGACTGTATTGACATAGCCTGGCAGTTAATTTAAGCTCCTGCATGTGGAATGTCCCTTTTCAGCTTAACTCCTGATTTTAATTGTGGTTCGGTACCTCAGGCTGGCCAGGGTGAGAAACACGTACCACATTCTTAGAAGTAAATGTGGTTTAAATAATTGCCCTTAATGGTCATTGTCTTATATTACTACAGTATGCAAAACAACAGCATAAATTTAGAAGTTGACAAATTGAATAAGATATTTCAAATTTTGTGCACACCAACCATGAATGCCACCTGAGGAACAATAAATCAGATTGAATCGTGATGTCTGGTTTAAGCAGGGGAAGTTATCCCTCTGTGGGTATCCTTAAAACATCCAGCTACAGTATTGATTTTAAATCGTTTAAATATATCAGTGAAAAGTACTTATGTAATCTTTCAAGCAGAAGGAAGAAGGATATATTCTGTTTATAACACACTAAGTAGGCAGACATTTCTAAAGTAGATTCCACTTCAATGCAAGACTTCATGATGCCAATTAGAAAGCACATGCCATACTACCTCTACGTCCTGTTACCAAATGCTGACGAATGTTTAGGATCATAAATGAAATATATGAAGTAGCGCTGAAAATAATCCTTCAAATTAAAAGTGTTAAAATATAGACTGTGCAGAATGCCTACCAGGTGTTCTACAATGCAGGGTCTCAGGGATGTATTTCTATGGGGGTTATGGAGTATAGCAACAGATTTCAGTGCTGCCTCAAGTACTCAGATACGTCCACTTCCATATTTTTCCTGTGAAGACAAACACCAACAGTAGATGCCTGACCAAGTTACAGTAAAAGATATTGAGAGGCATTGTGGAGCTTGATAGAAAAGCTACGGCTGCACATGGTAAATAAATTGATTTGGAAGCAGAAACTCCTAACCGCGTTTGGGTTCAGGCATGCTTTGCAGTGCCCACTGCTGCCTTTATCCCCGATTATTCAAATTGCTGCTGATGCTGCAGATTTCTTCCTGCTCCTGTTGAAGGTAGTAGCTACAGGAACCTGAGGCTGCTCAGGGCATATGATTGCTGACCGTGTCTGATCCTGACATGGTTATGGGATAGCAATTTGGCATGCGCTGAAACCCAGGAGCTGGGAATGTGCTTCAGCTCCACAATTTAGATGCAGACAAAAAGGCCGTCGTTGAACTACCGACTTTCCCAGGAACGTAAAGGTTACTGATGTATTATATATGATACATCTTAACTGCAAGTCATTGGAGTTGATGCAGGGATTATTAACTGCAATCTGTTGTTCTCTGTTATGCTCTTTTGACTAATGATGACAATATTATTGCAATCTTTTTGTTCATTTGCTAAGGCCTCAAACTCATGTTTTAAGACCAACAATGTTTATCAGAACACCTAGTCTAATGCATTGTGGAACATGGACCATCAAATTTCACAGCTTTTCTTCTTCACTGAGACCAGTAACCAGTGTTTTTGGTAGGGCTAAGAGTCTGAGTTTGAAGACAGTCAAAGACAGAAAATCTATCTGACTTGTTCTGATGGTTATTTATATTCAATCATAAGAACAGTAATGCTATTCCATTTTCAGCGTTGTTTCATTAAACTCCCAAGCATCTTTGGTGTTGTCTTTAAACACTAAAATATTAATGCCTTATCTAGCAAAGCTAAGTATACAGTATGATCAACTCAACTCATGGTCTTAATTTTAGTATTCTAAATAGACAGAGATCATAAATCTGATTTTTCTTAAAATGTTCTTGTGTGTTTTTTGCACCATGGTCTTATGCACCATTTCCACTTCCATTTCGTTCATTTCTGTTCCATCTTTTTGAAGTACATATATACAAGAAGTGGTCTATGTACTTTAGTATCCCTTTGAAAAGTGCTGAATTCAGAGATGCATCTTTTATCACATCCATTTTTAAATCAGCATCGCTCCTTTTTTGTTCTTCTGTCACTGCTAGTCCCTACTAGTTCAGTTCAAACATGATTCTCCACTTCTGAGAAGTCAGTTGATTAGTTATTAATCCGTTTTTTTGAATTTTACTGGTCTTGTACTGTGATTTTTTTAATTAACATATCACTGAGTGGTAAACTAAATTTACTAAGCACGATGGAGTTGATGTCAAAAATACTCCTGTCCTTTAATGTCCTTTATTAATATACTTCTTTATCAGCTTCTCAGTTATTTCACCTGGAATTGCTACCATAATAACCAATTTATAATCAACTCTGTGAGCTCACTGTAGATTTTGGCAATGGGAAGACGATTTTCAGTCTATTGTGAATTGTGGCAAGCACTTCTCTCCTCTTGCTCCCTTGCTCCCTTCCTCTCTTCTTCCCTTCTTTCCACCCTCCTCAGTTCAGAACAAAATTTTAAAAGGCATTGAAAAGAAATGTTTCATAATTGTTAATTTTCAAAATCTCAAAGATACCATGTAAAACAAAGACGCCATGTAAGAACTTCAAACATATTCATGCGTCCCAGAAAACATTTTGGTTTTGATGATTCACACCGAGTGATTGGATGGTGAGTAATTCTTCATCTTTACCAGGTGAAAGCATAAATTCTCATTTCTTTGAACATACTGAAGTGTTCACTGGACTCATTTTACTTTTCATCATTATTATGTGTTTAATTACATCTGTCTTATAAGGAGGATATGTCAATCGTGGGATTTATTACATTTGTAATATCCTTGAACTCATGGATCCTGACAGAAAATGTACTCCTGATGCCTTTTTTTCCTTTTCGATTTTCCAAATCCATTTTGTTCTCATTTATACTGTCTCTTCCTCAAGCACTCCACATTCCCTGTATTTACTTTGCTGTAACTGCTCTCTTTTTCCTTTCTTTCACCAGCTTGCTGTTAAACCCATTTTTCCAAACTATTTTCTGCAATTTTTTCTCCTGCTTCTTCTTACTTATTATAGATTTTCTTTGGTATTCATGAAAAGACCTAACAAAACAAGTTGTTTCTATACAAATTTACTGTTGACTTGAATGAGAAATGTATGTAGAAATTGTTGTATACTTTCAAAGAATTGCTGGTTGAAAAAGACTTAGTGGATTAAAGAGAAAGGACATGAAAAAATAGAAATAGCAGGTTACCTCATGTTAATTACAATGCAATCTGGTCTTAGTCTGCATATACTGACACCACTCCCCATCAGTGTGTGGTTACTTTCCCAAACCTCTGTAAGCCTCCTGATTTGGGTATTAAATACATAAGGAATAGAAATGTTATTTTTCCAACAAATGGTGTCAATCAGGAACTGTAGGGTTTTGATAGATACTGGCCCTTTAATAGACAGAAAGAGGAAATACAGTATTTCTAGCCAAACATTGTGATGCATTTTAAAAACACTATATCGATTATATCCACTAATTTCAATGCTATATCATCCAAAACCTATGCTGTATATATTCCGTACATTTAAATTTGCCCCAATCTTTGAAGGATCCTTGGACTATCTCTAATTCAGTTTGTAACAACTGTATATGATTTCATTGAATATTTCAAAGAGCATTATACATACTTTTTTGCTATTAAATTGATGTGCATTACATAGGTTTTTCCCTATAATCATCTATATGCAACTATGAATTATTATAATCATTTTAAGTGCTATCCACTTGATTAAGTGCACACTGATATTGCTGAATGTATGTATTCATTTACACATTCCTTTATTTAGTCAATTTTAAAGTCAGTTACTCTGAATCACTGATAATATTTTTCTACACCCCTGCTTGTTCGTGTACATCATGAAAGTATTAATTTAGTTTCTGAGTATCACGGTCAACATTAAAAAAAGCTTTACTGATATTCAAAAACATTGAGGTTCATCTTAGATTATACTGTTCTCTTCAATATTATTTTTCCCTCTCATGTGTTTTCCTGCTTCTTTTGAAGACTGCAGTCATTTGAATTCTTTAAGTTAGTGGGGGAAGACTTCTGAGACTACCCTTGGAAAAAAGCAGTGAATTAAATGTGAATGCTTAGTGGGGCAGACTGAAATAAATAGATGAGCGGCTTGGAAAAAGGTCTGTAAATATAGTTGTTTACTGTGGTTTTCACTATGCGTAATGATTTAATTCATTTAAGAGCTATGTACTTTCATTAGAATGATTTACAAACCTCAGACATTCCTAAAACGTACAGAAGGAGTTTGTGCCTTCCTGTATCATGAAGCATGTGTGACCTCATAATTTTACAATAAATTCTTTCCTGGCCATCATCTCAGCAAGTAGTATGATTAATCATTGTTTTCTCTCAAAAACTTATATAGTGTGGAAAATATAGGTGCAGTTTTATAAAGAGAGTTTTTCATTCTCCTAGATTTTATGCAAGACTGAGGCCAGCAAAAGTTATAGAAGCTACGGATTGGCTTGATACTACACCATTTGAGGAGGAATGCAAGGAAGCCAAGATCCATGAGGTCTGCCATATGCTTTTCCTCATTTATTTCTTTTCTACCATTGTTTGGTTGCACAGCTGCAAGGAGTCAATTATGTCAAGACAGCAGGAAAGATTTTCTTCTCGTGGAGGAAAGCCTACTGGTGTCTGCTAACAGAATTTAGTCCAATGATAGAATACAAATAACTGATGTTAAGCTATTCTAAGCTCCAAGATTCCCACTACTAAGTATTTTCCACAATTAGAAAGAAAGAGAAGGAAGGCATTTTTCTAATGAGAACAAACCTCTAGAATACTCCCAGCTGCTAGAATGAAAGAAATATGAAATTTAGAATCCTGCTTTAAGTTTCTAACGGATATCATCACCCAATCTAATTTACTTGTTCAGTACTTAAATAATACATTTGAGCAGTTGAAAAAATGCAAAATATATTTATTTAAAAAATAACTGATCGAGAGCCTCTACTGTAATGCAAACTTAGATTTTTCTTAATTCTATCCAGGTAATAAAGAATTCAGGGAGTCACAGAGTGCTTCCGCTAGCAAAACGTAAATTATATACCGGTACATTATCAACTCTTGTATCCTACAATTTCTGGACTAGCCTTATTGTGCCTATAAACATCTTTCATAGTAAGTCGTGTACAATTGGGTCACATACAGTGCTTGCCAATAAATCTCCACAGTTTACCCACAGTTAGTAGTCAGTGAACTGCTGTTACTTCTTCATATTTTCCAAGTCTTAGACTATGAAGCTATACTGGTATGCAACAGAAGAAAAATTCTTACAGTATTGCTTATAATGGCAATCGTGTTTGGGGGATTCAATTCCAAATAGCACGAGTGCTTCCTTGCTTTCTTCTGTACTTCGCCTTTCCAGATTCTGCCTGTCTGTGAACAGAATACTAAATGCCTTGACCCTTCCATTCCTGTCAATGCAAACCTTTTATCTACAGAATGTAAACCATCATATAAGAAATTCTGATGGAATGCAAGAGTATTTGCCGATTTAAAGTAGCGGACTGATAGCAGATGAAACTTGGCTATGTAGCTTGGTAATGCTTTTGCTGCCTGCTCTTATTTTGCACGTTGTTCTTATGGGAGTAATAAAACTGTCCCCTCACATGCAGTTAGTTACACAGCAGCACTTTGTAGGGACCTGGTTGGCTTTGTATTATTATGTGTTCTCCCGAATCGGCATCGCTCTGGTGGCCACTGCTATTTCACAGCAGTGTTGTGGGAAGATCACAAGGCATTATGACACAGAAGTGTCCAGTATCTCAGCGTGAGACGGAGGAAGGGAGGGGAGGGAAGAGAGGGGAGGCTTTTTTGGACACAGTTTCACCACTGAGAGCCCTCAATAATGTCTAAGGGGAGACAGTTGTAAGTTTTAAGATCTGAGCCGGAGGGAATAGGGCATTATAGTCCTTCTGTAGGGGCAGGTCATTGAAGATCAGTCTCTCCCCACTCCTCCTCTCTGGTGCTGGAGGTGTAGTAGATGTAGCCACGTCATCCAAGGAGATCTTAGTCACCCAGGTTTCTTTGTCACGTGATGGCGGCCCAGCCAGACCCTATTCTTAGGAAGTTTTAGCTTCCTAGCTCCCTCTGTGGAGTGGTCTTTAATATTGATCGTATTTTCATTTAAAGATTTAAGGAACATTTGTTCCCTGAAGGTACAACACAGAACTGATTGACCAGCAATATGACCTACAACATGCCTTTTTCATCTGTGTATATTTCTTTCAAACAGGTAATAAAGTAGCTCCACCATTACTTTCTGTCAGTGAAATAAGCCATCGTCCTTCCTCAAAAAGAACTTTGCCAATGAGAAGTTAGAACTACATAAAAAATTTGGACTAAGGTTAATACCAGCAGAATAGTATCAGTGGAAAAAACAACTTTTCTGTTATTTAGATTTTTTTTAAACTAATTTTCAGTCTTGTCTCATTCTTCATAACAACGTTCTGGCAAACAGCAGTTGTTAATCCAAAACTCTGTCAATCACCTACCAAGTGGAACAAAACTCACAGGATATTAAGTTGCAGAACAAAATAATAAAAACCAAAACATGGAAAATTTATAGATAGACCTCTGCAAATCAATGTTGAAAAAAACCCCACAGAGAATATTATCAAATGAGTCTTGCATGAAAAATAAATTTTGTGAAATACTGAGCCAAAGGTTGTTAGGACTTCTGCTATAAGTTATTTGCCCTTAGGGCACTGTTTTACCCTTAACCTAGCAAAAAAAAAAAAAAAATTATAAGTGCTGTCTCCCTGTGTTAATACGCTAGTGGGCTTTTTGCCACTGCCTTTTTTTCTTAGTTCTTTGTAGTCAATAAATTTTGTCAGTGTCTTCTGTGAGTGAAAGGCTAGAAACAACATGGAAGCACAAAACTAGAAAAAGGTAAATATTTCTAGGCATCATCGGAAGGCAAATACCTATAAAGTCAGGCCTACAAATCAGTGCATTACTGAATTACCATACTGAAGGCAGAGCACAAACTGGGCTCAGTTTCAGGCCAAAGGTAGAAAGTGTGCATATTGGACACTACTATAGTCATTTGGTCAGCAAGAGCTATCATTTAACATTAATTTTGTTTCATCAAACAGCTGGGGAGGAAAGCAAAATGATAGAGAAGAATAAGAGTGACCATAACGCGCTAATTGAACGTTTGTGCAAGCAACATCCCTCCTCTCCAGCGCCACTTCCAGCCTGGTCCAGCAGACCTGCCGGACTCCCATCTGAAGGGCAGACACCACTTTAATTTCTATATCTGTTTTCCCACATCCTGCCGGGCTGGAAATTCTCCTCAAATACAGTTTCTCCTAAATTGGAGTCTCCATGGCAACCTTCACAGAGGTGCACATTGGAGTCAGCTGCCAGGAGAAGACAGTCGCATAATACAAACTGAGGGGATTTCTACTTTTCACTTTTTCCATCCTGAAATAGATAGGCAGACAGACAGAACGTAAAACTCTAGCAGAACTGATTAAAAGTGGATGATACTACAAACAAATTTAAAATAATTTACAAGAGTGAAAAGCGAGGTTGTATAAACCACTTACATTCATCCTTCTCATTGTTTTTAGTGTGTAAAAGCAGTGACTTTCACCAAGAATATGAAGTTGAGAAAGTAAGGGGATGGTAACATCAGCTGTATGTTAGTCTACCGCCAGCTAAATCCAATCTCTATGTCAATCACGCAATGCTGGAGGTAGATCAGGACTCTCATTGTCTGATGACGCAGTGCAGAAAACAGAATGGAGAGATTTTAAAGAATGACATGTTGGTTTTCTCAGAGTAAAGGCAAGGAAATTGGTCTGAAAGGTAAGAATGGAGACAGGGTTTAGGTATGGAGCTGAGGAGTGATTAAACACAGATAAGCCTTGGGAGAAACTAGAGGGACCAGCTGACTTGCCATCATTTTGAGAAGATGATATCAAGCATCCCATTATTTAAAATAAGAAAATCATCCGTAAAACCCTTATGGCAGCAGACAATGTGTAAGTCTTCTGTGAAGCTTCGTTTCCTGCATACTATGAGGCAAAAGAGTATGTACTTTTCTGAACTTAAAACACACATTTGCATTCGATTCATTGGCTATTTACTTCTCCAGCAATAATCTTGTCAGTTCTTTGGCCGTGACTGTATATCTCCATACTTACAGAAATACCATTCATCTTGATGTCAGTGGGGTCCCACAAAAACCTAAAAGTCTTCCAGGACTTTTCCAGAAAGTGACAGAAGTGACAGAGAGTGTTTAGGTAATTTTATAATTTCTCTTCAGAATTGACTGATTAATGCAAATGTTTACCTATGTGCCATCTTAGATTTCAGACTTTATATTCCACTTAGCTTCATTTACAAAACACGTATATTTACTTTTCACACAGAAACCCAGTCCCCAAAATGCTTCTGTTTTCTGGGATGACTGCACATGTGTCCACCACCCACTCTGCCATTTTTGTCACTCAGAAGACGCAGGTTGCAGTGCCAATACGCAACAGCTAGATCTCAACAGTCATCCACGAAGACACATTTGTGATTCCTCCTCATGGAAAGGATAATGAGAAAATAGTTCAAGAAAAACACGCTCAGAAGAAGTGAATCTTCTTGCTTTAGCTCACCTTGTTTCCTTTGTATATTCTCAGAAGCAAGTTCCACATCTTGTCACACAACACAGGTGAAGGCTTAATTTCTTCTGTGCTTTTTGTTTGAGTTATTTATTTATTTAAGTCTCTGCAGCTAAGCTGAAACATGGAGTTTGGGTAATATCAGCCCCAGCACAGCATGGCTCGTTTAGGGTTTACCTGATTGGTTAAAGCTTGCTAGAGCTATCTTATTATACCCTTAAAAAAGGTATCTTTTCAGGTTCTTCTGACAGGTTTCTTTGACTTCATGAGCACCTCTTATGCAGGGGTGATATTTTGTAAGAACAATGAAAATGTGAGTTTCAGAATCTATATCATGGAGAGTTATGATCTGTATCTACAGCCCCACAGATGTTACCACATTACTTAGTTTAGTTTTTGTCAAGTAGATAGGTGGAATGCTTGGCACTGGGCTTCTTACTCTTGATGATGCACCACATGAAGCTGAAAAGTAATTCTGAGAGAGAGAATTCAGACAGAAAATAAGTAGGCATAAATGCTGGCCTGAAATTTATGTGAAACTCAAACTAAATCTCAGTTTCGGCAAATATTCTTTATTTTCAGCAGAACTTCAGAAAGATGTAGGCGAATCAGAAATTCTGACATTTCAGTTTACCTCCTTTTCAAGTTCAGTCAGTAAAGGCAGGAAGCAGATGTACTGGAAGTGGAGGGTAATGGAGCAAACACGAATCCTGAATATCTTTGGAAATAAACCTAACCAATATACAAAAAAACTCTAAATAAATAAGCATCTACAAATTAAATGTGAACAAAATCAATGCTTAGTAAATTCAAATTCTCATTGAAAAGTATTTAAGCAAGTTGTGCTTAATGCTCTTGAGTAAAAGGTGTTCACCATTAAATTGTTTTGCAAATATAGAAAAAGAGGTTTTCAGAACAAGATTATTTTTAATTGAAACTGACTTTGGTCAATAGCCACACTGAAAAACAGTAGAAAATTTTGGAATTATTATTGCTAACATTTTTATTAATAAAATACTTTCACTTCCTACATTTTTTCACTTACAAGTTTATTTAAAGAACAATGGGAAAAAATATATGGGTAGGAAATTATTAATTATATTATAATTAAAGAGGAACTATTTCACTTTGTTTGCAAAATATACTTCTGGGGGACCCAGGAGGATGATCTCTTCCCCCCCCCCCCCCATTTTGAAAAGAAAAAACTAAAAAGCTGCAACAAAACGAATCCTTTTCTGTTAGCTATAACTAAACTTTTTTCTACGATTTTTTCAGTTTAGCAGCTAAGCTGAAAGAATCCTCTATTCTCCATGTTTCCTTTGCCAGCATTTTATAAGTGAAAGACCAGAGAATAACTGTAGGCATTTCTCCACCTCCTGAATAGCTTTGCAGTCCTTTGTGGCATTGTTCAGGAAGGGATTTCTCATCCGAGCTAGATTTTGACATTTGAGACCCCAAGCAGCAATTCACGCGGCCAGCCAGGATGAAAAAGGTGCCCGGGATGTCTCACAGCAGCGTGTTGTCCACGGGGTACATGAGAAGACACAGAGCCTCGCTCTTCCAGGCAGGACCAATGGGGACCAAACCCCAAGCAGAGGGACAACCCCCTGGCACAGCACACAACACTGCCATGCTCTAGCGCCTCGCCCAGTCCAAAATTTTACACACCGAGGGAATACTGAAGAGATAGGCAGACTTTTTCCTGCAAATATGTGATGTGTGTGAAGGGCAGAGGAAAGGAGAATCACAGAATGGTCGGGGTTGGAAGGGACCTCTGGAGATCATCGAGTCCAACCCCCTGCCAGAGCAGGGTCACCCAGAGCAGGTTGCACAGGAATGCATCCAGGTGGGTTTTGAATGTCTCCAGAGAAGGAGACTCCACCACCTCTCTGGGCAGCCTGTGCCAGGGCTCTGTCATCCCCAAAGTAAAGAAGTTTTTCCTCATGTTCAGATGGAATTTACTGTGTTCCAGTTTGTGCCTGTTGCCCCTTGTCCTGTTGCTGGGCACCACTGAGAAGAGTCTGGCCCCACTCTCTTGATACCCGCCTGTTACATATTGATAAACATTGATGAGATCCCTCTCGGTCTTCTCTTCTCCAGGATAAATAGACCCAGGTCTCTCAGCCTTTCCTTGTGAGAGAGGTGCTCCATGGGAATGGAGCCCAAGACAAGGCCGGTTGAAAGACTTGCCCGGGCAATATGAACTGTAACAAATCTCCTTTGTGCTTCAGTGATACCCATTAAGATCACGAGCTTCTATTACTTTTGTTTACTTACAAATCCTAATTATTAGGCTGCCAGCCTTCACCTGCAATGAATTACAGGGTCTTCTGCACGCATCAGCTCAGCTGACCAGTGCAGGCAGCAGGGAGCATACAGGGAAAGTCTCTGCCACAGCCAGAGCTTCAAGGAGCGAATTTTTTTCACCTGTTTATACTCCCATGTTCATACAATTTAATCACAGCATAACTAAAATTACATCTGAATGTCAATGTTTGAGCACCCTGCTGGAACAGTGAAAGTAAAAGTTACCTGCCTTGTGTCAACTCGGTGAAATCACAGTAAACGTCACATGTTAGGGGAAGGAAACTTTGTGGGAAATCCGTCAAGGTCAGAACTGGGTGGAGGGCATCTGGCTGCCACTTTTGCCTTTGGCAGTGCCCCCCACTGAATTTCAGCACATTAAAAATTCCTGGCCTCGCATCAAAAACATTAGATCTTTGTGCAGATTTTCTTTCCAAAGGCTACAGCTTGTACCTTCGATCCTCAAAGAAACTCAAGTGAAGCATTCCCCCTGAAAGTGATTTAATTTTATCTAACACAAACCAGGAGCAATTTATCATGCCTTTAGCTCTTATTTTCCCTCCCTCTTTCTGACTGTCAGTGTTTAAACCAAACTCAAGATTGATACATAGACAGCAATTTTGCCAATAGCTGGAACTCTGTACACTGGCATCTCTGTATCCACGTTTTTACCATCAGGATGGATTTCCAATACTAAAGAAAGTGCAGATCCTCAATGAGCAATTTTTATTATCCTTACGTTAAAACTTCTACTTCTTGTTGCTGCATCTTGCTTGCAGATACCGTTTACCATCTTCCCCTACAACTATCTGTGGGGTTTTTAATGTAATTTTTTATATTTAGGCTAATTTGAACAGTGCCACTTCCTGGCAATTGCAAATGAAAAAGCAATAGCTTGTATAGTAAGATGCCTATTCCATTTCTGAATTGGAATTGATCTTCCTATTTTGTTTTCTTTGTAGTGAGCAAAGCGCCTGTCTCTGGAGTACCCGACTTCCACCTAACACTGTAAACTAAAAGTTCAAGTGGAATAAATATGCCAGGAAATTTTTTAAAACATTTTATCATGCAAGGAAGAGTAAACATTAAAATGTCAATGCTTTTTGATCTATGTATTTACCTATGTGGGTTTTTTGTCTCACATTTGCTAGTATAGCTAGTATAGCCACGGAGGAATGAGCGCGAACAGAAGCTCTCGCAAATTCCTGAAATATCTTTGGTTTTGCTCTTGTTACACATCCTTTCTCCAAATCCCTGCTTTGGGAAGGGATTGAAATTGATTGGAAGCACTCTGTTCACTTCACCTCTGAACACAGTTTACAAAATGTCCAATAGAGAACATATACTTTTAGGTAAACCTTTACGGAGGACCTCCAGGGACAGGGGGAGAAAGGTCCACACTACCTAATTAAAGGGCTTGTTTTCATATTTTTCCATTTATATATTTATTTTTATATTGGGAAATCTCAATATATCAGGGAAAAGTGTCTCATAAAAAGGTCACTGAATAGATGACTAAAAAATACCCAAATATATTCAGGGAAAAATCTCCCTTCCAGATGTAAATGAAGCATCTTATGTTTATCAGGGAAATACTCTGTAGATCTATTTTTACCTAAATTTATCTGAGTTAAAGCTGGGTATGAACCACAGAATGTTACAGTGCTATAAAGATCAAGTGCAATGGTGGCATTGCTTACAGGTCAAACCAGGAGACTGGGCATAGGCCTGGCTTTAGTAATTTTTTAGGAGGAACAAGGTGCCAGTTGTAAATTATTTACTAGTGTCTGAACTTCTCACCGTGAGTGGGAACACAATAACCACAAAGTAATGTACAAATTCATACTAGAGAAACAATGCAAGGTTTTGTACAAGGCTGTTCTAATTATCTAGATAGATGTGTAGCTATTTCTTTTAGTCCAATATATATCATAATGTATTGTAATTACTCTAATATAATTTAGTTGGATAATTCCATAGGTTGTGGCAAAATTGTGTATTGCATCAGTTTCCTATATCAATTCCAAAGTCAGTTTCTTTAGGTACGTAGGTGGTTGAGGTATGGCCATCATTTTCACGAAAAAACAGCTTTTTTACTTGCCAGGTGATGTTGGTGTTCTTTTATTTTCTTGAATCACTTCCTGAAGAAATATGGCCCCATTATATCCTTAGTGCAGTCTTGAATGCGTTACACCACTGAGGAATGCTAAACTGAATTGTGTTGTTTCTGAATTGCTGTTTGGGTTGCTGGAAGAGTCACAGTGTGTTTTGGATGGTGGCCAAAAAGAACTTAAATAGCATGAGATATGCAATTTGATGGTTACTAACATTGGCCATACTTTGTGGTTATAGCAGCATTAGTATCCAGTGATTGATGCAAAGTGATTGCTAATTGCTGTAATTAATCAAATGTCATTCAGCATTGAAGAGTTATTGACATCACATACACACACACACACACAAACACGCACAAAGAAATCCCTTATCCAAGAGATACCATCCCAAGCACAGAAAATGCTACTTTATATTTCCTCCAGAGAAAAGTGATGTTACTTTCTCCTTCGTTTGCTGAAAAGGCAAGGCTCAACCAGCTCTGAGACCGGCCGTGTGCCGATGAGAAAATTTTCTCTTCAGCTTCCATCAGCAGTCCCTAGTTCAAAACATTTCCAGGGTCTTTAGCAGCCCTGAGGTACGCTAACTGCCCAACTTAACGGGGAATACGGCAGCCAGGTATTTTGTCTGCTTGACATAACTGTTGCAAACACACATAAGATCAGTGGTAATGTTTTATGCTAGGGTACAAACTGATAACTGGGCCAACAGTTGCTGTTCAGTTAATTTAGGAAATGAAAGTCTTACACAATGCCAAATTGCTAATATTGACGGTATACAAGTAACATGAATGTATGGATAACATTGAGTAGTTCTTCCCTTACTTATTCACTTGCTTTCAAGGTTTTGAATGTGTGAAACAGGTACTGAAACTAAATCTATCTTTGGTTGTTAGAAGCAGAGTTTTGCAGCTACTGCAGAAGACATTTAGCAATATTTGCTGATTATTTTTTCCCCTCTCCATTTGCTAAGTGTATGCTTCTTTTGCATTGGCTCTCTGCAAACATTCAGGAGCTGGTAGGAGTATTCATAGAATGTTTTTAATTATTTCTGGATATTACTGGAACTGTTGCTATATAGTGGCATGAGAAAGTCCAAACAGGAACATCTCGTATGTATTCAGGGACCAAAACCCATTTCATGTGACAGCTGAACACCGCTCAGTACTCTGCCCCAAAGTCTTAAGATCCCATCCTTAAGCAAACTGTTGCTGTCTGGTCCATAAAATTCACAACATTGACACTGACAGTATGAATCAGGTATACTGGTGGGAAGGGGACAGAGACAGATATTTATATTAATCCATACCATAAAGGCCAGCAACCACCATTGGGATTCAAAGACTGGCCAGTTATAGTCAGTGTGTAACGCAGGCATGCACTGACTGTGAATAGAAACAGTAAGACAACTATGCAACAAGTAATGCTAACCACTTGCTCAGGTGGGGACAATAAGCACAAGTAAGAGAAGCAGAGCCGATGGGTTGGGTGAGATGGGCCCTTCCCAAAACAGACCTAGGCAGCTCTGGGAAAAGATGCTAAGTCCTCTGAACAGCTCCGTCTGCTTTCTCTGGAAGCTTCTTTCCTTCTTGGTGTCAGCATCAGGTCACTTGCGCTATCCCTCTGCTCAAAGAAGGCTCCTATCAAACCTGCTGCAGCATGCCAGAGCTCGCCAATTTGGATCTTGTTTGGCTTGTTTTCAACCGTTGCCCAGAGCAAACATCTAGTCTCAGTTTAATGGCAAACTGGCAAGAGCTTCTTTGTTCTCTTTCTTGGCCAAAATCACGAAGAAAATAGAATACTTAGTATAGAATAAGCATTTGACACTCTATATAATTATGCATTTCTCATTATTATGGATTTTGAAAGATTGAAATGAAGAATTAGACTCTGCTCTTCTGTATTCTCTTACATAACTGAGCACTTGCGTAGAAGACAAAGTTTGTAAACACTATTTAGTAAAGCTTTTAAATTATTTAGTATTTAAACATATCAGTAAATTGTTCCAGCTTATTAATTAGTTCAAAATACACGGTGAGAGGGATGACAGCCTCATAACGTACAATATATGCCAATCACTATAGAGTGTCACTTGGACTCTGAGTACTTTGTTGTTTGAAGATGCTATAAATCAGTAGAATCCATTTAATTCTACAGCTGGAAAATAACCATTAATACACTAAATACCCTTGCAACACCATAATTTCCCTATGCCGTCCCTGGTGATCATCTTATCCACAATATATGCCAACAAGATATTGCTCCAGGAGCATCTTCAGATGCAAGATTTTAAAGTTATTTTCAGTTCTTCCCCTCTTGCCAAGAGATGCAATCAAACAAATCATTGTTCCAAGCATTTTTAATTTTTCAGCTAATAGCAACAGAGATGGATGAAGGAGATTCCTAAGGGTATCATATATATATATATACACGCACACATATAGACATGTAACAGTGTCATTATATATGACTGCATCAGTTTTTTGGGCATAGGCAGCATACTGCCGACCTGCTCTGTGAACAAACAGAATTTCCTCCATCCACTTCATGTGCTGTGTTTTTTCGCATATCAAACACAGTGTTTTTAAACTAAAAATTAAGTACCACGGCTTCTCAGTAAACTTGACCACTGAACTTGGGAATAGTGTACTTTTGGGCTTGATTTTCTTGAAATGATCAGAAATTGAGTGACTAGCTTGCAATTATTTTTTCTTTGAAACAGATACAAATCAAGGCAGTGCTAATCAGTTCAGCCTTTCTACCTACCTCACAGTGCACGAAAAAAAGACCATTGAAATCAGTCTCCATATTTATAGTTCTCTCGCTTATGTTTTCCAAGATTGGTATCAAGTCAAGGCTAATCTGTGCCCAAACACTCAGTATTTGCTTCCTGATCTGCATTACAGAAATGGCCTTTTGTTGTTGCAACGGGATATAATCCCACTTTTGCCTCACACGCTTGTCTCTGGCTCTCACCAACCTTTTTCTTCACTGTCACAACAGGTATGCCAATGCAGAGATTTTGTGGGCATACTCCCTCCCTCTCTGAAAGTTTTCACCTGACCAGTGGCACAGAAACAAGGGAAGTCAGACAGAGGTACATCCTATAACTCAAGCACCTCTACTAAAAAAACCCAACAGTGTATTGAGTGAACATGCAGTAAAATGTGGGCAAACAAATAAAACAAATGCTCTTTCTATCACAGAGTACCTATCTACCATGCGTGGTCAAAAATTATAGGGTACTTCGTTGTGGATCCCACGGCATACCTGGCACTAGATTATCTTGCCTGTTTGTATATGATGAGACATATAAATGTAGAATAATGCAAGTTTCATTTACAATTCTTTTTATTGGTGGATTATTGTGAATAACTTTTACTGTCCAGAACATCAAAACATATCTTACAATCTATGTTTTCATATGAGGTGCAGTCTTCACTCTGACATAACTTTATAACATTGTGCAATCTGAAGGACGCCATCTCTAAAAGATAAAGCCAGGAAGGAGATGACACACTAGTTCAAGGAAAGGAGAACAAAGGCAGATGACAGAAAAAAAACCAAAGCCTTTTGTGCCTCCAAAAGCCTGGAATAAGGCTATGCTTGAAACAGAAAGCCTATCCTTGAAAAGGGGGAAGGAGGCAAGAAATGTCAGAGAAGATAAGTAATGAATTACCTCAAATGATTATAGTTCATAGAATCATAGAATCATAGAATGTGTTGGGTTAGAAGGGATCTTAAAGATCATCTAGTTCCAACTCCTCTGCCCTGGATAGGGACACCTCCCACTAGTCCAGGCTGCTCAAAGCCCCATCCAGCCTGGCCTTGAACGCCTCCAGGGATGGGGCAGCCACAGCTTCTCTGGGCAACCTGTTCCAGTGTCTCACCACCCTCACAGTAAAGAATTTCTTCCTAATATCTAATCTAAATCTCCACCCTTTCAGTTTAAAAAAGTTACCCCTCATTCTATCACTCCGCTCCCTGATAGAGAGTCCCTCCCCATCTTTCCTTTAGGTACCCTTCAGGTACTGGAAGGGGCTATAAGGTCTCCCCTAAGCTTTCTCTTCTCCAGGCTGAACAACCCCAACTCCCTCAGCCTGTCCTCACAGGAGAGGTGCTCCAGCCCTCTGATCATCTTCGTGGCCCTCCTCTGGACCTGCTCCAACAGGTAGTTCACCAACAGCAGGGAATGTAGGTCTGCTGATCTTTAGCTTACCATTTGAAATATAAAAAATGTAATGGCAAGTGATTGGCACGCTATGAAAAGGAGAAAATATGACACTGAAAACAGCTTTATGAATGCTGGAAGTACCTCTTACAATCTGAAGTAACAAAATAACTGGGATCGGAGGGTCTGAGAACTAATCCCAGCTTCTATTCCTTCTCCGTGCACCTCTGCCTAAAGAATTGAGAGTGCAATGCCTTGAAGCATGCCAATTTTCTCTACTTCTGAAGAGTTTCAAAGAGCACAAATGAACAAATTATAGTTATCAGATTTTCATCTGGTCCCTCAGGTCTTGGGAGTTCTCATGAACTATTTAAATTTTTAATGACCAGCTTTAAATTATTATTTTTTTAGCAGTAACTGAGCACATGTTTAGAGCTGCTCTCGCACTGTATCTCTAAAATAAGTTCCACAACTTTTTTTTACGTCATGAATTCTTGCAGTAACAGCAAGCTGTATGTGTTAAACTGCTCTCCCAGCTTATTGTACTGCAAACTAATATATATTTTATTGAAGGGTTCAAATACAATATTTCCTCTCATAATTCATCCAACTCTACCATTCACAATTTCAGTCTGAATATATATATGAAAGGTATATGACTATATTAACTATATTGATTACACGTGATTATGAAAGCAATTCTGTTTATGTTGAATTCTCTAATTCCAACCATTATGTATGGGTCATCTTTCCAAAAAAATATATTTGCATTGTGCAAACAGCATGGAAAGTTTTACTTGATGTATTGAACATTAACGTTTTCATTCAAATGTATCAGGTTGCGTGATAAAAGCTCATCTGCACACCTGCGGGGAGACACAGAGAGAAAATGACTGTTGAGGGGGAGGCAAAATATGCATGTGTATATATATATCTGCATATATATTTATGTTCTCATGGGCAAACCTTGCATCCTGATCATCCAGAGAGTGGAGCAGGATGAGGCCATTGGTGCTGTGTTCATGTGCGTGCTCTGTGCGGCTGTCTGTGGCCTGTGTGTCTGGCCGTGTCTATGTGTGTATGTGCATTGTATATGTGTGGTCTGTGTGTATGTGCTTACTGTGAATATATCGCCAGCCTCGGTACAGATTGGACCTGGGGGCATGGAGCTGCAGCAGCCTTGCCTCTCTCAAGCTGTTGGATCCACCACGATATACTTTCCTCTAAGAAGAAGGGGCCAAGAAGGCCAAGAGCATCCTGGCCTGTATCAGAAATACTGTGGTGAGTAGGACTAGGGCAGTGATCGCCCCCTGTACTGGGCACTGGTGAGGCCCCACCTCGAGGGCTGTGTCCAGTTTTGGGCCCCTCACCACAAGAAAGACATTGAGGTGCTGGAGCGTGTCCAGAGAAGGGCAGCGAAGCTGGTGAGGGGTCTGGAGCACAAGTCTTATGAGGAGTGGCTGAGGGAGCTGGGGGTGTTCAGCCTGGAGAAAAGGAGGCTGAGGGGAGACCTTATCGCTCTCTACAGCTCCCTGAAAGCCAGGTGGGGGTCGGTCTCTTCTCCCAAGTAACAGGCAATAGGACAAGAGGAGATGGCCTCAAGTTGCACTAGGTCAGGTTTAGATTGGATATTAGCAAAAAATCTTACATTAAAAGGGTTCTCAAACATTGGAACAAGGTGCCTAGGGAAGTGGTAGAATTGTCATCCCTGGAGGTATTTAAAAGACAGGCAGACATAGTGCTTAGTGATATGGTTTAGTGATGGTTTTTGTCAGAGTTGGGTTGATGGTTGGACTTGATGATCTTAAAGGTCCCTTCCAACCTACACAATTCCATGATTCTAAAATGTTCATCAAAAAGTTTTCTGGCTTGATCGAAGGCATAAAATCATTCAAGGCAAAAGATGTCTGAACGTATATAAATTGACAATATTTATTTTTTTTTTTACTTATCAAGAATAATTTGATAACATAAGCTTAAATCAGGAATGTATGTCTGCATTTAAACAATCTCAGTTACTAAAGCATAACACATTACATCATTATTTTTTTTTGGTGCTTGCCATAAATGAAAATGTATGTTTAAATTTTAATAACTTTTATTGGGATATAGTAAAAGTATCTTGAGTGCGGTACTTCATTTTTGATGAAATTATTGATTCAGTCTAAGAGTTTAGCTGAGTGAGGCACTGTCATCCATTTGTCTTTGTTAAGGGCTCTCATCTGCTCTGTAAAGTCTTACATTATTTCTGCTGTTGTTTTCTTTGGTAATGTGACATTTCAGACTGAGTGGATCAGAATGTCAGCAGGCATAATCATCACAGATTCATCATTTTTACTTTTTCCAGCACAGGATCTGACCCATACTAATTCTTTTTTGTGTGTGTCTGGTAATCTAAATTTTTTTTAGTACAAAGTTAAAAGTTACCAACAAAAAAATGAGAATGTATTAAAAATACATGAAAATAATATGAAATAATATAGATGAACTGGACGATGTCTAACCTGTAGTCCTGGTACGCTCAGACCTGAAGAACGAGGTGGAATACTACAGCCCACATATCCTCTATGGCAATACGTCATTTCTTAAGCTTTGGTAAGTTATCCATCCATACCGTCGTGCTCAGCAGGATGCTTATATTCGTTGGCTAAATCGACATTCACAAAAAGTGCGGTGCCATAGGAGAAGATGTGCAAAGTGGGAAGGCTGGCGCTGAGCACTTGGTGTACCCTCCGCAGGCATTTCAGCAGTTTTGCCTTGCACTAGCTCTAGCCGGCTCCTGTGGGTGGAAGACCCAGCAGAGGCTAAGTGCTGCTTTTGGTTTGTCTTGTCCAAAAGGAACCCAGTTTGTGCTCTTCCGTACTGCTCCAAAATGTGACAAATGCGGAGGCTGAGATTGGATTAAAAACCTCCCTTCTAAACTGAAACAGTACTGTAAATTAACCCACTATTTTAAGAGAGGTGGTGGAGGTCCCATCCCTGGAGACGTTCAAGGCCAGGCTCGATGAGGCTCTGAGCAGCCTGATCTAGTTGAAGATGTCCCTGCTTACTGCAGGGGGGTTGGACTAGATGGCCTTTAAAGGTCCCTTCCAACCCAACACATTCTATGATTCTCTGATTCATGCTGCTCAGCAGATCTGCGTCTTCCCTATGTCTTGCATAAGAAAGAGATCTTTTGCATCTCTAAAAAGAAGTTTTGTTTTTTTTAGGTTGCATATAAGTACCGATGTCTGAAGGATAATCAGATACTCAGGATAATAATGCCATAAAGGGCCAAGTTATGTTAAGTGTCTCTCCTGGGTATTTTCTGCCCAACTTTGAAGATGAAATTCTTACAGATTTTTAGAATACCTAACCACTGAGTGGTAAATCAACCAAGGTGCTTTAAACTGAGTACCAGAGCTGCTAACAATTTAAAAATTGCTTTACCAGAAACCTTAATCTATTAACCATGTGGGTTACAATGATATTTCTAAAATATTTCTCCCCTTTTTAAAATTATAAATGTCAGATAAAATCTCCTTTAACAAAGCACAGCCATTCGCTTTACATTCTATAGTATTACAACATTTACAAATTTATTTCAAAGGTTTCTTGAAATATTTAGTTAGTGCAGTTGTATCTGTCTACCTATGCAGAGAGAGAGAGAGAGAGAAAGAGAGAGAGGGAAGATCGAGAGATAGGGAGATAGGCAGACAGCTGGCTAGATAAAGGGACAGATTCAATCTTGACTCGTGCTGACGTAACCGTGAAGCAAATTTACTGAAGTCAGTATGATCGCTCTTTTCTGACACCTGTGGAAATGAGAGCAGAATGTGACCCTCAGTTGTTTGTTTTTTTTTTAAAAAAACTCTATAGGAATTATTGCATTTCGGAGATAACTAACGTTCTTAAAAGCAATTAACATTCTCGAATACAGTATTTCTCTCTGATTAGCTATGAGTTCTGCCATCTGGTGAACTGGTCAACTGCCAGCTTAAACACCAGTCACTCAGTAATACTTTACATAAACAGATGTGGAGGTGATAAGGTTATCATTAAAATGTGAAGCCCCAAAATAATTTTGTTTATTAACAGACTTCAAGAAACCTTTGTCATATTTTTAATAGTAAGATGTACAGGAGTAGTGACAGCCTGAGAGAAATATATATTTATTTGATACTGTATGTATGTGGAATTATTTAAGAAAATTCTATATATGAATGTCAAAAATATGCATATTTGACTGGATCCATATCTTCTATTTCTGGTACACTAGTAGCTTATGGTAGCCTGGATTCTGCAAACTCATTTGTGCTTTATTTTACTTATGTAAATAAGTAAAACACTATTAAGCACAAATACCATAAACAAATACACTGTTTTCAAAAATGCTTATATTTCATCTAGCATAACAGAGCTGCAAGACTGACTGAACAGTACTGAGCTTATTGCACTAGCTGCACTAATAATAATAATAATAAATAATATAGAGTCAATAATAATTTATACTTCATTATGTATGTGTATATACGTGTAAACATCAAGTAATACACTAACACCAGAAAAACTATTGTAGTCAACAACATGCAACAAATTATGTTATTTTTAATGCTGTAATCATACTGGGAAAATCCAGGACAGCATATTATTTTCTTCTAATTGCATTTCATAAGTGCAAGAGTTGTAACAAAACAACAGATGCTAGGCATCGCTAGAGATGTGAATCTTTGATTTGTTTTTATAGCTGCTCTGACATTTAGGCTGTGGGCTTTAGGAGGAGATTCCAAGGCAAATGTTTTCATCATCATCCGACTCATTTTTGCCTGAAGGAAATACCAATTAAAAAAAAAAAAAAAAGTAAATAAGGAGCAGCAGAGGATTATTGTCAGTCACAATTTCCTCCGGTGATTCTGCTTTGTTTATCATGAAATGTCTGAACGCTAACTTTCACTGAGCGTTACACACTTTCTTACGCTCACACACTACATTTAGCTTGAATTGCCTGTGTTTGTGGCTGTGCACAAAGGGTCACGCCGTCCTTATCTATCATCTCACTTGTCTAATATTGCCCTGATGGGTAAATTACGTGTTCACTGGAAGACAGGAGCAACTAATAGAAGAAGCCAGCAAAGAAAATGTGCAAAAAAATCCCCCGCAACTCACAAGCAAAATGTCATTGAGTTCAATTACTCTGCCCCGCGACATAAGCGCATGATGGTGCCTGCACATAGTGATGAATATGGCACGTGATTAGCACTGGATGTAAAGGCATGCACTGCCAAGGGGAAAGTGTCCATCTTCTGCAATAAATTCACTACTAGATTTTGAGAAGATACTGTGGAACCTGTGTTCTGAGGGCCCCAAACGAGCATCAGAATCAGCCCTTACTTAGCTACCTTCCAGGTTACATTTAGATTTTTTAATAATTGCCAGTGCTGGATCTTCAATAACTCATTTTCTTATATCTATACCCCTCACTGGGGCATAGCAAAAGGACGTCTGAGGGAATAGTAGCCAGCTTCAAATAGCCACTTTCTTTCTCTGAAGTTGCCAGTTCAGTTTACCAAAGAGTACGACGTATGAAATTTTCTTTGAAGTTAGATTTTAAGAGATAATGATTTCATACTAAGTGGTGGACATTTCTTAAATATAGCTGCGTAGCATAAATCAGTTCTGAGAGGGAAACGTATTTGTGCCCTCTCACAAATATGTAAGTTGAAACTTAGAAAGTCTCCACCTTTTAGAGGAAGAAAGGTCTGAAATGGTCTTTCTGGAGAAGCCGAGGTTGGAGGTCTGTCCAGATCTAGCTCGCTGACTGGGTCCAACAGTTAAGACAGGACAGTTTGTATGATTGGGTGCTCATAGATTCCTTTCCGACTGCGGTACGAACACGGTTTGAGTCTTCAGATCTCTGCAGAGTGGACATAATGATTCAAGAGATATAAAATTCAGTCTTTCAGATGAAGAAACTGCTTCATTTAGTGATCTACAGGGAGTCTTTAAGTGGAGAAGTGGATGTGATTATTAATAGATCAGCTGTATTTAATTTTTGAATTAATGTCAGTGTTTTCTCAAGCAGCACAAAATCAGGACATACCAAAAATAAGGTTTTCTTGGGGCCTTGAGTAAAAAGGCTACAAAGCACTTGCTAAGGACAGCAGTAAAGCAAGGTTTATACATACACCAGGTACAGGTTCAGAGATGAAACAGTTAGGATGTCATCCCAGGCTCAGTGCTTTGATTTATTGCTGTATAGTGCAAAGATGACAGAGAACAGAACCTGCTTACTACAGGGTTATGTTGGGTAATATTTAGTTTCAAGCAGGATTAGGTAACTGGTGTACAGTGATGCTAGGGTTTAAAATCTAGTTTAAGGTTCAAGATACTACAGGCTGCATCCTGCAGAGCCATAAGGACTGCAGTGAAAGTCAACAACAATGAGAGCAACTATTTTATATACATGTCTTACACTGAATAAAGTGACTGGCATATGTGGGGGGAGAACAGCTAGAGGTTTTCTTCCTAAAAAACCTTAACTTTCCGTCTTCTGTCAGCATGGTGTCTTCAAAAATTAAAAAGCTGTTATTATGATAGTTAGCTAAATGTTGCACAGTTTTTAGGGATGTATACACAAAAGTTGTTGCTACCTTGTTAGAGAGATGGCTGAGGTGGTATTGCAGGAGCAATAAAGTTTGTTGTTATTGTTGTATTTAGATTTCTAAGTCTAATTTTAAATTATTTGAGTTTATCCTCCAGATTCTAGACTGTCTGAGCAAGTTTATCTCTCTGCTAGCAACTTTGTAGGTTAGTTAACATAACTGTTACAAATGCACGCTAGTAAAGCCTGGATACATTCAACTTCCAATGGAATATAATCAGAACAAAGAATAACACCAGAGAGATCGATAGTTCATTAAACTATTCCTGTGTTGCTCTTGAGCAATATGTAATGAGCAGAGTTATACAAAATTCTGATGTAATGTAATATACCTGGGAGACTGCTTTGCTTTGAAATCTTTACTCCAAGCTCCAAAATCAATGGTATGCATCCGGAATCATGTTTATTTTATAGTATAGAGCAAACTGGGAAAATTTAGATGCTTGGGTAATGCAGGAAGAGAAAAAAAAATTATGCCATAGGGAGTGATGATGTATATATGCAATAGCATGCAACATTAATGGGCTGGCTATCTTTGTCTTTCTTCCTAGCTTTTCTAATATTTGGGACCATTCTTGTAGGAGTAAACCTTTTGTAAAGCGTAGGTGAGGTGGATGTGGGTGTTGACTGTATTCTGACATGGTACACTTGCATACTTCTGCTTTCCAGAGAAGCACGGATGTGAGGTACTCAGTCCATAGCACTCCTCTTGTTGAGCTCTGTGGACTTTGACTCAGACAGAAAAGCATCCCATTCTGCGGCATCGTTGTTGTGTACACTGCAGAGTTCTAGTCACACGTGCGTGTATTTACTGAATGTTATGGACAGATCTACTAGGCACGTGTAGGAGAAGCCTACAGACCTTGATTAAGCTTGTACAAATTTTCCCTTGGAGTGAGTGCTTCATCTGATCCTCGTCACGGTGTTTCTGAGGAGTGTGATATATGCTAGGCTTGGCTGGCGAATCCCACCAGCTAACAAATACGAGCTCTTCTCGAGAAACCACCTCACCAGCCCTAGTGTAATGGCCCTGCCCAGCAATATCAAGGGCAAAAGCTGCGTTATAGTGGAGACTATGAGAGCAAGTGTGAGGTGTCAGCTGAGTGGCAGTCAGCTCCAGAGCAGTGTGACTGCAGCGGGGCACGCTGGTGGCTTGGCTGTGCCAGACCTGCTATGACTGACTTTCCTGGTTTGCACTTGTACAGGCATACCAGAAAATTTGGCTGAAATTGCTTCACTAACAAGCTGCTTTGAAGTTATATGAAATACAAATTTGAAGTCGGGCTAGAGGACTATGTTTGACTGTAGTCAACTCTGATCGTCTAATACATGCTGTGGTGGGCTGACCCTGGCTGGATGCCAGGTACCCACCACAGCCGCTCCATCACTCCTCAGCTGGACAGGGGAGATAAAATATAACAAAAGGCTTGTGCGTTGAGATAAGGACAGGGAGACATCATCCACCAATTACCCTCACGGGCAAAACAGAATTGACTTGGGGAAACTAGTTTAATTTACTACTCAAATCAGAGTAGGATAATGATAAAATAAAAACTAAATCCTAACACACCTTGCCCCCATGCCTTCTTTCTTCCGGGGCAAAACTTCACTCCCAATTTTCTCTACCTCCTACCTTGGATCAGTGCAAGGGGATGGGGACGGGCGTTGTGGTGAGTTCATCACATGTTGTCTCTGCCAGTCCTTCCTCCTCACGTTCTTCTCCCGCTCCAGTGCGGGGTTCCTCCCACAGGAAACAGTCCTTCACGAACTTCTCCAATTTGGGTCCTTCCCACAGGCTGCAGTTCTTCCTGAACTTCTCCAGTGTGGATCCCTTCCATGAGGTGCAGTCTGCAAAACATTTCTGCAAAATTAATGGTGTTTTACAGTAAAGGTCATTTATGGAACTGTGGATAGCTGAGGGAATAAACTCTGAACTCTGAAGAGGTCCAAGAAGGAATCATAACTTTAAAACTCTATTTTTAATATTTCAGATCTAACCTACAGGCTGGCGATAATTATTGATTTCTCAAAGTTTATCAGAAATGTTGTCAGAAATTTTTATTTCTGATATACATTTGAATGGAGAGTGTTTGCAAGATGGGTTTGAGCTCTGATTCTCCAAAGTCGTACAAAATCTATTGTTAAAAAAAAGACTTCAGAAGCCTACAATTCCTCTAAAAAATAGGTTTTCTTTATTTTAGGATTAAAAATACTAATAACATGCCCGTACGTCCTGTTTACTCTCCTGTAACTTTGGACTGTGAAATGACATGCTTATGAAACTTTTAAAAGTAACCATATGTACATAGATGAGAAATACACCCAGGTAGATAAAGGAGTAAAAATTACTGATGAGCATTATAAATGATGATAAAAAAAGAGCATATGTATCCTGTAGGAAAACAATATGAATGGAATCAGTTCTAATGCTCTTTTAGAGCACCTGCAATAATAGAGGTTTTCTTATTCACATTTTATTTGAGCATGGTGAGATTTGACTTTTGCTCTCCAGATAATTTTTAATATACAGCCTCTTTCTTTGTTGATTTGATATTTGCTTGTTTTGCAGTGGTGTACAGATATGAAAAAGAACTACATATTTTCCAGAGTAATGAATCTCTGAAATAGTGTGGTGACAGCAGTGGAAATTGATAGTATGTTTGACCATTGTCTAGCAATTCGTGGACTCATTTACAAAGTGAGTTCAAATTGCATCTAGACACTATAATTTGGATTTGGTAGGATTTTATACCTGCTTGCATAGCTGTAAATAACTTCACAACATGCTAGCCAGTGAACAATCAAGCTCATTATCTTTGATAGAGCCATTCATTTCCTGCTTTTATATGCATACCTTTTGTCTCTCCTTCGTATCATTATCAGAGTTTGTTTCTCTTCATTTTTAAGGATATCTTTTTGAATGGAGTTTTAGAAGTTTCCAGGCTGCTGTGGAGGGCAGCTTGCAGGCATAGGTCTATTAATGTTGAAGAAGTTGCCGTTAAAGCAAGTAACCTCTAAAGCAGTGAGAGAGGGAATAACTTTCATCTTTATGGGGCTCTATGAGGCACTGAATTTCTGGAAACGTCTTTAAGGTGTTTTTGCCTCCAAGCAAATCTCCATGCTGATTCTTGCTCTTCTGCAACATCGTGCTCTACCAGGGAGATACAAAATGCCTTTTGAGGCATTCGTTTACCTTTGGGACCTCAGGTGTCAGAAGAATTGAAGAGCAACAAAATGGATGAAGTCTCATATCTGGTAATATGGTTTGTTGGGTTTTGGCATGTTCACTCACCAAATTGCATCACTGTCTGTTGACTTTCTGTGGGAATATCCTTGCTGTCAAATCTCCGTATTTTCAGTGGTACAATATTTTAAAAACTAAACAGTTGTGTTCAAAGCAAATATTATTACTGCTGTAGAGTCTACAGCAAGAAGACAAACTTTGTAAGTCTGTAGTTTTTAATGCTAGAGATACTGTGCAGACGCACACTGGGATAAAACATAATCCCCACCTTTCTGTGCTCATGCTGGCATGAAGAATGGCTGTCTTGGCCATGCAGTCCTGAATTTGCAAGACTTACGCCCGAATCCCGAGGTCCGCAGAATCTGTTGCAGCTCATGCTCATGCCCTTTGCCTACATACGGCTTTAGTGGGCAAGATGGCAGTGCTTATCCATGTTGGGCACTCAGGCTTCAGTAGCAGTGCAGATGCCTCAAGGTGGGTATGCACAGAAAAAAGAGTTGGTGCTGAAGACTTCATATCGTCATCCACATTTCAAACAGGTTTTATTTCAGATTAGCCATTGTTTGGTTCCTTAGACTGAATGACTGCAGCTGGAGAGCATTCCTGGAGACATTTTGAACTTCTACAAATGAATTACATTATTTTGACACCTTTTATATTTGTTGTGGTAACGAGTCCTGCAAATTCCTTATGCAGTCATAAATTCAGGATACAACAGCTAAAGGCAAACCCATTTCAGGCAATAGTGCTTAGGCTCCTCAGACCTGAGACAAGCAAATACCTGTTCAGAAGAGATCACGCATACGCCGTGGTCAAAGATATTGTCATCATCAACCTGCTTTAGGAACTTCTGTCGAAGGAAGCCACTTTTTCTTTTTGGTGGATCTTCATAACAGACCTACCTGACTCAAGAGGTGGCATCCTCTGAGGCTCTGAGTAATCTGATCTAGTTAAAGATGCCCCTGCTTACTGCAGGGGGGTTGGACTAGATGGCCTTTAGTGGTCCCTTCCAACCCAACACATTCTATGATTCTATGATTTAGGTTCACCTGAAAGAAATCCAGTGCCTTAAGACCACTTCACAAATCAACCAAATATCTTTGCAGTAAATAAGGACATTTGTGAGATTCACTGCAAAAGCACATGCCTGACCACACCCAAGTGCTAATATCACTACAACCATGGCACGGTACATATGCAGTGCTTCACTATATAAGCTCATGGCCCCACCAGTTTTCAGTGTAACCCCCCACCAACCAAGTAAAGTTTAAGAAAAGGGTACATTGCCCACCTGAGGATATGATTACAAGCCATATGTGCCAGGCACCTTAAATCAGTTTCATCTGTTCTACTGTTTGTCCTGAAGTAATGACTACACCCTTCAGACTCCTCAGTCTTGTCACTTCCCAAAAACCAGAGGGAGCGTTCTCTTGGAAACTTAGTAACACCCCACCACCAACTTTTTTTTTTCTAAGGTGGAATATTTTCTGTGACGAAAGGATTGCAATAATGAAAGTATAAAATGTAATTCCGCATTGCCTGGTATTAAAAAAATCACAAGTTAGACCTCTGGAGATTGGATTAAAATTCAGTTGATTAAATAATAATTGTGGGGATGGAATGGCAGAGGTGTCACTGATCTTATTGTAATTAATTCTGTAGAGTTCATGTTATGAACTTTTCCTTATTGCTCTCAGAGCTAAAAATAAGAAAATCTGGAAATCTCATGCAGTAGTAGGCTCTCAGCAGCTCGGGATTTTATTGGAAAACACCAAATACCATTACTTTCATTATTAACTTATGAAAAATTTTACGTAGTTGATGACGTTAGTACTACCACTGATGAATTTTTTTAGTCTATTTCTTAGAATAACGGTGAAGGCACTGAACAATTAACACTGTACTTTTAGTGTTTCTCTGACCTTATCACACATGGCTTCTAAACCTTCAGCTACTTGAGATGTCGAACTGTACATGTAAAATTTCAGGTGAAAATCAATAGCCATTTTTTATTTAGATGAGGAAAATGAGAAAAAAGCTGATTTGTGTTTTTGGAAGCTGCATGAAGAGGGAAAAATAGTGCAACAGGTTCTGGTTAAAGGATATGAATTATATGAAAAGCAATGCTTGAACATTGCTGTATTAATGCTGCTACATGACTTAAAAATGGCACATGAATAAGTATTTTCAAGTATTTAATAAGAAAGCCCAGTAAATAATTTATCACCGTCTCTTCAAATCCTTTGGAACTGTATTTGGTAAAAAACTTTACTGATATGCAATACTTGAATTCAAGTAATTCATTAGACCATATTCCTCTTTCCATATTACACACTATTGTTCAAATGCTGAGCTATGTCTTATTGATATGTTTCTTTAATGTCTTCACATGGAAATCCATATTTATCCATTATAAAGTATGGTCTATCGGGTTGTTTTCTTTCATTATCTTTTACTATCTGATTCCAGGGTAGTATAGTGGCTATTGAATTGGAAGAACAGCTCTTGATTCCTGCGAAGAACATGCCTCAGACAATTCATGTCATGCCATGCAAACGTCCTGGAATTCCTTGTTGGTGTCTGGACAGATCAAGAATATAAATCACAGCGCAAGACTTTTTCTGCCAAATCAATTGGCGTCTCTTTCCATTTCCTTCTCTCTCTCAGCTGTTCACTGGGCAGCTCATTCCTATGGCAGGCTGAGAACAGAATATCATAGATTTTGAATCCAATCTTTCCAAACCCATAGTTGTTAAAATGAAGAGTAGTAATAACAGCAATAGCAACAACGGCAAATGTAACACAGAACAGCCTTTATTATTATCTTTTCTTTGTTCCCTCCCCACTTCAAGAAACAAGTCCTACATCATCAGCTAAACTAGATCACCCAACGTGGCATCTCCAAACCCTGCTTTCCAAGACATACATTTGTGATCTTAAGCTGAATTGGCCCATGCAGGCTTTTTCCCCTCAAATACGACGTGTTCATTACGGGATACGGAACAATGGGACTTCTTCTTTCTTAGTCCTCACCAGTAATAAATAGGTGTGCATTACCTTTTATCTTTCAGGCCACCACAATTGGTTAGCTCTAAAATGCTCAAAACTGTATAGAGCTTTACCATTTCTTTTGTATTTCATTGCAACTGATGGAGGGGGTTGCACCTTGTCATGTTTTGTTTTTTGGGGTTTTTTTTTACTTATTTTTCTTTACAATTATATTTCTAGGTTTGTCTGGAAGCTTTGTAAGTTAAGATTTTTTCTTCTTGTCTAGTCGTCTCTCAGTTACACCAACTACCTTCATGCAATTGTGGAGTCTCCAAGTCTTCTTTTAATTCTCTTTACCTAGCAGAGAGTCGTATCAGCACTACCACAATTGTTTCCTTGTTTAAAGAGGAATGCCAACTCACTGTGTCTTTCTTCTCACTCTTTGAAAATGGATCTGAGTTTCTACTTCCTTTCAAGCCTGGAGACTAGTACAAAATAGAGAGATTTTGTGGCATTATAGTTACAAGGACGGGTTAATGAAGAAATTTACTTTTTCCCAATACAATCTCTCTTATTTAAAAATCTGTGTAGGATAGGTCTCATTTCCTTGAACACAAAAGTAGCGGTCAGTTGGGTGTTTGCATCTCAGCACACTTTTCAGCAGAGCCCCTCACTTCACCTAAATTCCAACTTAAGTGATATTTAGGTGCCCAAAAAGCCCAAATAGTGAATCAGTTTATCTTCTCTTCCAGGACTTAGCAGTAAAGGTGATTATATCAGACGTTTGTCAGCTAAGTTCCTGGCTACCTGCTTTAAGTTACCCGCACGTTATCAAAACTCCCAATTTTGTGCAGGTAGGACAGAGTTTCTTTCCTAGTGCTCAGTTGCGCTAATTCAGGTGGAGAGCTCAAATTACATCAAAATTGGTTGGTGATAGTAACAATAAACATTGCTTGCGATGCTTGTGGCATGCAGTCAAGCAATCTGTGATCTGATTTCTAACATCCATTCAACTCGACAGAGATTGAATTTATATAATCCTAAATTTAAAGTAACTTCCTGGGAAGGGTAATCAAACCCAAAGTTATCATTAACATTTTTAGAAATACTGTCTTCTTTAAGATCTGTACAAGAGGTTTAAAACAAAACTTTTCACAATCTCCTCAAGGTTGTTTTTTTTTTTAAATCCCCAGAATGTTGTCAATCTTCTTCATCAAAACTAAAAATTTTAAATCTTGAGTCAAAACTAAAAGAAAGGGTGAGTCAAATCTTAGTTTTCAGTGAACTCACTGGAGCTAGCCAGGATGTAAATACCTGCATATGTGAGTGGGTTAATGGCACCCTGACTATTGCAGTCTGCAGAAAGTAAACTGTTTAGGCATTACTTATTTGCATGTATGAACAAATAAGTATAACTGGTGCTAGAGGAAAACGTAACATTTAATTAGCATTTTAATATTCTAAATACAAAATAATTAGCGTTAGTTTACCAAACTTTGGAATTACTTTAATGCTTTTTAGTTCTTTCTATTTATGGTTCATGTTCAGGTTAGGACAGTGAGTTAGGGAAGGGAAGAATTTCAGACCTGCTATGGGTTAGAACCTACTGCTATATGGTCGTGTCGGTATTGCAGTAGACGGGCAGCCTGATTATAACGTGACTTCAATTTAAAGTATTAGCATACACATTTTCAGACATAGTTATGGGTACCTAGCTAATTCCTGGAGGTATTTATAGCAATATTCATGCACACTGTTTAAAAGCATTATGGTCTAGTGCCCAGGGTGATTACACTCTATTGCCATGAAAAGAAAATGAATGATACAAAAGTTTAAACTTAGTTCATAAACACACAGAGGATCAACAATGTTAAGTGCAATAGATCACTTTTACAGAAAGACTTTCAAATTCAGTACTCACCGATTTCTGTAATAAAGAGGGTAAAACATTTTTTGTTAATACAGTGAGAATAAATGGGTGATTTAGGATAAGAAATGGAATTCAATAGTATATGTTCAACTCTTGATTTTTAAAATGAAATTGGACATCATGAAAATGGTGCTTTTTGTTATTATTGTGCAATTATTTTCTCTAAATGTTAGGGTATTTGGGGAAAACATGGTGGTAAGATAACTCAGCAAAAACACAAAGCTGAATTATGTGAGTTTTTCTTTCCTTTACTTTGCTCTTCTAATCTGTCCATGGATAGTAACAATTAGAACATTATAAAAGTTGTTCTTTTGGTATCCCTTCTACTACTCTGAACATAACCTATCTGATACACAATGCTTCATTTATTGCATGCTATCGCGTTGCTGAACATGCAGGTATCACAATGTGATGAAATGCAAAACTTCCTGAAACTTTAAATTCATTAATAAATTAGTATGAAATTTAACAGTTAGAAAGGTTCCTCCTTACTTTATTCTTCATCATCTCACATGTAAGACCAGCCTTTTCAAGACTGTATTTATATGCATACGTCTTTCCTTATATGTGAGCTGTAATGAATCCAAAAGCTAATGTTGCTACTTTCATCAACTCGTTTCTCCAGCAGGACAAATAGGAGAACAAGCAGAAAATTATATACATTTTTCTACTTCACACTTTTTAGCATACTAATGATGTGAAGCTGTCAGAACTACCAGCATCTCAACTTGCTAATGATTTCTTGTACCTGAGCTTGGACGAAAGGGATAAGCAGACAAACTGAAACTCCAGTTTCCAAGGAGACAACCTTAGAAACATGTAAGAAATATTTAAGTAGGTACGACATGTCTCCAAGAACTGGAATTTTTTTTCCTTGCACAATGACATATATAAGCTATGCGGAAGAGGAATCTGTGCCCTCTGGTCTTCATTCTGAAGCTGAGGTCTTGTGAGTTAGCGTGGCTTGCAAGCCACAAGGCTTACGCAGGGAAATAATGAGTTCCCTGGATTCTAGAGTTATGTTTCAGATGGTTATCAGTCACAGGCACTGAGCAGAACCATGTTGTGTGCCCACTTATCTGTCTGTCTAGCTCTCTGTCTAGCTCTGTATTCATTTTGCTGTTTTTATTTATGGCCACACGAAAGCATGTCTTCTTCACTTAAATTAACCCATGTGAAACATCCTGTGCTAAGCTATACTGTGCATGAAAATAGAACCAAACTGTAGAGGGATGCTGAAAAAACGTTTGGTGATGCTGGAGGAAAACAGTAGGTCTCTTGGGATTCTCTTTCCTCAACTCAAGATGTTGCATATAAGGAAGTGTTTTAGAGTACTAGATCCTGCTTTTCCATTACCATGTTGTCATGAGCATCTGTTGTTTCCTGCTAGCCTGCTTTACAACTGATATTGCAAAATACATGCTCTGTAATGAAAACTTTCTGAACTGTTCTTACATACAAATACTTTTCCAACCTTTGCCACGCTCAAGGGAGACGTAAAGAGGGGGAGATCGAGTTTCCTTCCAACTATTCAGTGAATGCAAAAAATAAATGGTGAATTAGTGATATACTTAATTCACTTTTAAGCACCTGTAGTGGCATCAATGAGTTAGTCACCTTTGTGGATCAGATCTTTGTTCTCCCAGGGCTTCGTTCATATAAGCAATGCTACTGTAGTTACTTATCCAATATGTAAACATTTCAAGTAGTAAATAGATGAAGTCTCTCTCTACTAGCCCCTTCCAGAGATTTTCTTTCATTTTTGATCTTGGATACAGGAAACAATTAAAAAGCTCTGACAATAGCCAAAAAAAGGTAAATAGAAAATATCACTGATCAAAGAAAATCTTAATGCAGAAACAGTAAAAAAAGACTATGTACTGCTTAAGACTGTTCATTTCACAGGGCAAAACTCACAAAGCAAACATATACTTCTTAATTACCACCACAATATGAAAGGAAGTATCTGCTTTTTCAGCGGATATTTTATTTGAAAGATTCATTACAGCAATTAAAACAGCATTTAATTTTAATACCTTTAGAATTTAAGGGCAGATGGGATGGCATTCAAAGAATATTGAGACTAATAGGTGTAAGAGTCAATTTTAGTAAACGACAGAATTAAATAGGTCTACTTTAGGCATGTGGTAGGACATATTTGTTAGAGTTGTCTGGGAAATGGAAGATTAGTTCCACACAGAAATCAAACAAGAAAAGGAAGACCTAAAAATTGGGAGTTGCTGGAGCTCAACTACTCATGTTCTAACAGCAAAATTGTAGCTAGAATATCTGGGATTTCCCACCAGAGAAAAGTACTAACTTGTCCTTAAAGTGATATGATGATACATGCATGATACATCTCTTTGTATCATGCAGGGATAATAAAAAAGGTTTATGAGGGTTTATAATGAGGAAATCTGGCACGATATCTTATCCAGCCAGCATAAATCTTTCTTAGCACTTTTAAACGTAATAAATCAATATGGAAAACACTATCCTAATTACAGTGTCACTGATGGTCAGGTTCAGTCTGCAAATAAGCCATCTAAACTTAAATGTCTACCTTTAGGTGTCCATATGTGGGGTAGGTATCCTTTTCTGTGTTCCCTATGCTCAACGGAGATCAAAGGCTTAATTTACCTGCTCACTTACAGGCTTTTTACTGCAATTTGAGAGCCCTTCAGCTGCTGCTCCAGGGGGGCAGATGTCTCCCAGAGGTTGTGTCCTAACTGCCAGTGCCGTAGAAATGTCTCTTATACCCTTTAGGTAACCCTAGACCTGGAAGGCTTGGAGTCTAGAGAGATATTCAGCTGAGCAGCTGCTTGGGAACAGGATCCAGTTGTTTAAGCACAGGTAACATTTGAAATGCCCTGCAATATGTCATACTTTTGTACAGGGCTGACGTCTGTCATACATGATACATGACCTATAGAAAAAGAATTGTTTTCTTCACCATCTGTGAGAGGCCAAACTGGATGGTGTAAGTTATCTAAAATAGTATCTAAACAGCTGAATCCTTCTCTAGGTTAGATGAATAGCTCTCCTCGCTTCCCCAACTGCTTTGCTTGTATCTCATTTGACTATGGTGACAACTTAGACAGTAACCCAAATGTAGCTACCTAAGTTCAGGTGTTTTGATTTGAAACTGAATCCCTCCTTCAATGCTGAATCTCACTTTAAGACATGCAACGAGTTAAACATCAACCTAAAAGTTGTTGCTTAGATACTAGTGGTCATTCTTTAGCTTGTATTACTTTGAAGACTTTGTTACCAAGCAAAATTATTTATCTGTCTATCTATTTACTTTTAAAGATTTTTAAAGAGTTTATAGAAAGAATAAAAAAGTTTTCTAAAGCCATGAACATAACTGATTTGGAACATCAATTTAACATAGAAGGGTTCAAATAAAAGGTAGGACTTGTTCATGGACTCCAAGAACACAATTCCAAAACACTAAGAAACTTATGCTTAGTAGTGGTCAAGAGCTTATATGAAAACAATAATAACAACAACAACAATATTAGTTGTTGTTATTATTGTTGTTGTTGTTGTTATTATTATTATCATTATGGATGTACCAAAGCTTAAGGAAATGGCAAATGAGGTAAGTTAAAATTAAGAAATGTATATGACTGTTGAGGGAAGCTAAATGAGCCAACAAGTATCAGTAGTGAACAGGGTTAAGGCTCTAAGTAATTTAAAACATGAATATTGCAGTCAAGTAGAGGGCTGTAGCTAAATGCTGATGAAAAAAATTGCAAAAGGCGAGCAAATTAAGTACAGATTTTGCCAGACAGTTCTCCATATTTAGAAGAATGTAGGAAGACACATTCACTCCATCTGATGAGGACAGAATTTACCGATTTTGACAAAGGAGGATGTGAAGGAAAGTATGTTAAAATAAATATTTTGAAATCATTGAGCCCAAAGTACTTCAAATCAGAGCATTAAATTAACTAGTTGCACTCATCACATCAAGAACTGTGTTAATATTTGGCAAACCTTGGAAACATACTAGAGGACTGGAAGACTAAAATGGAAACAAAGAATGACATAAAAAGAAGTCATCTGATAGTGATGAAATAATTACTCGAGATCAGTTAAGTAAAGAAACACAAGATAAAACTCTACAGGATAGTTTCATGGAAATTTGGTCCTGTCTGTTACAATACTTTTCTTCCTTTTCATGACATTACAGGTTTGAATAATAAAGATGCACATGCTGGCATTGCACCTGGATTTCTCCAAGGCATTTGCCATAGGACATCCAGTAAACTGTGTTTTAGTTGGGCAATAGAGCGATGATTTTATCATTTTCTGGTTAAGCTTGCATTTCAAAGGCTGATTTTTTTATAAAGACAAAGGCAAGGTATTATTGTAAAGTGATCAAAATTACCTTGCTAAATGCGTTTTCATACATTCAGAGGCGAGGTATTAGTTCAGAGCTTCAATGATACAGGCGGTCTCAGTAGGAGGGAAATTCAGTCTTTCAAAGTAAAGATCTGAGGAAAACTTGATATCAACACTTATAGCTAGCAGAAGATAAACTCTGTAATGTCAAAAATATTTCTATGATCCTTTGGTATAGAACAGGGTAGCAGAATAGGCAGATCTTGACTGTACATACCATTAGTAAAATATATCTAGTATGCCTACTTCAAACACAGTTACAGAACAAATTTCAAGGAAAGCTAACAAATGATCCAGGTGGCAGAAAAAAAAATAAATAAAATATTCATATTCAAATAGAAGGCTGGGAGATTACTTGATGTATGTGCTTTGAAAGGCACTTAAACATGGAAGAGACACAAATTACTAAAAGCCTTTTCAGTCTTGTTTACAGATGCATAAAATGAAAAAAAATGTCTGGAGAGTGAAGTTAAATAAGTGCAGTTTTAAAACCAGATGCAGTTTCCTGGCAGTGACGGCAATTACCATGGGGACAGGGAAAGAATTATCCACCTTAAAGTGATTGCCTTTAAAGTGAGGTCTGGTATTGGTAAACAAAGATCTGCTTTAACAGTTTCACAAAGGCATGTTAGTGCCCCTGTGTGTGTGGTTTGGGTTGGATGAACCTGAAAAATTGTGAGTTTTGGAAACTTTCTGTTTGTTTCTTTCCTCCTTGGTCCACGGAAAGAAGAAAATTTCCTGTATTGTCCTCCCTAAACTGATGATCCTTGAAATTCTTGATTAGGGCATTGACTGTAAGTGAACTTCATCTTTTAGGACCTCAGTTGATCGGTTTCAATAATTAAGTAGAATTTGTTTCTCTAGAGCACAGCTGATTATACATGCCACTGTTCTTTTGGGTTTTTTTCTTTCTATTGAGCATCAGAAATAATTCAGCCATAGCTGGTGATGATACATAAAATAGTGATGCCAGGTATGCGTCCTGCCCGCATTCTTGAGGGTTTAAGAGGTGTCACATTTGGGATTGGAAGGCGTTTTCCTACAGAGTAGGCTGGCTTTTTCTTTTTTTCCTACCCATTCACATATTGAATAGGACATAGTTCATCTCCCAGGATTATCAAAGCAGTTCTTTATCATTGCAGGAATTAAGACAGTGACATCTTAGTCATTCCTGTTCCCTGCCAAACCGCAGTTAGGTCACCTGAGGACTGGTACAGTTTGCTCTAAGTACAATCATTTGCTTCTCCATAAGGGGATCTCTGTGAAATTTAATATCCTGTGAAAAATCAGAACAAAGGATCTAATCAACATTTATGGCCCTCACTTTGGTTACCAAAAAAAAAAAAAAAAAATAGAGCTGTAAAAATTTGTTTGCTTTGTAACAGTGCTTGAACAACTGTGATAGACTTTCCAGTATTACTGTTTATAGGTGTTTCTATACAGAGAAAAGATGTGTACTACCAAAACATTTTTAATTCTTGCTAATAACAAAGGCATAACAAGATCCAGCAACTGGAAGTTAAAGAAGTGTGTCATTTTCTAACTTGAAATTAAGATGAAGTTCCTAGCAGTGAGGTTAATTAAACATTGAACTAACTGACCAAGAGAGGTGGTAGATTCAGCAACGTTTGCTATGTTTTTGAAAATGAGGTTAGATGTGCTCCTAAATGAGATGGTTTTTGAAACAGTGTCCTGGGTGGAGTCTGTGGTCTTGTCTCCTCTGTCGCTGGTGTCTGTGAGGCTTTTGTGTTGCCTCATTTTCCTCCTTCAAAAGCAGGTGAAGGCAGAGGGGGAGAGAGTGGAAAAGCCGACAGCATTGTCGACCCTTCTACTATCTGTGAAGAGACGAGAAGTACACTGTGAGCGTGTTTATGGCTGAGTACTGGTATGACATTGAGATCCCACTGGGCCAGGTGTCACTCAGCTATACAGCAGGACCGTCTGCTGCAGAGCTTAGAATTTAAGTGGACAGGCAAAGGCGTGGGACGAGAGGTACAGCTTAGTAAAGTGACAGGCTGAAAGTGCCATTTTAAAGCCACCAATTATTGTTTGAGAGTCTTGTTATTTCACTTAGGTATTCTGTAGTGAGGGGATTTGCTAAGGCAGGAAGACAAGATACTGGGCTTGATTGCAGAAATAAAAAGGAGGCTGAGGATGTGAAGAGGGAGCAAGACCGAATTAATATGGAAGACTTTTCCAAGTGAACGCCGCAGGAAGTGGGGTGGGGACAGACTTGTAAGGTCCAGTGTCTCCGGTTTTGTTGGCTTAAGCTTCCGTCTGCCTGCATTAAAAGTGTTCCCTTCTGAGCTCGTCCAGGCAGTGCTGATTAGGCCTTGAACCCCTGAAGTGGGTAAAACTCCCCAGTAAGGAAGGTGGTGTGATCCCCACCAGCTCCCTGCTTGCTTTCTCCAGTCACAGGATAGGCTTGAACAAGTCTTGCTAATAGCTGTCCCTACTCTTTGAATTGGAAAAATTGCTAAGTTCTGCAGACATATAGCTTGCTACAGCTAGTGCCTTGGCTTATTCAGTGCCATGAACTGTGTTCAACACTTTTTACCTTTGTTTGCAGCAGAGTCTCTGGAAACTGCGTTGCCATGGCAATGTGATTTGCTAGTCTCTTCCGAGAGCGCGTGCTTGGGGAGAGCTAGCGAGCTGCAACTTTCTTTCTGACTAAGAAATAGGCTTCCGAACAGTATAGATGAAGCTAACAAAAAGTCACTAATTTTTTGTGTGAAATGAGTATGATTGAGGTAAGTGATCGAAGTCATGATCTCCAGTTTCCAGACCATGGCTGGACTTCTCTGCATCACTCGGGCATCAGGCAGAAACTGAAGGTCCCTATTCCATTTTGAAGATAATTACTCGGATATGGGAATAGCACGGGCTCATCATTAGGAGCCTGGGTCTCTTTTCACCACTGTGTGTACAGAGTCAGGGACATTCGAGCATGAGCTAAATGACAAATACTGATGAGGCTTCCTTTGAGATCCCATGTAGAAGCAGGTCAGTGAGAAAGGGAAAGGTTTGGTCCCGTAAGTGTTTTGAGCATCAGAATTCTATTTATAAATTATGCTGGAGTATTTTATGTGGGTCCTGTAGGATTCTTCCAGAACTAGTCAGCCTCCTTCCACTTACCGAGTCAACAAAATCAGCTATGATGCTAAGGCAAAGCTATAAAATGGGTTCTATATATAATCTTTGCAAACTCTTCCAAAAACTTTTCAGTCTGTTATCAGTGATGCAAACCTTCATATTGCAGGAGAACTATTTTCATTTTTTTCAGCTAACTGCTCAGTAGTGGTTGTGAAATTTATTTTGCAGGATGCGGTATAGTTAGTTACCAGGACTGTTGGTGCCTGTAGACAGCTAAGTTTGTGTTTGGAGCTTCCTTCCTCAGCTTTTTGGTTCCTCTACAATCTCTTATTTTAAATTCTTGACCTTTTCAATTTGCAAGAGTTCATCTTTTTTTCAGCTTTCGAGCCTTTTTACTGTGATGTGAGAGGAACATCACAGTATACTTCCTTACAGGGAATCTCTCAGACAGTTTCTGAAAGACTGAATTTAAATTACTACTTTTGTCTCCCTCATGGCATTTGGGAGTTTTCCTTGGAAGCTATAAAATGCAGCAGGATGCACAGCCATGTAAAATAAAAAAATCCATACGTTTTCCATAAGGCTTTGTATTTTATTCATGTTTGTCTTGCTTCTTAAATTGATTTTGACTTCTGTTACAAAAATCAATTGTTACATGTCATAATTCATGCTGGCTTATGAATACTTTTGTACAATAAAGCTCTTTAAAGATGTAAAACCATTTTCTTCAGTTCGCAGTACTTCTATTTTTCTTTTTAACAGAAGGAACTTTTTTTTTTTCCAAACGCCTTTATTAATGTTATTGTCATCATCTCACATACATCTTCAGGTTAAGACTACAGAGTGTTATGCAGCTGCTGGGTGGCTGACTTGCAAATTCAGGGATCTAAACCCCATGCACACAGAAGCTGTCAAGCAGCGCACTCAGCTGCCCATGCATTCTGCAGGCTGTAGACTTCAAAGTCTGGTGTTACTTGGAAAAGTGACAGTAAAAATTAGGCTGCAGATCTCCATGTTTGTTGTGTTTTTCTTCTACCAGTGAGTTAGTTCTGTGGACGATAACCGGAGGTGTCCACGCTCCTGATCAATAGTGCATGCACCATATGGCCACTGCGCTCGCAGTGGTTGGGGGAGCCCTCTCTGTTGTGTGAGGCGTGCGCGTTGACAAACACTCTTCCTCATTTCTCCCATCCTGACTGATGACAGGGCCAAAAGCTGAGCTGAACTGGGAGCTGCAAATGAGCGGTTAATGTGACTGTGGGCATGGAGCCTACAATAAGCCCTGCTGCCGGGCATGAGCAGAAAAATGAAACAATGGTGGGAATTTGGTAATCCTTTTTTATCTGCCTTCTGTAAGAGAAAAGTAACATCTTGAGTGTGCCTTATATAGGAGACAGCACATGGATTAGAAGCACTTTTTACTTAGAAGCATTTCTATACTCTATACCTAAAGACATGGACAAAAAAGAGTTAGCAAACTGTATTTTTCCTAGCTACTGAGGTAACAGATTGGGAAAACTCTTTGCTGAAGTAAGGTATTACCTAGAACTACCCTTGGACAGTTTTAAGGAACGGTTCAGATTTTTGGCAAAGCGGTGTTGTGTGACTATCCCTAGGCCTCCGAGTGAAAAAGAGAGAAACCCCGCCCCCAAAATTATACGTTTTGTTTGTTTGTACGTTTGCAAAATCAACATATATGACAAAGTTATGTTCTATAATTTCCATAAAATTACTGTGGATCTGTGAGTACTGAGGAGCCATCATAACAGGTACTCATAAACAAGCTAGTTTTTCATCCCAGCAATTTTTCATTGCCAAATGGTTCAGAGCACGCATAGGAAGTTCAGTAAGAAACACCAGTGCAAGAGTAGATTTAGTTCCTGCCGCGTGTCTCAAAGAACTAACAGAAACTCCAGGGGAGCACATGGAGTAAGAAAGCCAAGAAAGCGTAACCTCAGTCATCAACACAACATTAAAAAAAACCCACACAAAAAGCCCCCACAAAACTCCTACCTACGGATAAAACTTTTGTCCAAAGCACTCACTAGGCTGAGGCTTTAATTATAAGCCAAGAAGTTTCTTCTGACTGTAGATTTCTCCTGATCTTGAGGAAACTAGACTTGTGAACAAACTGTATTTTATAAAGGAAATGTCTGATTTTTGCTCATGAAAGAAACAGCCTGCTAGATATCCTCCTTGAAGTCATCCCAATTACTGAGATCCGAAACTCCAGTTGCTTGAGTGAAAGCCTGCACTAGTTCTATGCCAAATTCAGAGCAACTGTAAAGATTCAGAGCTTCAGAAATGTCAGTGAACTTGCCCACATTACCCTGTCAGACAACCTGATCTGCTCAGTCAAACACAAGCAGTCCCTTAAGAGAATGGTAAGAATTAGTTCAGAACATAGATCAATGTTGTTTATTCAATTTTATCTGATGCTTTTTCCCACCTTTTTCTGAGGCCAGAACATCAGGTTTCATCACTTCTGCTTCTTGAGGGAAAAGATAAACTTTCACTTAAAGACAGTGGGGAAGTTCTAATAGAAAATACTTTAAGGTGACAGCTATGGCTTCCCAAGAGGGGTAGCTGATAGCACATTATTCTATTATGGAGCAGAGGTAATTCTGGCACTGGTCCTAGCATTCCTATTCCCGAGGCTGCCAGCTTGTGCCACTACCTTACTTAGCAACAATATGAAATGACAGGAATGTAAAAGAGCAAACCCAGCTGACTCAAAATGATTGGGAGGGTGAGAAAATTCCACAGTCAGCTCCAAGGCACTCCAAAGGCCAACAGGAAGGATGTAAGAGGGATATGAAAGATGACTTGCATTCTAGGGCTTCCCCAGCATGCAAAAAGCAGACTATAGTTGGCATTTCTACACTTTTCTCCAAGTCCATTTACAATAAATATTTAAAAGCAAGAAAAAAAAATATCAAAAAACAAACCCTGAAGGAGAGAGATGGATTCATAATTCATTATAGGACTATATCTTGCACACAGAAGATGTGTGTCCTGAATGTGAATTGACAGTCATATCTTGCCAAAGACAATGCACAGTTGTACCAGGGTGATACTGAAAAACATTTTGTGCCGAGTTTAGAAGAAAAGCTTTGTTTCTTTTAATAGTTAGTAAAAATCACTTTGTTTCTTTACTTTTCTCCTTTTTTTCTTCCTGGGCACACATCTTTTTTTTTTTTCCCTTTCTCTTGTCGAAGACATCAGAATGTTCCTAAACTCAACTGAGTAGCCTGTCCTATTGAAAATAGATTAAAAAAAAGAGCTTTACTGGTCAGTGAAGCAATTGTACAGCAGGTAATTAAAACAATACTTCTTCAAATAGTTGTTAATTCACAAGGTAGTTTCTCTTACACTTTCTGAAGCATTTATTTCTTTCTAGATATTTGGAATGAGGATTTTCATTTTCTTACTAAAGGGATTGTGCTTTGCACTATGGCAATGAATTACTGCCAGATACCATCTTTCAAATTAGAACTAATTTTCATGACTAGGCAACTTTTGGGTGGCTTTTTCCTTAGGTAAGTAAAGAATCTAACTTAATCTGTCATCTAATCTAAACCACCAAGATAATAAGAGCAAAAAGGCCGTGAGATAATCCTTGGAGACATGCACAATGATGATAATACATTCAGAGAGGACGGCACCACTTCGGAGGAGATAAATAAAGTTTTTGTATCATTGTTCAGTGTAGAAACACCTGGGGAGATTCCCATGCTAGAATATTTTGGGGGATTAGGATGAGGATTAATGAAGGATCAACCTGATACTGAAGTAACAGTATCAGTGGAAGGTGATCGTGGTAAGTAGAAGCAGAATGAAACTAACAAATGACTAACATTGGGTGGTATTCACCCACAAGTCCCAACAGGACTCAAGGATGAAATAGTACAACTATAGATGCACCATGTATCTCATCTAACTCTTAGTATCTGAAAACTTGAGGAAATCAAATGCGGTGACAGTCCTTAAAAAGAAACAGTACAGGGGGACCTGGGGAAGCACAGACCTGTAAACCTGCAGGCCCATTAATAAAGATTGTGTTGACACCGAATTAGCTGAGATCTGAATAAATGGAAGCTACTTGAGAAGAACCAATATGATTTCTACTTTCTATGATTTCCACTTTCTTCTTCTTCAATGGCTTGGCTTCTTCAATGGTTTGACTTCTTCATTGGCTCCCTGCCTTCAATAACTGATGTCTGAGGAGGACCCTGACAGTTCGTCTACCTTTGATCCCCATCAGTGTGTTCTGGAATACAGTTTCCATCTGTCACTGAGTCTAGTCTGGAACTTTCCCGGTGCCTGCCGCTGACATCTCCCTGGGAGCTTGGTACGGTTTTGTATATATTTGTATATATTCTATCTATTTCATTATTTCCTTTTTTATTTTATTATTAATAGTTCATTAAAGTAGTTTAGTTTTTTCTAAACTCATAGATCTCTTTATCTCTCTTCTCTCCTTGGAGCAAGAGGTGGGGGAGTACATCTGTCATCTTGCCATTGGCCAACCCAGCCCAAACCATGACAGATACAAAGATACGATTTTTAAGATGGGGAAGTCCTATCTTACAAACATCTTTGAGGTCTTTGAAGACCTCAAAACACTTGTGGATAAGGGTAATATATTCAGTTTACTCTGCGTGGATTTTCAAAAGGCTTTTTGCAAGGTCTCACATAAAACACTCATGGGGAAATTGAACAACTGAAAAGACAGGTCCTAACATGGGTAAATAAATGGTTAAAAGATAGGAAAGAAGGTAGAAACAAATCATTACATCTCACATACAGGAAAGTTGCCAGTAGTATTCCACAGAGACTAGGACTTGCAATGTTCAACATACTCATAAGTGACCTGGAAAAGGTGGTGAGCAGTGCGGTGACCATGTTTGCACACAGTAAAGGAATTCAAAGGTGAAGGCAGTAAGTATGATGGTTGACTGTGAAGAATTGCAGCCTGATCTTAAAAAAACAACTGAGTAGTAAAACAGCAGATGAAATTTAAAAAAAAGAAAAAAAGTTGGCTCTTTTGGGATAAATATAAAGTAATGTACGTCAGGGAAAACAAACCTAGTTTCACACAGAAAATGACAGGGTTTGTGCTGCCTGTTGCCATTGGAGTAAGTCTTTATGTTTGTGACAGATGAAAATATCAGTTCAGTGCTTGCTAGGAGTGGAAAAATGAATCATATATTTGATGTCACAAGGAAAGGAATAAAGAAATACAAAAGAGCATCATTATGCCACCGTACAAAATCACAGTTCATGCACACCCCAGTTAATAAGTGCAGTTCTGGTCTCCTTAAAAATGACACAGAAAAACTGGCAAAGGTTCACAGAAGGCAACAATTATGATATGGAATAACTTCCTTAGAGGGACTAAGAAATTACTCTGGAGGAAATACGATAAAAAACATGTCTGATGTAGAGACTGTAGGTAGGGATTAGCTGCTCACTGTTTCTTCTAATACGAGAACTGGGTGCCATCAGATGAAGGCGACAGGCACCAGGCTCCGGACAAATAACAGGTGCTTCTTCTCACTGTGGGTGACAGACTGGTGGGACTGTTTGCCAGGGGAATTTTGGAGGCAGAATATTTACATGGGTTCAGAGTAGACTGGACAAGCATTTTGCCAGGAGATCCAGTAAATGTTACTAAATAGACATACCGCATCAGGCTCAGAAAATCCTCTGAGCTGAAAATAGGCAGAAGCTAGGAGAGTATTAAGGGGAAAGTATCATATATATGTTCGTAACCTGTTATCCACTTACGGGCACTGCAGGATACAGAATATTGTCTCCTACAGAATACTCATGCTTGATCCTAACTACAACCGCACGTGTTCACACATGCTGCTAATACAGAGCCATAGGAGATAATTTAGATGGGGGCAAGATTAGACACAGCTTGCAGCTATCAGCATAACAGTACGTCAGATTTTTGTCTCTCAAGTCAAAACAAAATGTTGAAATGCTTTGGATAATGGTTTATGTACCTGACTATAATAAGATTTGGTTGGAAACTTCAAGATAGTTTTGGAAGCCCTCGTTGTTCTGTAGTTTCATGGCTCCACTTCACTGAAAGCATTCAGTTACGACAGGCTGAGCTCACCTTGCCTGTCTGTAGCAATCTGGAAGGGTTTATTCTGAACTGTCACCCAGATTTCAGGGTGAGAAATGGGAACTCCAGAGTATGAGTCATTCCCTCTTAAAATAGATGTTGAAGAACTCATAAGAAAGGGAAAGCCTTTTTAAACCCAAAACAATAAATAACATAAACAAAATACATTTCTGTCCTCCTCTAGCTAATGATAATTCTGATTAGAGAATTCAAAGTCACATACACTGCGTAAAATCAGGTAGTCAGCATAGGTCATCGGAAGGAAACAATGAAACCAAAAGATTTTCTGGCTACTAAGAATTTGGACATCTGGCCATTGAAAAGTGCTCTTTGTGTCTGTGTATGTTTATCAGCCACCTAAATGCCAGCCACAGGAAAGCTCTTCTTGATGTGTGCAGCTAACCATAGCTAGCCAATAGTGAAGTTCTATTGCATTATTTTCTACAAATGTTCACAATCATTACAAAGATCTTAAAAACTAAACTTGATTTTCAACACATTTGAAAATGAGATTTAGGTAAGCGAACAATTGAAACGGAAGTGTACATATTTAGGTCCCAGTGCATTGCTGACTTGTGGCTTAAGACTTCAGGGACATAACACAAGGTGAGAATGTAAACTCAGCATTCCCAGACATTTTATTGCTCACAAATAGAGTGTCATAACATCTATAGTGCACTGCGTTTATACTACAATGTTGGTGCCACTGTAGCTAAATATTTACAATCTCTTCTTTTACATAATGAACACTCTTTTTGAGGTGTTACAATCCATTTTTGAAGTTTCATCCCAGTTTACAGCCTGGCAGCCAATGATTTAATAGAGAAGTGCTTGCAAATGCTGCTTATGTTTTCATTTATTTGTAAGCCTTAAGTGTAGTATCAATTTAAGAGTATATGATTTCCTTGGATACATTACATTAGCACGGAAAGTGAACAGGGAAGTGAAGAGGATAACTGCTCAGGTATGTTTAAAGCCTTTTTAGTGAAACTTCTCTGCACTTACAGTTTGCGAATATTAGTCCTTCACCAAATTGACTGAATGTGTCACCATCACTTGTAAAAGTTCCAGTACAACTGGCACTAAAGCTCTGCAGTACCATTGCATTTCTCACTGGTGAGTATGAATAAACTATAAGTTTATTCAAGTAAGGGCTAGAATGTGATAACAATAATAGCCACAGCAGTGGCTATTACTAGCTGTAGCAAATACAATATTTTTTACTTTACCACTGCTATAAGAGGAACTGAAACAGTGATATAAGAGGCTGAATATATATTTTTTATTATTTTTACACAAATCACAATGATCTATTTACCTCTGCAATTAGATTTCTCCATGTAATTTTCTTTTTTAAACACCAGTTACTTTTGTTAGTTATGACTTATAAAACTGAATCACCTTCAAACATGCAGGAGAAATGATGTTGCTTTTGCTTTGGATGGGGACTATGACTTGGCTAATGTTGTTTCTTGAAAGAAAGAAGTAGAAATTACGCAACTGATGCAGTTTTGTGTGCCTTGATATGAACGTCTTGATTTTTTCTGTGATATTTTTTCCCCAGAAGCTGTTTTCAAATGATAAGAAGATTTCTGTCTTAAGCACAGTTCCTGTTGTAGAATCCCAGCAGTAGGCATCTGGTAGTATGTAACATTAGAAGTTGACTATAAGCTTAAATATCTAGAGGATGATTCAGATATCTCAACATAGACATAATAAGTCATTCGATGCTTTGCAGTATCCCTCTTTTAGATTCCAGGTACAAATTTAGGACACCATTATCCCACAAGATGTGTGCCGTCACTGTGCAGATGTCTGCTACAGCCTTAAAAATCATACACAGCACTAAATGCCCAGGTAACCATGCAAGATGTTTCCCAGCATTTGATGAAACATGTTGTAGTGGCATGAGGTACACACAGGAAACCCGTTGCTGAGCCAGTGAACAACAACCAGTGGGCAAGGTGCTGCTGTCTTGTTTTCAGCTGGGCAGTCCAGAAGCAAAGGTGACAGTCAAAAAAGTGAAACTTTCACAGTAGCTGTCTGACTTATCTGCAAGTCAATTAAGAGAAGTGTGTAGAAACTTTAATATGACTTTTTCTGTCGAAGAGGTAACATTTTTTCTAATTTAGTTCAGACACAGTGAAATTCAATGGTCAGTCACAAAAGGGTCAATAGACCAAGAAAAGAGCTCAGTCTAAAAATAGATTTTTTTGCATTTCAATCTCAAGCAGCTTCTCTTGAATTTGTGGATTTCTAGGCTCTTAGCAATCAATGCTTGCGTAGATTTTCATGAGATACTAGCACAGATATCACAGATAACAGAACAAATCAATTGTGAATGGAAAGGAATCAAAACACTAATGAAAAATTCTCTAGTCCTGTTTATGCAAGATTTAATTCTGAATATTTATGCAAGCATCATCAAATACAAATTGAAAGAGAGTAAGTCCCACAGATGCAAAGCTGACTGTAAAGGCCCATATGATCCAGCTCTGCTGAGCAGATACATTCTGCTTTTAGAAAGTCAGCAATGAAACCTGACACATGGAAAATCCATGTGACTCAACATTTGCTCAGAGAAGAGAAGAACCACACATGGCAGCTAGTTTCCCAGGCAACTCTGAATCTCTGGGAATATATCCTGAAGAATGATTTTTCTCAAAGTCTTTTTCAGGAGCAAGCTATTGTTATGTAATGGGAAGTTACAGAATGTTTTTTTGCTTGCGCTAAATTAGATAATTTCTGCAGTCTCTTCCCAAACGCTTCCCAGATGCTTACTAAATGAATTAGGTGGGAATGAGTTCCTTATGGGTTGCACAGATTCTTCTGGCTTTTCCAAATTTTTTAGCAGGTTTTTATATCAGTTTGTCTAGTTTGGGTAGGATAAGATCCCATCCTCTATCCCCTTTTGCACTTATGATTGGAAGAGACTGTTTTCTAGGGTTTTTTTAACTTCCCCAGAAAACATGTCTTGCAGAAGTCTCTGATGGTGGTGACACTGAGTTAGTCATACTTCTGTTAGAATCTGTTTTAGAAGATCCTCTGAGAATATTTCGTCTCACCACTCCAGTGTGACCATGTTTTACCCAAAGGAAAATATATGAATAAGCACTGAAAAAAAAAATAAAAATTCACTGAAACAGTCATCGCTGCTTAAGCCCAGGGAGGAAGGTGCTCTGACAGATGAGAATATATACTTTTTAGATTTACTCTTCCTCGCAAAATTTTCTTGAAGGCTGTCCTGTTGCTGACAAACAGCAATGGCTATAAGCCAGTTCTTGTTGAAAACTTTAGGTAGAGGTAGAGATACACACACACACACACACACACACACACACACACACTACATCTGACTTGTCCCCAGCAGACCTGATCAGCAGCATCCTGTGTTCTCTGATTCATCTAGTATATCTGGGAACACTCATTCTAGACAAGAATTTAAGTGGAAATGGAATATAAGTTAAGTTATTCTTCCAGAATAAGAAAAAGTGTCTGATGAAAACGTTGATGTTGTGGGTTAACCCCAATGGGCAGATTAACGCCACACAGTTGCTTGCTCAGTTCCCTCACCCACCCCCAGTGGGACGGGGGAAGAGGAAAGGGAGAATTAAAACAAGAAACCTTGGGGGTCATTATAAAAGTAACAGACAAAAACCCAGTATTAATAATTGTTTAATAAGTGAGGGATAAGTGGAAGAAAAGAGAAGAAAACAAAACAAAAAAGAACCAGTGATGCAAAGGTGATGACCTCCCATGGGTAGCCAGTTCCTGAGCAAAAGATGGGTAACACCCTAAACACTCCACATTTCCCTTTTATTGCTGAGCATGACATTATATGGTATGGAATATGTCTTTGATTAGTTTGGATCATCCGCTCGGTTGGGTCCCCTCACAGCCCCTTGCACACCTCCTAATCTATTCACTGGGAGGCAGAGGGAGGGTCTTAATGCTGTGCAAACACTGTTCAGCAAAAACTAGAACATTAATGCTTTATCAGCCCTGTTTTGGTCAAAAATCTAAAACATAGCACCCTATGAAGAAAATTAAGTAACAGTAAAAAACTAAGTAGTAGAAGACTAAGAAGTTGTCAGGTCCACTACAACTGAATAGATTAATGATGTGGAGAAGGTTTGTTTAAGCGACAAAGAATAGCGTATATCTCACTGCCAGGATGTCTGTTCCTGTAAAGTCACATGAGCTATTCTGCATTTGGCATTCCAATTTTCTTTGCGTTAGCATTTTACAGGCAAGGCCCCTACAAGGGTGACTGGAAAGAATGTTCATGGAAAATTTGATTAAGTACACCTTTGTTCAGTAAAAAACAGGTTATTTTTCCATTACTGAATATTGCTCTTATTTTGGGGATTTCTCCAATCAAAGGCACAGAAGTTAATAAAATAGTTACAATTTTGAGTCATCAAAATAAATGCTTGCAAACTAGCAATGGGACAATAATTTCTCTCATGAACCATTTGTAGAAATAGCTGTAAAGAATTCATACATTTGAAAAAATGAAAAGGAGCAGCAATTTTTGTGGGTTTTGTGAGAGATACATTAACATTTTTATGGTGGTATATATCTTCTACATAGAATTTTCTCAAGGCTGCCAATGCAAGTCTCTTGGTACAGTAAAATTAAAGGATGGTTGCTTTCTTTTCCATTAAAAGAAAACAAACAAAGTAAATGAAAAAAGATGTTTTATTTTCTGCTTAAGTGCATTCTCATTTTACCATAGCCTATCCAGATTGATTACTCCATAAGCAGCATCGTGTTTGTAAAGACTGAATCATGACTACTTGCTCTCCAATATATCTGACCTGATAATACACTGAGGCAATCTTTTCCTTTGTATGAAATAGCTTAATATTTGCTGTGTCGACAAATACACATCTGAATGGTGGATACTTACATGGGTTTTCTTCAACAAAATACGCTTCTGAAGTAGCACATCTATAAATAATACAGGAATCCTTTTACCTTTATTTTTTAGTTTTCCATAAAGTGTTTGATAGTCTTCTTGTCATTAAAATTGAAATTTTTGCATTCAGGTTGCTATATTCTTCAGTCAATAAGTGTTAAAGTGCCCAGAAATTAAATATGGCAGAAGTAACGACCTAGATCTTTCCTGGCACCCATCGAACCACACGGAAGGATTAGACCACAGGCAATGGCTGCTGCTGTTAAAGTGGATTAAGGCGTTGCTATACCATACACTTCTCACCAGTTCTCTGTTGGCAGTCACAGCTGAGACCAAGCTGAGACCGGCATACTTGGTGTGTTCACTCAGTTTAATCTGGATTTTCTATGAAATTGTTTCAGATATCCAAAAGAGGGACAGCAGCAAACAGCTGAATGACACTGATATCTTGAACCAACTCTGGTCTTTATGCAGCAGTTGCCTAATGATGCCATTTCACTTCTCTTAGTCCTGACCACTGAGTTCAAGACACAGAGTTTATGTCTCCATCCACACCAAAGAATCAAGGTTGTAGCATTCATTAATGGGATGTGTAGAGATTAAATTATATCCCTAGCAAGGTCAAGGGAATCAATTTCCCCAGTGATCTCTAACGAGTGAGGAAAGACCAAGGGGTTGTGCTTCTTGAACCCTCTTGCATTGCCTTGCCTTGCCTTCTCTTCCCTTTCCCTTACTCTGTTTATTTTTTTACTTTTTTCTTTTAATAAAAAAAATAATTGAGATTAAAGCATGAACATTCTCAGGATTAAGAAAAATTATTCATAATTTTTTGAGAAAAATGAAAGTATCATATAGTATCATTATTTCCTAATAAAATTTTCTCAGGTTTCCCAAGTAGAACTGGATTTCTATTTTATATTTGATCTCCTATGGAGAATGGAATATAATGCATTTTCATATATAAAGACAATTATTTGAGTCCTCGTTTTGGATTTTTTGATCTTTGCTTCTATTTTTTCAATAGATAATTGGGGTTTTTTTGGTCATTTACCAAGACATAAAGCAAAGTTTATGTCTAATTTACCTCTAGAATTTTTATTTATGTACTTTCACTTCTGCTGAGGTGCTTAAAATGGTGACAGCATGTGGACACAGACACTGGAAGAGATAAATTAGTGATTACAAACAGTGTTGTTGTGTTGTCCCAACTGTAAATAAGTCAGGTTTCAGTTCAAGAACTAGTTAGGTTGCTTATATCCACTCCTTTGATCGGAAGACTATTTCAAAATCTTTCTGCTTTGATCTTTACATATTTTCGTCTAATTTCCAGTATAAATTAATCTACAGACAGCTTGATACCCATTTTTTTTGCTCTGTATGAAATATGTCTTTCATTTTAAATGGCTTTACTATAATGTTTGTCTTCCTCATCTTTTTAGAGTAAATGCCAGCTTTCATTGTGTTACACAAGGTAAATCAAACTTGGATTTTGGGGCATATGCACACCTGTGGCTGCTGCGGGTATTATAAACCCTGAAACTGAATATGTGGGCAGCAAAGTCTCCAGAAAGTGAAATCAGTTCTGGAGGCTGGGCCTCTCCATTTTCACAGCGCTATATCTGAGCTAATATCCTTGCATTTTGGCTCAGCACCATTAGACTAGTATCTGGTTCTGAGCATATGCCATTCAGTAAGGGCTTATCCCTGGAATTTCTACCAGCTTGCAAAATTAAACAATACATTAGTTTTCTCCACGTAGATATCTTAAAATTCTTCTTGCAGAATAGTTTCTCCATTTCTCGTGTCACTGTCATGGTGCCTTTCAGCATCTAATCTAATTTGGATTCACCTTTCCCAAATTTCAGTGGTGGCAGAGGACACTGTATGCCATTTAAAGACTTGTTACTGTAACATTCAGCTTAAGTAAGGAGTTTTCTATTCTTTTTAATATTGTATTTCTCAGAAGAGGAGGTAGCTGTATGAAATAGCGTAAATTTGAAAGCTTAATTTGCTACATAACTGTGGTAGATTAGCCATGTGTCATAAAGCAGAGATTTTGCAATGACATTTGAAGAAAAAATTATGGTGGGTGGTAAGTGAGGGATTTTTAGATTTTATTTTGGCCTTCTCTGATAAGCACATAAGAAATCTGTCAGACTTTGAATATTAAAAGCAATGAGATTACGGAACTGAATTACAGATTATTATGCCCTAGATGTCTGATATGTGAAACAAACAAAGTTTCCATTTCTGTCAAAAAAAACAGTTGTAATTTCTTCTTTCAGGGCTACAAAGTCCTTTTTGACAGGCATTTTTTTATATTTCAGCTTTCCTCAGGGATAGTGTATTTTTTCCATAGATATATACTATGCCTGTCTAGTGATTTAAAAGGAGAAGTAATGTTTGGTAGACAGACCTGAGATGGAAGAATAAAAAATCGTATTTCAAAACCTCACTTGTTTTAAAGGTTGATTGCTTATGAAATAAACATAAAATTATTAATAAACACAATCACACTTTCCCGAAATCCAAATTATCACTGAACTTTAACACAAACTGAATTTGATGGCAATGGAATAATTGTAAGATGATCAAATTTTACATCAACGATACATTTCTAACTGGTTTATTAATGTGTAAGATAATGTCAAAACCCATTTAAATAAGTGGTTCATTTTTAGAGTCAAAGAGATGAGTAGGTTGATCTTAAACATGGCTTTCAAGCCGCAGTAAGATTAGGGAGTACACGTTTTCTCTGTAAAGTCCTTGTAACATCAGCTATAAAACGTAGTCAGTCATAAACAAATGTATAAGGTAGTCTTTCATGTGTTCAGTAAACTGCTCATGTGCATTATTGTATTTTCAATTTTGTTGTTTAAATCATCTGAACGCAGTGGGGTCCCGTGGACTCAGGTTACAGATATTTTACAGAAACAGGTCACACACCTGATTATTGGAAGACAAATGTGCTTCGAGGTAACTGCCTACAAAAAAAGCATAGGAGCTTGAATTTCTTGCTTAAATAGATCAGATCTCTGCAGCTCTCCTACACTTTACAGTAACGTTGCAGTGCTACCAGCTTTCAGTATAGAAACAAATATACTAGATGGCAATAGATTTAAGTCCTCCTAGGTTTGTTCTTTTAACATGTGAATACGAAGAAGCCCAAACACAATAAAAACAAAAGTGCCTGGTAGTCTGTATTAAGCATGATACCTCTGCCTTCTATTAAGCTGCTATTTCCATTTCCAGTGACACCGATTATGTTGAGACACAGTCAGTCAGTACAACCATCGCTCTGGTGAGGCCCTGGCTGTACCAGCTCTTCTACTTGCGCAAACTTGCAAACATCCCATCAAGTGCAGAGGTCTTTAATAATCCCTAAGGCATTATGATCGCATATAGTCCTTCTGAGAGAGTCATCCTCTGGGCTATGCTTTTTGCTACCAGAATCAAGGCTGTTACAATAAGATGGTTGGCATAATGCACTGCAGCAAGAGTTGCTATGTACAGACAGGCTTTTCAACATGAGATACTCTTTGATCTCGGGTCCAAGAAAGAAAAAATGATTGGTAATGCAGCGATGACATTTTAAAGCACTCGTCAAAACTAACTATATTCTACCTTTGCAAAAGAGGGTTTTTTCTGTGCAAAGAATAAGCATAAGGAAAAAGAAACATACAGAAGTTATTATTCTTTTTATCTAAACAGGTACCATTTATGCTTAAAAACTGAAACTTGCATCAAGACGTATATGTATGTTCCCAGCCAATGAAGTTTAACCATTCAGCTTTCATTATGCATGTTAATGTCCTTCTAAAGAAAACATCGACATTATCGTTTATGACTTGCACAGTTACCGCTGACTAATGAAAGCATACCCTATCTTCTGAAAACATTTTCTTCAACTAGCTGGCACCAGGAATGGTTTAGAATAACCCATAATAGAGGTGTCAGCTGCATGTAAGGGAACACATGCTAGAAATGATCAAATAGTTCCCATTAAAAGGTATATGACTTTACGGCTTAGATTTACTAAATGCCAAGATTAAATAAAGGCAATACTTAGACCACTTCATCCCCCAGTGGAAGAGAAAGAGGTTTCTCTTTTATATTTTAAAAATATCAAAGAGCTATTGTTAAAATGAATATGGCATGCACTTCAGACACACTTATCACAAAAAAAACCCCAAAACATTTTCTAGAAATTAAAATAAAAATAAAAATCCAGAAATACACTGCTGAGAGATGAATTTGCAAAATATGCCATTTTTCCTTCAAAAGTGATCTCACATGTGACACATTAGTAACATGCAGCGACTCTTGTGTGTTATGGGAATAGTCCCCTAATTAGTTTTGTCATTAAAATTCATTTAAAACCATTTTGTTCTTGATATTTCTTAATTATTCCAATGGCGCATTCAGATGCCTCCAGATGGCTTGAAGCAGGATAAATAGCACTGAGAAACTTCCCTAATAGCATCCTACTCTGATTGCTATTATCGTTTGTGCAATATCCAGTTTCTCTGTATTAATTTCAACGTAATTAAATAACAAAAGGCAAGAAATTCCTTTGGTGATGTTTTGGTTTTGGAAGAAGTATCTTCAACTGCAAAGATGTGCAGTCAGAAAAATCAGCAATATCAAAGTCTGAATAGGGAAAGAAATTTCTATAGGAAGATTTTGAAATGGGCTTCTAATATATGCAGATGGCTTGATTACTTATTGCTGCATTGACTTTGAAACTTTAAAACTTTCTTTCCAAAAAGACTATTCAACTAACTTGCCCAATGACAATTGTATTGACATGTTGAGCCAGATTCTGTCAGGCCCATTAGTGTCAAGCACTTCTCAACACTTACCTTAAGAAAGCTGCATCTTCATTTCAAGAAAACAAAAATCATAGATGAAAACTATGCACATTTCCATAAGGGAAAAAAAGACTACTGTTTTGATGAAAGTAGAAACAGGTGTCTGACCAGTCTCCTACTGGGAGCGTATTCTATGTTTCTCTCTTCACTTCTGAAAATATTTTGGTTTAACTATGACAGTATTTGGAGAACTTCTATGTGATTGGGAATCAAGTGAAAATCTAAGCTTCTATTAGGCAGACAGACTGGTCATCAGTCTTTGACATGCAACACATACATAAGGTAGATTTAAACCCGTACATGCTTTGTTAACTGAACTGCATTGTATCATTGTATACCATTCTATGATTCTATGATATCAGCTTTATTCCAGTCTCGTCTGAGAGACAGGAGTTTTCTCTGAGTACGGAGAAATGCATTAATTTCAGCCTGGAGAAGAGAAGGCCCAAGGAGACCTTATAGCCCCTTCCAGTACCTAAAGGGGGCCACAGGAAGGATGGGGAGGGACTCTTTATCAGGGAGTGTAATGATAGGACACAGGGTAACGGCTTCAAACTGAAAGAGGGGAGATTTAGATTGGATATCCGGAAGAAATTCTTTACTGTGAGGGTGCTGAGGCACTGGAACAGGTTGCCCAGGGAAGCTGTGGATGCCCCGTCCCTGGAGGTGTTCAAGGCCAAGCTGGATGAGGCTTTGAGCAGCCCGGTCTAGTGGGAGGTGTCCCTGCCCATGGCAGGGGGGTTGGAACTAGATGATCTTTAAGGTCCCTTCCAACCCGAACCATTCTGTGATTCTGTGATTCCATGATTAATTTACTTAGCCAGAAGAGAGTCTCAGCTACAAATTTCTCACCCATTTCCCATCTGTTTCAAGAAATGAATTATCTGTATGATGACCTGCTTTTTTGTCTTCCTCAAAGAAGGAAAACAGGGACCTCCAAATCTGAAAACATATAATTGTATTTTAAAGCTTCCTAGATGGGCAATTTCAATAGACCAGCATGATTTGTTGTCTGAGCACAGAGGAGGACTTGTGAAGACAGGTGAAGAGGACTTCTGCAACTTAGCTCCTCATAAAATACTGTGTTTGGGAGAAGCTTCTAAGAAATGAAAGCTTGAGGAAAAAGAGGCAGTGGAAGGAAATACACACAAAAAAGGAAGACACTGATAGCTTTTCTGATCTCATTTCCGATCTAACTAGCATTTCATATTAAGGCCTCTCTGACGCATTATCTAACTTCCACTACATATTCAACAACTTCCCAGAAGCTCCCGCACCTCATGATTGGAAAAGTCCCTTTTACTCCTGGAGTCAATACACACCTAACCCTCAGTTTTTAACCCAGACAGCGTTTCTCTGACATCCTCGAGCAATCTCCTTCTCAGTTTGAGCAGTTGCCTAGTATCTTGTGAGCACATGGTTCTGCGTTCCATTTTTTCAAGTGTTTTCCCTCTGTCTTTTCAATACATACATTGAAATTTGAGTTTAGATGCACACTTACAAATTAAGTCATTGAAGAATTTTCCTAAGTGTTGCATGTGGAATGACACAAAACTCGGGGCCTGTATCCAAGGAATCTGACTTTCATGAGTCATATATATACAACTTTAAACATGAAAGGAATCCCTCAGATGCCTGAAAAGGATCACAGCATGTGACACGCATGATGGAGAAAGACTGTAACTGGATTTTAGGAAATTACAAGAGGGAAATGAAAAACAGAGAAGTAGGCACATATATGGTTTCATTACAAATCTCCTACTAGAGTTCAATATGGGTTTATATTGGGCTTGTAAAAATGTCCTATTCTCCCTTTCAGTGGGTTAAAAAGTTACTGAACAAACACGGAGAGAGGCGTGCACAGAAATTGTATAAAATTTGTTTGATTCTGAAAATAAGTTAAAATTATACAGGTAAAAGCAGACATGATTTAAATGTACTGAAAGAAAATGTAAGAGTATAAAAAAGCTAATTACAGAAGTAGAAATTAGGGAAGTTCTAAAGAGTGTGGTCAAATTTGTTTTAAAGATGACATTGTCTCCTGGTTTGAGGTAAAACAGAACCAATTTTCTGTTCAGTACTTTTATTTTTCAGTTAAGCCTCTTCTAACTGACTGAAATTAACAGCGTATTTTTCAGAGTGTCTGCTTCTAGCAGGTCTGATGTTTATAGTGAATACCAAGGGATGGTATGCAGAGAGGCTCCTGCTTATACCTATTGCTCTGACAACCAAGGTCAGCTAACTTTGTTATTTGCCCCATTGGAGAGTCAGAGCAGAAGAGTGTAGAAGGGTCCCACCTGCAGGGAGGAGCGGACAGGACAGGTGACCCAAAACTGACCAACAGGGGTATTCCATCCCATCTGCCCCATGCTCAGTACAAAAGCTGAGGGATCAAAGGGTCAGCCTCTTTCTTCAATGTCTGGCATCCGATGAGGACTCTTCCTTTGATCCTGATCCATGTATTCCTGACTCCAGATGCAGAATCCTGTTCCCATCCATCGCTGAGTCCAGCCTGGGACTTTCCCAGTGCCTGACAGTGATGTGCTTGTCATCCTGGGAGCTTGATATGGTTTTCTATATAAGGTATATATTTCATTATTTTCTTATTAATATTATTATCTTTTCTTTTTATCATGAACAGTTTTAGTTTTCTTTTCAAGCCATAAGTCTCTCCCTTATTTTCTTTCCCTCCTCTTCAGAGAAGGGAGACAGAGAGGTAAAGAGAGCATCTGTCATTCATATAACGGCCAGCCCAGCCCAAACCATGACACATCTTTAATATTGCCACAGTTATTTTAAACAGCACAAATATTTCAGTTTCTACATATTATTCATCTGTTTAGGGCACAGACCCATTTTTGACATTTATTTCAAGAATTTAGTAAATAAAAACTACAATAAAAGTCTTCTGAAAAAATAGAAGAACGGAGATAGAAACAACAGTGCTCGGTAATTTTAGCAATCAGATGAAACAAAACTGCTGATGTGGAACAAGACCCATATCAAATAGAAAAAAAAGAAAGAAAAAGAAATCCCATTAATCACGGTTCTGATGTTTTCTCTTCTTTATGAAATGCAATTTGTTTACAGCCTATGGGGCCAGAGCTACATTTTCAGAATTGCAGAACAATAGTAACATCTGTTTCAGTGAAAAATAAAAAAGCGGGTGGAAATCAATCAGCGGTGGAAGGCACAGAACATTGTGCACATACAGTTAACACCTTTCTGATTCCTCACACATTTGAGGTCATTCTGACCCTCTCTGAACCCAAAGCAGAATTATGCTGTGCTCTTCTCCGGTGGGTCAGGAAGCCCCAGAGGAATCTGCAGGCAAAGAGCTTTCTTTTCTATATTCTGTGCTTCAAAACATTCAGCAATTCATCTGAGACCTACCAGGTAGCAAGCAGAGAGGTATTAAGTCCAAGCTGTGAACCAGTGGTAGACCGTATTCCTCTAAGAAGTTTTAGATACTGTCTTTTCACAGAAAAGTTTACAATAAAATGACTGGATATTTCAAATGGGTTTTGTTTTAATTCGTTGACATGCAGGCTTCAGGATGTGATGTCTTTGCTACCACACAAAGCATGGATCGTACACAAAACCCTCAAGCTCTGATACACAGCTGCTTATTCCACTGTTTCTCAACTGGATTAGTTCTTTTTTAACAAAGAGTATCTATTGATATTCCTTTTTCAGCAAGGGCTACCCAGACACAAACATTTCCTCAGGATTAATGGCAAGTCAGAAGAAGCACCTGAATTCCGGAGCACGTTATGTCTTACAAGATATTGATGTCAGTAAAGCAACGCTGACAAATTCACTCCATTCAAGTATAATTTAACATTCTGCTAGCCTTTCTCCAACCATCTAGAATCACAACAAAGAGAAGATTTGCTGGGATACTGGGGGATAAAAAATGGCTCCTCACTTGTCTGAAACAGAACATTACACCTGGGAAAGAAGGTCAGCAGGGTAACAGGTACTTGAACTAAACATGCGTCAACCCATTCAACCTTTTCAAAACTGAGCATCTTTTCTCAGAAAGCCACTGTCAGCCTCCTGACTCCTAAATATATCAAGTCTGCTGCAAAGCAGAAGAGCTAGAGCCAGCTGAAAACTCTAGAAGTTTGTAAAGAGGGTGGATTACAAATTTTGAGAAAAAATGGGAAAAAATGCACTAAAAATTTTCTGGACTTTTTTTTTGCATTTCGTTCTTCTGAAGACTAAAAATGTTACCTGAATCTGATTTCTTTTATGAGGGATTCTGTTTCAGATGATATGGCAGTGCACTAATACAGAATTAATGAGGCTTAGTTAACCAACTAAACCATGCCAATCACCCCTCAGCTTCTAAAATGTTCAGCATAAACAAAAACTATATGAAAGGACACCTAATTAGTCAAAGATAATTCTGGTAGTCAGTTGCTAATGTAACTATGCAGGCCAAGGTTTGTTAACCAGTTTGTCTCCCAAAAGCATATTGTGCCCACAAAGGAAATTAAAGAGGACAGATACATTTGTTTTTCTGTCCTTTTTTTCCCTTTGGTTATTTGAAACTTGTAACTACTGCATTCTTGAATAGCTCTACTTAAACAGGCCTGGTGGGGAGAGGATGACAAACAAAATAACAGCAAGCTCAGGGTTATTTTTAAGGCAGCTTTTGGAAACCATTACCTTGCGTTTGCTGCTCTGACATGTGTTTCCATGGAAGCAGGACTAGACATGGACACAGCCACTAGCAGATGAGGCAATTTCAGCTGCCAGTTTCTGGTTCTCAGCTCTGTTTCCATGACAACCGGTGCTGGAGCCCTGAAAAGGAGGTGAGGTATTTAAAACACTGCAGTACTCTTAATAAATATCTGCTTGCTATGCGTGCACAACACAGACCCCTTACATCTCCAATTACAAAAATGCTGCTCAAAGTAGCAGTGAAAATACATCTTGATATCACCTACTACTATTTCCCTGGGTAGGTTTCAAGGAGAAAGAATGGATCGTTCCTAAGAGCTGGCTTCATCCTAACGTCTGAGAGGGGGAGGGAGGGTTGTTCCCTTCTTTCAAAATGAAGATGGGGATAGACAAAGATACTGTGCTAAATATAAGCTATTGTTTCTCAAGCAAAACATAATCTCTCGCTACATTTGGCGTCATATAAAAAAGCACCAAAGCCCTCTTGAAAGAGTGACAGCACGGCAGACAGGATACTGAACAACTGAAGAAGACGGTACTCAGGGCGCACAGAAGTGTTGGGTCACCAACTGCCCTTTTCCTGGGTTAAATCTCTCATGCTTTTTGACTAGCTACATACATCTTTGGTCTTGTGAATAGGCAAGTGTAGGCAGGGCCCATCCTCCTCTATCTGCAGTCTTTGGGGCAAGGGTACAGAGGCACCAGTTCCCATGCCAGCAGGTACATGGAAAAATAGACAGCTCTAGACCAGTAATCCCAACCACTAGACCATCCTAATCCAGCCTGCGATTTGAGTTTGTTCCCTTCCCTTATACAAAGTACTTGAGCTAGACAGAATCCAAAAAGAAGAGGGGAAAGCCAAATCTGTTTATCTTGTTAAAAAGAGCAGCTTTAATAGGACACCCTCTGGGAATAAGGGGAGGTGGATTTGCGTGTGTAAATTGCTATATGAAGCTGTAATACATGTTGTGCAGAGGTTGTGCTGCTCCTCTCTCAAAAAACTGAAAAGCCAAAGGGTACATACCATTCCTGGTGCGACTTGCTGGTAAAGGAAAAAGAAGGGCTGATGTGTTGAATAAATGTCAGCAAGCCTGCAATACTGTAGAAACAACATGATCTCCACTATATACTGCATATGTCAAGAGAAAATGCTAGACACTTGGTTTCGGTGAAGAAGCAGAGAATAAGTAGACAACTAATAAAATTGGAATAAAAAGCCTAAAAGCAAATATTGAAACCAGATTACCAAAAGGCAGCATAAAATTTGGTGCTAGAGTTCAAAGCGAAGCAGTGTTTATGCTCCTCTGCCTTCCAGAGGTGCCCAATTGTAATAATACAAGGGTGACACAGAGTTATGGAATTACGAGAAGCTTGTCCACAGCCTCTCACATTGTGAAAACTTCTTTTTCAAACTTCCATGATATAAATCAAACCTACCAGTGACCGTTGCATGATGAAAGCTGATTAGATAGGTCCACAACTTAGCGAACTCATGAAGTCTTCATTCAATCTGTTATAGATAGGCGTAAAATATTCAATAGTCTTTTAACAAACGAGTTTTAAGGGAATTGTGTGTTCGGTTAATAAAAATGTTTGGTTTCTTGGGAAAATATAAACAGAAATACAAATTGTAAAATGTTATTTAAAGAAATTGACACGTGCAAGTAAAACTGAGGTTAAGGATGAATTTCCTTTATTCCCACTTGAAAATTGTTGTTAATGCAGTTACAGCTGTCTGGCTTGAATCACTGAAGAAGAAACTGGTAAACTGGCAAAGAAGAGGCAATTGCTGCACCCGCCACAGGAGCCCAGGACTTTAATAGTGGTAAGAAAACCTACACCAACTCAGAAACAGCAACTTTGATTCACGCCAACTCAGAAGCATCAAAGTATTGAAAATGTTATCAATGTTAAGAAGGTATGACTTGATTTTTCTGAGAAATAACAATTCACTGATTGTGTTTTCACATATCTGTACAGATGACCATCCTGCCTCTTGCCAGTCTCTGCCACATCTTTTAGTAGCCATCGTTCAATTTAAATCCCCATGGAGACTGCCATACCCTTGAAATAGTCCAACAGAGACTGAATAAGGACATGGAAAAACAGATATGATTTTTTTTCTGTGTGGTATTTTTAATTTAGGAGAAATAACTTTTAAGAACATCAGCCCAAGATGCAACAGCTTTCCATCACAGGGAGAGAAATTTTGTGATCAATAAGAAAGAATTATGCAGAGATGAAAAGTCAGTTCAAAGCACTAATTCCTTAAGACAAGTTAGGAGCCAGGTCCTTAAGTGTGACGAGACTGTAGAGAAGCCAGAATTACATTGAATAGAACTCTATCAGAGTGTTAGAAACTGCACTAACACAAAGCCTGAGGATCCTTGCATTTGCTTGTAGAACATTGACATGTGCAGGAGGGGAACATGCCCACATAGAAAATGTCAATGCCCACATCCTTGGAATGACACTCCTAGGCTTGCCTTCGGGCACAAGCAGGCTGAAAACAAGCCTAAGAGCACACTGCGAGGAAACCGTTGCTGAGTATACCAAGCAATGAAAAGACATGCTGTTGGGAATTCAGTGCTATAGGATGAAGACAAGATTACTTGGGAACGTCATTCGGGGTTAGTAGTGTGTAGCGTCACTTTACTACAGCACAGAGAGATCTGTGGAATAGGAGCCCCAATCTGTCAACATGAACGGCTTTACAGCTTTGACGGAAGGCTCCAGGAAATCCAGCAATGCACTGACCAGTTTTATGAGGGCAACTAGAAGGAGCAGTTCTTACTCCAGTTTTTACCAGGTCTCAAAACAAGATGGTCAAAATAGGTTTCTCACATGCTAAATCAGAGATAAACTGTGTTAACTAAATTGTTTACATGGCATCAGAGAGAGATGTCAGAAGCCTGAAGTGCTGGCATTTGTCACATCTGCCTATAGAAGCAGGCCCATGGAGAGCACATGAGGAAGAGTGAAGCTGCAGATACTGCAATGATCAGTGCCTCCTCTGAGCTAGAGAGAGGGGAGGTTATTCAAAATCAAGAATTCCATATTTGACTCATGGGCTAGGTCCGAAGAGAACAAGTTGTTCCTACTTACAGGAAGTCCTACTCGCAGTAGTCTGTTTCTCCAGCTTCTGAAAGGTACACTGAGGGAGACAGATTCAAAGCAGTCAAAGGAATCTGGGCAAGAATTTCTCTCTGTAAAATCAGAAAAGGAAGGTGGTAATAGAGATGGTGAAAACTAATGCCACAGACAAATGAAATCAAACAGCTGAATTCTTCTGGCCACATTGGATCACTTCAATATATTCTTCCATGTGCTAGCTAGCAAGAAACACATGGGCAGGGGAACCATGCTCCTGTTCCCCATTTACTCCTTTGCAGCCTAGTGGAGAAATGGTATAAAAGCAATTCAGAACAATCAGGTTGGCATTGCTAACGTAGATGACCAAATTTGGTCTTGGTGACCAAATCACCAAGAAGTTACATGAGGAAATACCAAAAGATAGAAAACCAGCTGGTCACAGGTTATGGAAGATAACTGCAGGTTAATTGTAAGCTGCAAAATGGAGTACAAACTCTGGCCAGATACACTCTTAAATGCATTCTAAGATAAATTTTCTCAAAAATACATGATTAAGAAAGGTAGCAGTCACATGCAAAATCAGCTGAGTCTCTAAATTAAAAAAAAATGTGGAAAATGTGAAATGTAAGGAAAAGGGATGAAAAGCAAATAAAATGTTCAGCCACATTTGGGCTTATCAGTTATTCACTGCAATTAGAAATAAATCAAAAGTGTTTCAGTTCAGTTTTCAGTCCAAGGTCGATAGAGCTGCAATTAAAACGCAGTAGCAGTAATAAACATTATGCTCCATCTTCTATCATGTGTTTTATTGCTATGCACAAGCAGACTATCGTCCTTTTGACTCATATGTTGCAAGTAAGCACTGTTTGGGGGATCAAAGAACACCATTTTTTAACAAAACTACTATTAGCCAGGGTACTGTATAAATTTGAATATTTTATTTGTCCATTATTCTTTTAAATAGCATTTTTAAAATCATATACTCCAATTTTTGCATTCGTTTCACTGAATCATAAAAAGAGGAGCAGTGTGTTAAAGCTGCAATCTTTCCCAAATGAGACAAAGAATTTTAGAGTTTTCTCTTTGCTGTCATGACTTGAAAGCAAATGAGCACCTGTCATCACTCCAGACAACAAGGAAAAGCACAATCCCTTTATCAAGCTGGACATGTGCAATTCTATGTGTTAAAATCAACAAATTCATTCAGGGGAAGCGACTATCTTTTGTTTCTGTAGTTTCTCGTCAGGAATCAGAAACCAAGTTGCCAGGAAAGACACACTTTTGCAATGCTTCAACTTTATGTCTAAATAAGTCTCATTTCAGTCTTTTTGGTTGTCAGTAGTTGTGGTGGTATCACGCTGAAAGGATTACTGAATGTTAGTCATCCAAAGAGAGCTTTAGGCCACTTCCCTACATCGCAACGACTATAGAAGTAAGAGCTGACTCATGTACCCATGTCTTCTTGCAAGATCATGAAGTCCTGCAACTTACCCTGAGTGTCTGTAAGCCCTAGGCGAAAGAAATAGGCTCCTTTATCGGGAGAAACAGTGCATTTGAAAATTATTCTTTTCTGTCTTAAACAAAAGTATCCCTAACTGATAATGCTGGAAAAAAGTAAAATGCTTCCCTCAAAAAAGTTTCCATACTGCAAAGGAGTCGTGTGTATATCTCCCCATGCCAAATTTTCCTTCTTTCTACAGTAGTTTCAAGTTTTAAGCAGCTTGAGGACACTTCATTATGAGAGGCCGATTTGTCTGATCCAGCAAATTCTCGCATTACTTCAGACATTGCTATGCTTAATGATATAAGAACTTCACTGTAACAACTTTTCCAGAAAAACTTATTTTAACTGAAAAGGTGGATTCCTCAACATCCACATATTAAATTAATATATTTGAAATTGTTAAAAATTCAGATTAGTCATATTTAATATTTTTATTTTCTGGTTTAAAGATGATAATATTTCACTTCAAATTTTCCTCTAATAACAGTCTGTAACAGCCAAACAATCAAATGGAGTTTTAGACACATCTCTATTTTAAATTCCTGTTTCATGTATGTACATATCAACCTTATATTACCTAAAGTTCTGAAAAAATATGCTTGATATTTTGCAGTTCAACTCCATTGGAGAGATTGTTTTCATACATTTGGACTTCTACAGCTGATGGGATAACAGTTTTCCTAATACATAAAATATTTCAACATATCTAGAATTGATATTCATTCCATGCTAAAAATGCAGCAAGGTTTTTTTGTTTTAATTTTTCGTGGGGGGAAAAAAAAAAGAAAAAAAAAGAAAAAAAACAGTACTCCATCCCAAAAGAGCCAGTAGTTTTTAAAGTGTTCATGTAGCGGACACAAGATCCAATCCCTGCCATGTCCATTTCTACAGAGAAGTTTACACATCTTATCATAATGCCTGGCATTCCTGGCTATGTTCATTTTCAACATCCATGTCTGTTTGACTGTTTTGGTACAGTAGACTAGATCTAATGAGATCAGCTGCTCATCAAGATTATGCATCTGTACGCTGAAAGCGAAGGTTCAAGTCTCCTACGCAGCCTAAGGGAAGATTTAAACCAGAATGTTACCAGTTGACAGACAAAGACCCTTTTCTCACGCTGCTGCCATCTATTTTTGATTCTGCTCTATAACTCCATCCTACACTTGGGAGAGGTGCCCCATGAAAATTTCTTCAAAGCAAATATGTGGGAAAAGAAAAATTACTCCAGGAAACTGATAACTTGTTTTAAAAAATAATTCTTTCCCTTAGAAGATGAAGTAACAAAGGAGTTTGCTGTCTGAATAACTTCTTTTGCTACAGCTTATTTTTTTTGATGGCTTGCATTTTTTTTCACTGTCATTTCTTCTCAAACAAGATGTGAAAAAAAAAAAAGTAAGAAAAGTAGAAAAGTAAAAACAAAAAGAAATAGTTTCTTTAGTACACCTAAAACCAAATTACTCAACATAAGGAAGACATCTAGCTTAAGTTGCAATTAATCAGATTTGCAATATTTAGTAGTAGAAACCTAGTAGTAGAGCTACCAGGCTGGTGTGAGGTCTGGAGACCAGGTCATATGAGGAGAGGCTGAGGGAGCTGGGCATGTTTAGCCTGGAGAAGAGGAGGCTGAGGGGAGACCTCATTGCCCTCTACAACTACCTGAAAGGAGGTTGGAGAGAGGTGGGTGTTGGCCTCTTCTCCCAGGTGAATAATGACAGGACCAGAGGAAACGACCCTGAAGCTGCGGCAGGGGAGGTTTAGATTAGATATTAGGAAGAATTACTGTACTGAAAGAGTGGTCAGGCACTGGAACAGCCTGCCCTGGGAGGTGGCTGAGTCACCATCCCTAGAGGTGTTTAAGAAACGTCTAGATGTGGCACTTCAGGGCATGCTCTGAAGGGCAGAGATTGTAGGTCATTTGTTTGTGTGTGTGTATGGTTGGACTCGATGATCTCAAAGGTCCTTTCCAACCATGAAGATTCTATGCAACATTCTAGGTAACATCCACCAGCACCAATTTTATTTTTTTTTTAATACTGTTTCTGAGCAAGTAAAAGTTTTCGATAAATCTGGGTTATTCTACAGTTATCTATATTGAACTTCACCTTTAACGCAATTGTGTGTGAAGCATCATTCTGGCAAATGCCAAAATCTTGCATTTCTACAGAGTATGTTCTGTGGGGTGTGTCAAACTACTAGTTGTTGGGCAGTGGCCAGCATGTTTGGGCATCTTCCATTCCACATGATTTTCCTCATGATCGTGTCTGGGCAACTAAGAATATGGCATTGCGGTGAGGGTAGGGGAATGTTCTGCTACTCTTTCCTGTCTTTCTTTTCTTTTTGTTGGCTTCCAGTACATCCTTCCTGAACATACCATGTTTTAGAGAGCTCGGGAAAAGCTGTAAGATTAAACTCCAGTCACACAGATGGAGAAGATTAAAATCCTTTCCACATCCAGTCTAGCAGCTTGGTCAACATTGGCAAAGAACAACAAAAGCAGTATCGTGAAAGCTGGCACTGAGGGGTAAATGCCGCCTCAAATTTCTCTGAGAATTTTTGAGTCCAGTCAGCCAATCTGAGACCTGACTTTGCAGTAGAAACTGTCACAGGAGGGTTAGTCGTATAGGCTTCATTACAAACCAAAGTTAATAGAATTCATTTTGCACCTGCTACTCATTTTAGTCAGTATTTCACTTGCAAGGCAATCCTCAGAGGCACTGTAAGGTCACAGTGGCCTTCAAAAATTTGGAGTAAGTAAACTATTCTGCATTTAAATACTCTCTGAGGTGCAAGCTTTTTGAAGGGTATAGATGGCACATACTTACAGGCTATCAAGTTTCTTAGTAAGTAAAAAAGAGCCCACCAAAATCAGGGAAAATTCTACCCTTTTACTTCACTTTGGATCAAGCTTGCAATAAAGCTATGATACTGTTCAATGTAATAAGTAAAACAACGGTTGTAAAAAATCAATTTCTGACAACATATTTATTGTAGCTTTGTAGACGAATTGGTTCATGAATGTAAAAAGAAAAGGATTTGTCTTTAAAGAAAGTAGATGCATTGCTTTTTCATTGACATAAGCAGCATCACTCGCAACACAATAAGACTATGTTTCTCTTGGGAATGTTTTAGAAATTTCTGTGAGACTGAAAAGGACCCAGACAAGGAAGTTTCTGGGTCGCTGACTCCAGTTCCAGTTATTATAGGTGCCTATTGATTATAATAAGCTTTATAAAGATGAAGGTTTCATCTAAAAATGAGTTGCTTCTTTTATTATATCAGGTCATACTTAATTGCACTGTACCCCTCTATGGTTTGATGGCTTTCTTTTAATTTCCAACCTACACCTATTAAGGGAATAGATATCCTTTTCTTTCTGTGTTATTACTGGTTTTATCTAAAAAGAAATATTCTCTCTGAATGGTGCTTATCTTCCTGATGTAGCTAGTAAACACTGGGAAGAGAATCAGTATATTTCAGAATAGTCAATCCTATTGCTATAAAAATGAATGCCATATACAGTAAGACAAAACATTAGATCTAAAGTGTTTCTAAATCACTCAGTCCTGGAAAGTTCTAAGGACTCTTAACTCATATAAAAAAGCATCAGGATGAGACAATGTCTGTCCTCTTGCATAATCAAACCCTCTGAGAGTATTAAACTTAGAGCTGAACTGCAATGTAACATCCAGGAGAGGACTACACTGCAATGCTTCCAAGTTAATAAAATATTTGCGTATGATATTCTTAACAACACTCTGTTCTCGTTTCTATAAACAGGAGTATATACCTCTGTAGGAAACACAATTTTTTCTTGAAAAAATGTTTTTAAACTTAAATCATAGATGTTTATGTGGTTTTGGTGGACATTTCCAGATAACCACAGGACCTTTTTCCAAATAAAAAGGTTTCTTTTAAAGCTGTATTTTTTGCATTCATAGGTACTTCTTTACCACATGAGCCACATAAGGACAGTCTCTTAAGAAATACATGCTTCTGCAGTCTTATGGTTGCACACTCCAAGCCACATCAGGTCTTCTACAGGGACTGCATTGCACAGCCAAGGAGTGCTGGTGCCTGGTGCTTGTTCCCTACCTACATCCTTCTAGTTCTGGCTACGCTCAGTTCTTCTCTGTGATGAAGGATGACATTGGCCTGCTACAGTTGTATGGAGGCACTTACGGCATTTGTCCAAAGGTCAAGTCATAAAACCTAGCCTGAGGGAGTCAGGCTTGCAGCAGTTCAGGGTGGAAGTGGAGAAGAGCAGATTGTTTCCTAAGCTCCATGCTCAGGCTCTGCTCTGCAGAAGCAGATGCTCCGCTCTCCCAAACGTAACGCTTTCTTGCCAGCCTTCGCAAATCCTGCACTTTTGTGAAAAAGTGCAACACGTGGCAATGTGTGTGGATGCAGGGTGCGGGTTTGGATCATATGAGAAGGAAAACTGCTTTTCTGGTAGCTAGGGAAACTCAGGAAGAAGCAAACACATCAGCAATTATTTTTTTTTATCCCCAAAGAAAGAGTTAACATCTCAGAAAAAAGTAATGCTGCCACTGTGAAAACAGTTCTTTGTACAAAGCAGGCTGTCCACCTTAATGCTTGCTTGTCATTGTAAATTCAGATGCAAATGAGCAGGTCTTTCCACTACTGTCTTCTCTTCGAAGGTCATGAATCTGATATACCAGTCCCAGTAAGCTTACAAAAAGTTCCTCACTTCCAGCTCCTTCTCTGGCAGTCTCCAAAGGAATCATTCAAATGCTGTGGCTGTAGAAACATGCTTTTCACAGACATCAACTATGGTTACTGCAACAACAGTTTGTCCATATCTTTGCAGTATCTTTTGGGTATTCTGTGTAATGTAAGTAGCTAAGAAATTATCAATAAAGTGCAGAGCAGTATCTTCATAAAAAGTCCCTAGTTAAAAATCCTTTTGTGAAATTTCTACTGACAATTACCATTCTCATGAGAATCCAAATAAGCCTCTGTGCCTCTGTTTTGTTATGTCTATTTAGCAGAGGTATTTTTTTTTTAGGGAATTATTTTGTCTTTCCTTGTAAGTGGATTACAGCTATAAAAAAAGATATTTTATTCTGCAGTGTTGTTTGCTTTTGTAAACAACCAACAAAAGGCAAGAAGTCCTTCTTCAAAGTGTAGAGGATGCACAGCACTGAGCTGGAATACATCATATGTCCCTGCATGTACACACAGCACGCACAGCAGAGAAACATTGATAGCGGTATCCACTAGTTTTGGAAATGCCATATGCTTGCTATTTGCATTCTTGATGTTTCATTCAGAAACCTTGTAAGTTTTCCAAAACAAACAAAAAAACCAAAGAAAAGTCTTACAGATGTCATGTATTAAATCATCTCCGAGCCAAGCCCGTGAAAATGCAAGAGAGTTCCAAGGATATAAGCACAGAAGAGTCTGGATTTTGGAGATGATCAGAAAAAAAAAAAAAGAATATGTGTGTGCTCAGAAGATGATCCTCTTAGATGATAGATCCCCCTCTGGGATCTCAGCTAGCTAATGGGAAAGGCCACAATTTTTAAAAAAGCCGGTCCACCATAAAGTGTTCTGGGGAGAGTCTCAGGGAAATCTGTGATGGAGTCTCACACACTATCCAAGCTAAGACACATACTTACATGCCAGGAGATTGAAATGAGAGACAAACCGCCCCAAAGAGCGAGGCAGAACTGAGTGACTATGTCATTTTAACTGGTACTTTGAAGACTTTCTTTGGAGTGGTAGGCAAGGCTACATCCATGGTTTGCATCATGCACCTCAGTTCCTATTTAGGAAAGAATTAAAGTTCTGCTGTATTTCCCAAGCTTTGAAGACCATTATAATGCAAACCATATCATGTGGCTAAGCTACATCACCTCAGAAATGAAGTCATAAGACTATATGTAACCTGAAGCATAGAAATGTCAGCACTACTGATATGGAACATCTAAAAGGAAGTGGATGGACAACATTTAAGAAATATTCATAAGTATTACAATAGAATATTTGGTATGTGTAGCCAATCTTCGGATATTACATAACTGTGTCTCTTTAATCTTTGTTATTAAGAAATACATTGTAGTTTTCACATAAAATAAATGATATACCATATGCAGTATATTCTGAAAACACCAATTTTTATGCTGCTTTTCATCAGAAAATCTACATCTGCATAGATTTCAAGTCCATAACATCCCGCTGTGATCATCTGGTCTCACCTCCTATGTATATAGGCTTTCGGATTTTCTCATAGTAGCTGTTCTAATCTTTAATTACACCACATTAATTATTTCCAATGCTGAATTTGTCTAACTCCAGTGTACATTCACTGCATCTTATTATTTCTTTCCTACAAGGTTGAAAAGCTCCTCTCTCTTAGATCTTTCTTCTAACTGTGAATATATAACTATCAGTCAAATCATGTTCTTGGTTTTCTCTTTAATAAATTGAGTAGATTGAACTCCTTAAATTGTGAGCCTTGTCTTCTAGTCTATGTTTTATTTTTGTGTCCCTACAAGACTGTTGATATGGATTTTAAACAGAATCAAACCAAGGAAGACCTGCTAGAAATGAGTCCCACTAGAGAATACCTAGCCATTTACTATTACTTCATGCGGTCTGTCAGAGTAATTTTTCTGTTTGATGTGTACTTACTTCATTCCATACAATGCAAGCTCTCAAATCAAAATATGTGAGAAAGAACTGAAATATGCACTATCAGCCTAGCAGCCTTTACTAAGTGGACCTATAATTTTGTTTAAAAAGGTAACACAGTTGTTTGAAAAGACATCATTTCCATGAAACCATGGTGATTGGCATTAGCTATATTTTTAGCAACAAAGTCTTTGGTTAGCTAAGGTGCATGAAAAATAGAAGGTTAATAGAGCTGAACAGATGATTACCCCAACGTCCTCCTCCTTTTTACAAAAATAAATGTTCTATAATGCTTCAAACTGTATAACTCACAGTGTTTCACAGGTCAGTTTTGCCAATGTTGAAAGTGTTCAACTTCATTGGAGATGGAAAGCTTGGAAAGAAAAAAAAAATAGAGAAAGTCTGCACCAAGGAAGGTTAAAGATTGTCTTACCAGGAAGGTTCCTAAAGATATGCTGTTTGAAACTGTAATGAAATGTTCAGTAATTCCATGGGACCATAACTCAGATCCGGGAATCTAGCCCTCTTTCAAAATTTTCTGTGAAATTACTGTCTGCCCACACACTGCGTTGAAGTCTTTAGCCAATGTGAAGAACGATCGATCCTGCTCCCTGGAGGAAGTTATTTTTCCTTCTAAGTCTGTAGTCTTAGTTGTCCTTACAATTCCTCCAGGAATTTCAATAGAATAGTTACTCTGGTCAAGAAATGATGTCTTGTTCCTTTTGCACTACCTGGTACTTGGCAAAAACCTGACATCTCAGTGTTAAGAAGTTTTACTATTTCTTTTAAAATACATTGTATTACTCTATAGTGTCAGTTTTGTGGACAGCTTCCTTCTCTGTCTGACAAAAGTTGAAGGCGAAGAGAAGGAAAAGCTCAGAAAAGTGTTCTCTTACTCCAGTACTTTAATTATTAGAAACTGACAGAGGTTTTAAAGTCAGAAGAACAGTCATTCTTCAATTATGATTAATCTGTCTTTTCAATTAACTAGAAGTCTCAAGAAAAGACTGGCTGGTTTTAAGAAGTGAAAGTAGTTCTGTTGGGCTTTTTTTTTTTTTTTTAAGGCTTTAGAAAGCGAGCACTTTCCAATGCATCAGGAACGGCTTAGTGAGTCATGTGGCACAGTCTCGCAATAGCCAAAATCATTCTATGAGTCGCATGAAGGAACAAACTGGGAGCAGGATTTGCTTTAGGAATCCTACCTGTGTTCACACAGCGGTTCCCCACTCCAGCAGAACGGCTCCTCTGGTTTTGCTTATCACTCTGTGGTGCCGGTAGATAAAACATCACACGAACTATCCACCACAGGTCAATACTGTGGATGAACCAGAGAAACCGGGCTCCGTTTAAAGAACAATTTTTTACAATTTTAACTCTGTTTATTAAACTGTATTTCTTACTCAGCATTCTTCCATTAATAAATACTATTACCAGTCTATAAAGTGTAATGGTGGAGAGTATGACATCCGTCCACTAAGCTAACCAAATTTCAAAAATCAATAAGGCAGAGAAAGGAATAAATTAGGGAGTCCTTAATTATTTACTTACTTCTGGGGACTGATACACAACCGTGCTGTTAGGATGAAATATAAAAAAAGATACGTTAATAGCATAGAAAACCATGCAGTTTCCCAATTTGAAACACATACTAGGAATAGCAGAGGCAAATTTGAATGCAGTGTCACAGATAAATGATGAAATCTAAGATTATGTTCTTGCATAATTCTTCATATTACTCAAGTCATAACTTACAGTGAGCCATTATAGTATAAATTAGATTATCATTTTAAGGGATTCTGTTTCTGAGTATCACAGAAAAAAGCCCTTTTTTCTGTTATGTGTGAGTTAAATAAAATATAATAAATAAGGACATAAATAAATTGCAAACCATATACCAATGAGTCTAACATCAGCATAATATTCAGAAATTTGTATCAACAGCTGTTTATTTATTTTGCCTGTAACAAATATCTCAATTATGCTATTCCACAACAACCATTTACACTAAAACAGGAAAAAAAAAAGTCTCCTTTAATGATCAATGTTATGGAAGAATAATACCTGCATAACCAGACTAAACTAAACTAAACTAAAATTTAACTCAATCACAGGCCACAAGGCTTTTTTATTTGTCTTTCTGGACTGCCTCAAACAGCCTAACATGACTTGCAGTGTTCCTAGAAGTTTCTTCAACCTTCAGGGCATGTATTTCCTCTCAATATCCCTCCACAGTCCCACAAAAGTTTATGCAATTCATACTTTGCAATCCTTTGCTAGATCTTTAGGGTTATGCTATAACGATAAAACAAACAAACAAAAAAAAAATCCATCATTTAATTAGGAAGGGATCTTCAGAGATCGTCTAATCCTATCCCCCGCTCAAAAGATATCTGTTAGATCAGGTTGCTCAAGGCCATTTCTAGTGAAGACTTGAATGTCTCTGAGGATGGAAAATTCATCACCTCTCTGGGCAACTTATTCCCGTGTTTAACCGCCAACCCTATGCAATTTAAAATTTGTTGGACTGAAATGCTGTTAGACTCTGTGATGACAATGTTCTGAAAAGGCATTTAAGAATTTTTGCATGATATTAGTTCAGGTGCTGTGACCTGAAGAGATGTAAGTGTTTCCTAAGTGACGTTTTAACAATAGAATACCATATTGTTGAATAGCTGATTTATTTAATATGCAAATAAATTGGGGGGGGATTATGAAAAGCAGCTAAGAGGAGTGTTTTTTGGAGTGTCTCTCTAGACAAAGTCTGTAATAACTCCCAAATGGATTCTTCAAAGCAATATGAGGAAAACACAGTAAGATTTTTACCTTGTAAGGATGCTTCCTTGATTTTATAAATACAGATTTTTTTCTACTTGTTTTCTGCTGAAGTAAACCCAGAAATAATTTTACCGATTGATTGGACTCAAACCTAAGAAATATGCAAAATGCTAACTGTTCCACATCTATTCTTACTTCTGATCATCAGTAGCAGAGAAAATAACAGGAATTAGGTCAAGAATGGCTTGATTAGCAGTAAGACACCTTTTCAGAACTCAAAAAACTTGACTTATTCTCTATATCCTCTTCTCTTGCTGCACTATTAGTGGATGAGTGGCACTAATATACCATATGAAGATGTCACAGAATCAATCAAACAGAAACTTGTAAATTTATTTTATAGTCTCTGAAAACCACCAAAGTCAGCGGGAAGATCAAGCCCCCTGTTAGCATTTAGAAGATTAAATTGATTTAAAGGTGTAAGGTTAAAAATCAACATTGGATTTCATAGGTTTTAAAATGGTCATGATACTTGACATTAATTGATCTCCTCATTACTTTTTCACCTTAACCAAGTAACTTTAACTAAAATAAATTCTGTTTCTGTTCATTCCAAACTACTTTTCAACATACATTTACTTTTTTTAGTTCTATTTTTTCTGCTTCAGTTAGTATACCCTCTCGTAGAAGAAATAGGCTATTTCAAAAGGTTGTTACTACCAGCTTTGTTTCAGTGCTACAACACATTTCCAGATCTATTGAAATGCCAAGCAAATCTTTTAATGGAGAAATTAATGAATGTCCTTGCTGCATAGGCAAGGCTTCACTACAGGGTGTTAATTTGTTTTTCCACAATTGCACATACTGCAAGTTATATAGAAAGCTATTAATACAGTCCTTTTAAACTGCTGGAAGTCATTTTTAGTTTTGATCACATCAAGCATTGGCGTCACAATGATCATTATATTAATACAGATTAATATATACATATATATTCCTGCTTTAATACTCTCTATGCTATTCTTATTTGTCTAAAGAAAAATATTTAATTATGCTTATACTCTTTGAAGTACTAATTTTAGACAGCCCCATATTTAAAGGCACTGAAGAACTAACCACGATTATTTTAGTCTCTCACCACATAGACTTCCCACTCAGATAATCAGGGATAATTTATAACCAGTATATAATACTTCTTCCATCACAAACTGAAATAGGTTTGACATTTTAAAAGGATTTAGGTCTACAGTGGTGTTGTGTATCATTAACATGAAAGTTGTCGTGTACCCAAAAATCCCAATGACTTACCTCAAGTTGCTGTAATTTCACTCAGGCATCAACAACTAGTTGGAAAGAGTGTGTCACTTGTTTTAAGACACTGCCAGTAACTCAGAAGCTCTGATTTTATTCTGTTCTCTAGTGCTGCTCTGGTGTCACTTTCTGTTCCTCCTCTATCTTGCTTCTGGCTCTAAAACCTATCTCAGATGTCCAAGGACGATGCCCGTAGCAAGCAGTGAATTAGGCAGCACCTGAGAGCATACCTGTATGCTCAGACTTGGCTTGTCTGTACTGTTAAATTTACACCACGGTCTCAGGCTTGGTGTTGTTCTATGTCAAATATTTTTCCAGATAATTTCTTGGTGTGGCTTGAATGTTAACATGGCCCAGCGAGTTGAGAGATACATTCACTATTTGGCATTTTGAGGCCGTTCTCTTCTTTCGAAGGAGGAAAGATTTTAATACTGTCAGCTGTCCTTAGTGCTGGCAAACAGTGCTAGTAATAGAATTGAGGTGTTTGTAACGGGAAAGATTTAAAGCATTTCACTTTACAGTACAGTTTAAGTATCTACATTGTATCATCTACATACATGAAAAAAAATCACTGTAATAGATGCTGAAAGCACCTAAATGCCTATAGCCCAAGTTCAGGTACCTGTCTGATATAATAGGAAATATTTTGCTTTTTACAGTAGTTTCATGTTGATTTGATATTCTGCCAAGAATACAGAAGACATGGACACAGCTTTCTTCCTCAGCATAAGAATTCACTTCTTTTTGCCATAAGCACTGGTAGTTCAATAGCTTACAGGGAGAGCCCCAGCACTGATCAGCATGCTACTTTGGAAAGCAGAGAATTATGGGTTTGAATCCCTTCTGGTGAGGAAAATATTTAATATACATCTGACCTGGGGGTGAGTACAAAGGGAAGCGCCATGGCGAGCTCCCTGCTCAGCCTACAACAGGCACCTCCACCCAGGAAGGCAGCTGGGACTGAAATCTCAGATTCATACAGTTATTTACCACAGGTGCAAGAGGTAAAGAAAGTCTGTCAGGCACTCTCGGCTGGCCCAGGCATTGCCACATGCAAGCTGCTCAATCCTAGGAAATGAGGCTTTATAGGTGGAGAATTTTCCCTTGCATTATTTAGGAGATGAAAGCAATTAGTTCAGGTTTGTGAACTCCCTCCCTTGAAGCCAGTGCTACACCACTTAAAATGATAAATCCTAAATATTTTGTAAATTTGGGCCTAAATTCTCAGGGAGGATTGGGAATCCTGAGTTATGGGAATGCTTATGTTAGCCTAGATATGAGACATGAAGAAAGCTTGCTGCCTGTGGAGTAAAAATCATGGAAACTATAACAACACCCCATAGAAAATCACTGTATCCTGGGACTCTCAAGTGGTGCATGCACTACCTAGCCATGGAACAATTCGCACCCTGTCTGTGATCAAGTCAACACTGAAACACATTAAAACAAATGCAACTGCATTAGCTGGAGAAAGACCCACAGCAAATATCCACTGCTTAACACATTCAGCAGAAGGATAAAACATACAAGTTTGTGCCTGTTTCATAAATCATAGAGATCTAGGAGCTTCTTCCCCCTTAATAGTTCTCTAAGATCTGGCGATTGGGTTTAAAAGACAGGGAAGAGACAATTTTCAGCATACTCATGCTCTATGTATCCCAAAATAGAGGCGTTCACGTGTAAAATGTGGGTGTTGGGACAATTCAAACTTAATCGTAGGCTGAATGTACTCAAATAAAATTGTTATGTCCTTAAACAGCTGAAGTCTTTAGCTAGCTACAAGGTTAAACAGCAGGTGAACTGGGAATTACAAACATCAGCAGCGTTGAGTACTGGGCTTCAGTGAGTAGTGAGACCTATAGGTATTATTGGTTTTGCCTCTGCTTCCTAGGACAAATTCTGGCAAGTGATTCAACAATGGGGATCTAGTCACGTATTGTAGCAAATACAACAACCTTGTCACCGTATTTTCAGTTGCTACAATGGCACAAATGTCCATGCAGTTCTGACGAATAGCTTTTAAATACTTTCATCCCTCAGCTATAAAGTCTAGTATAATGGTTTTAGATGATGATCAATCTATATGAAATTATGGGGAAAAATATTTAGGTCAATAGGATTCTTTTCCTAATTCAAACCACTTATCTACAGAATGTATGAAAAATAACTGAAACACTTACTTAATCTAAAAATTTCCTAACAGTAATATTTATATGTGGCTAAAACAGGATTTTCTCTGTGTATGCCTATACGTAAGATGTTTTATATAATAGAAAAAATAGCACATGGACTGTTAATAGAAAAAGTGGTACAGGTTTTAGTACAGAAATACGATTTTCCAGGGTTTCCCCTTCTAGCTTGGACAAATCATGAGCCTACAATGTGATAGATGAATGCAAAATTATTATCATCCCACAACACCACGGAGCTGTTATGTGGATGGAGAAAAAAGATAGCATGAAGCCACTGTGACTGAACAGTTTTCTAAGGCAAACCACAGTTGCTTTAACCACGCTTTTCACTGACATTATCTTTTTGAAGTTTTCAATGGAACCAGTCATGTTGTGTTATGCTACCTGACTCCTAACACGATGTGACGGAGGAACAAAACGACACAAAGCATTTGCAATAAATCAGTCAGAAAATCAAAGAGGAGAAAAGCATCAATAGCAAAATAATTCTTAATGAGTCTGTTGTATAGCTTGTGGATTGGGTAAAATGCATTTTTATTCTTTATAAGTCTGCATTTTCAGTAGTATCTTATGGACAGATATCCAAAACAGGAAGATACTTTTATAACATACTTTGTATAAGAAACATCACTTTACCAATTCGTGGATGTTTTAATAGGCAATTTATGTGCATTTTAACTCTGGTTTACAAAAGCCCATATACGCAATCTACATTCTGACTTACTTAAGGCAGTTTTGAGGTTTATTTTTCTATGCATTTAAATCCATTTGAAGATGTGTTTTGATCTAGAACTGAATAATATATCTGTAGGATTGTATATGCTCTTCAAAGATTTTAAATGAATTTTTACTGTTTACAACAGGTTGAGAATAGGAACTTGAAAAATAGAAATACTTTATCTTTAACTTGTAGTTTAAAAGAGATAATTAGACCTGATAGAAATTTTATAAGTGAAATTAATTGCAGTTAAAAATTAAGACAGAAAGTTCAAGAAAATTTTGGTCCCTATAGGAAGAACTGATTAAATGGCTGATTGGAAAGGTAATAAAGGAAGAAGATGACTTTGCCTAAATGCCCATTCAGTGGCTAAGTAAAAACATCTGTTAAAAATGAAAAAGCAATATACTACTGCAAAAAAAATATGAAAATTGTAATCAGCACAACTTGGACTGTATATGAAAAGAAATACAGAAAAAAAGATAAAAAGAAACCTAAGAACATAAAGAAAAAATAATGATCATCAAGGCTAAGGACATTGCAAGTAGTAACAAAAAAAAATAAATACTAGAATAAGCACGTTATTCAATAAAGATGATAGAACTGAAAACTAAGGTGGAATAAGCAGTAGTGCTGCATAAACGTGTGTCATAAAGAAAAGTTTTTCTGTGTCTATCAGTACACAGTAGAACATTAGATAATACAGTTAAAATCAGGTAGATGTTTCAGAAAGTTAAAATTGTATTGATATTGCTCCAAGACTGAAAGATTTTATTTATATTCTACCACAAATTCAGTTTAGGCAGCTGATCCCAATCTTTGTGGCCTAGACTTCTTTGGTCTAACTTGAGCCACTGTACTTTTCTTTTCATTTCAAATTAAGTGATGACTCTTAAAAAATAAAACCCAAAACAACTATCTCGAAGTATGTATCAGTTTTTGTCTTATTTTTGTAATTATAAAATTTTACTAAGTAAGTCCTATGTCCTTATGAATTACTTGATCATAATTATTAAAGATAACTACTTTTTCCAAATGTCAAAAAAGCTGTCAAAAATGCTTTCAAAAATAATCATCTTAATCGTTTTGATTTTTCTCTTTTGATGCTTTGGATGGGATGCATTAGACATAAATACAAACTACTTGTCAAACAGATTCAGACTATGTACTTTTCAGAAGTGTCTAAGCACTTAAAGATATTGAACAGTCCAGTACTTAACTCAAAAGCTCTTGACCACTTACACGATAAAAGTACCTGTCTGTTCAGCAGTGCCTTTCCTATGGAGATAATGACCTACTTCCTTTCCAGAGTTCCTTCACAGTCTTTCTTCCTTACATCTAAGTACAGAGGAGTTGAACATTGGCAAAACCACAGTGATGTTGGGTGGTAATTACCTTATTTTTCCATGGTGGCTTCCTGGTTGTCTAAGGAATTGACTATCTAGTTTTTTGTAACTTGGATTGAGGCATATGAATCGTTAATCAGGTAGATTATGGTTGTTCCAGGTGACTTCACTATTCCACCACCTTTTCTCTGTATCAAGGGTAAGTGCAAAGAGCCTGGCACAAGCAGGTGGGACAGCAATGGAATTCCAGAAGACTTGCCTGACTGTGCATATTACGTTAGATCATTATCTGAATTGTTAAAAGTTATTTTGTGTTCTGTGACAAAACCAGGACATAGTCTCCCTGTCCTGTGCTATAGCCACTATGCAAAATTCAGAGTCCCTCTTGCTTGTTGCCTCCCTGAACATTTGAGTCTTTCATTCATGGGGACCAATTAGCCTGATGGAGTACAGGGGTACCTAGGCTACCTAATGGTCTTTCCTGGGATAAGAGAATTACAGGTTTGATCTCTTTTCCCTTCATGCTGAGGAGCGTTTGGAATCCATTTCCCTGTCTTTTTGGGTGAGTTCTTCCACAATTGACCTGCTATACACAACCTAGGTATCTTCAAAGAGAACTAGGGGAACTGGAACTTAGCGTAATAGGGGCATCTATTGTTTCCTATTAAGTCTATACACATTCAGTGGTAGATAAGATCCATCATCTTTATCTGCTACAGTTAATGAAGAAAGAGAGAAGTACTTCCAGATAGTGATCCATCTCATTTCAGGATCCTGTCTCACCCTACAGAAATACTTATTACACGTATAATATATCGTATAATACATAGAGAATTGAATATTATATGCCTAGATATGGGCAACTAAATTTGGCGGAGATGAATTCACATCCTAACTAAAGCAGACTGAGGCACTCTGGAGATACCTCAGCCACCTACCATTTTAGTGGAGAAAGAAGTACCCAGCTTAGGAGTTTAGGACCTCCTTCTACAAAACCTGAAAAGAGAGATTTTCTGCAGTTTTCCTAGATCAGTTGGACTGCTCCTTTTCTTCCTTGTCACACTTGTTCTCCCCCTTCCCCAAACTGAGGCTGGGGCTAGTACCTAAGTGGATTGGAGAGGTCCTAAATTCTATCATAATTAAAGGACAGAAAATTGATTCTTAGTAATGAAAGGTCTGTGTCTGCTGTGCTTATGCTGTTCACATGTGAGGACCAAAACTGTCTGCTGAGAGTTAGACCACAGTAAAATTCATTAAGAAACCAATAGCGTCATCTAAAACAGGTTAGTGAACAATCTAAGCAGTTTACAGTGCACATACCACTGAGAGTTTTACCATGGGCACACAGGTCTGCATGCCCAGGGCTGGGGAGCCTGAGCATCCTCTTCCTCATGGGGAGTCTGGTCAAGAGCAATTCTGCTGAAGGAAGCAAGGGAAAATGGGTATAGCTGGCATGGGTGAGGAACGGGGCCAAGTCTTTTTATTCTGAAATATCTCACTATTGCGATAAGCAAATAATAATATTATAAATAGCTGCATTAATTTTTTAGCAAAATTTATAAAAAGAAATTGTACTGGTAGTCTGTGGCAAGGTGTTGGCAGTGGGGGACCTGCAGGGGTGGTGTCTGTGAGAAGAGGCTGGGGCTGCCCCGTGCTGGACACGGCCAGCTCCAATGGACACAGCTAAGCCCCTCAGATGAGGTAGTGCTGCTTCTGGGAACACACGTTCAAGAAAGGACAGAAAATGTGGGGGGCAGGAAAGAGTGAGAAACAGTAGAGAGAACACCAAGTTCAAAGGAGAAAGAGCAGAAAGGGGTCCTCCAGGCTCTAGAGCAGACATTGCTCTGCAGCCCATGGGGAGAGCAGTTAGTTAGGTGTTTCTGAAGGAACTGCAGCCAATGGAGAGCCTACAGAGGAGTAGGGGAAAAGTGTGAGGAAGAAGAAGCAGCTGCAGGAAGGAACTGTTATGAACTGACTGACTGTAACCCCCACTCCCTATCCCTCCCACACTGCTCAGTGGGAGCAGAAGGTAGAGGAGTTGGTACTGAAGGGCTGAAGTTGAGTGTGGGAAAAGACAGGGGAAAAGGTGTGGTTTTAATATTTGTCTTTATTTCTCACTACTCAAATCTATTTTAAATGGCGATAAATTAAATTAATTTTCACTAAATTGACTTTCTTTCACACATGACAGTAAATGATAAGCAATCTCCCTTTCTTTTTCTCAACCCAAGAGCTTTTTCATCATATTTTCAGCCCCATCCTGTAGAGGGAGAGGGAGTGAGCAGCTGGGTGGGAGTTTGGCCCTTAGCCAAGGTCAACCCACCACAGCAGTAATGACATTCTTTCATGTTGTCTGTGTAGCTTTGAAAGTCACTGAAAATGCTACAACTTACTTTCTAGATTTGGTCAAAGGAATTCCTCTGAAACCCTTTTCACATAAGTTTAAACCATCGTCATTATGAGTTTCCAAGAAGACGCAATAGGTACGAGGGTGCGCAAAAAAAGGGAAATCTATAAAAAGTCTGCTAAAAAAAGCCTAAGACAAACCAAGTTATCTGCACTGCTGTGTTCTTGAAATAAAATTCCATCAGTCTAAGTTAATGGTTCTTAATAAATGTGGTTAACAGCTAAAAATGGAGTAGTGTTCATTTCTTCAACATTATAAGCAGTCATTGCACACAGTAATAAAACTAGAAAGAATGACTTCAGGATTTTTTTCCCTTTGAATTGAGTTGTCACCCATTAACTTAACGTTTAAAGCACAGTTCATTAATACACTGTCATTGATGTGTGACTCCATTATCAAAGCTCTTCAAGATGTAAATTTCCATGGTAAGCTGCCCATCTTTCTGAAATCTGGGAAATGTATTTTGGGTCCACTGAGTATTCAACTTATAATGCTGTCACATCAGGCATATTTTGTTTTATTTGTGTCTCTACCATTTAACTTTCAGGTTGCCAAAAGTGTATCTAGATGCCCCTAGACTATAAATACTTCAATTAGAAAAACAGCAACAGCCAGGGGTCAAATTACATAAACTCAATGTTTTGTCATCTGAGGTACCTCTTGTAACTCACATCACATTTCATCTGTTGAAGTGGAATGACAATGCCGAGAAAGAGGGGAACACAATTAAGAAAACATAAAGGGATAATGCTGAATACATCTGACAATCATTCTAGCAACTTTCATGCGTTGCCATCCTCTATAAACAAGTGACTCAAATGGCAAGAGCTGTAAGGCATAAGTGGTTATCCTGTTACAAGAAAGATATTTTTCTTCATGCTGAACTGGAATAATCCTGCTATTGGGTATGGCTGCATCACAGACCAGAGTACATCAGAGGGAGCTGCATGGTAACTTTAAATAACATGGTTCTGGTAGCTGCAGTAGCCCACAGCTTCACGTAAGCTAATTTTCTCTCTTGGGAAGATAAATTAGTCAATGAATTACCTTGCATTACCATAGCTAGACTATTTCTAGTATTTGGACTAGCTTAGGCCTTTGGATGATGCAATGTAGAGTTTTGAGAAGGACAAGTGCTCAGCTGTAAGTTTTGAAAAGCCAGACGCTCCTTTTAAACACCTCTGAAATGCATGGCACTTCAGGAAACAATCACTCAGAATATTGTTTAATACTAGCGGTGGTATTTCAGGTTCTATTTTGGTCCATGTAAGTGCAATAAAGATGGGGCTGAATCATCTGCTAACTTTAAAAAAAAGTTTATATTTGTTTGTGGATGAAAATATTGATGGATTATATGTTATATATTATACATTATATTATATTACCTGTTTATTATAGATATATATATATACACAATGTTGTGGTTTGGGATGGGTTGGCCAATTACAAGACAACAGATGCTCTCCCCCACCTCTTGCTCCAGGGAGAGGAAGAAGGGTTATGAGTTTAGAAAAAACCAAACTCTTTTAATGAAATATTAATAATAAAATAAAAAGAAATAATGAAATAGATACAATATATAAAAATACATACAAAACTGTATCAAGCTCCCAGGGAGACGTCACCAGCGGGCACTGGGAAAGTTCCAGACTGCACTCATTGATAAACGAGAACCGGATTCCAGAGAACACTGACGGGCATCAAAGGTAAGACAAGCTGACGGGGTCCTCCTCAGACACCAGCCATCAAAGACAGAGACCCTTTGAAGAAGAACCAAACTGATCTCTTTGATCCCTCAGCTTTTATACCAAGCGGGCAGATGGGATGGAACACCCGATTGGTCAGTCTGGGTCACCTGACCTGTCCCCTCCTGCCCACAGCTGAGACCCTTCCATGGGGCAAACACCCAACTCAGCTGGCCCTGGTTGCCACGGCAACACGTGTAAGCAACAGCCTCTCACTGAACAGAAAGCTGGCTCTGCTCCACCCCAAACCAGGACAGCTATATAGATCATATATATAATATATATTTATTATATATATTCATAGCAATGAATCAGTGATGATAAACTGGAAAACAGTGTTCAGAAGACCCTAAAACATTGCCAAATGTTTTGTCTTGCACAGATGTTTTTTCCCCCACAAAAAGATCTTGCATTTTTTAAAATAAGCGGCACAGTATGGAAGTCATAAAATGTGAAGATCCAACCACTTTTTAACATCATTCACATGTTTAAGGGACTTCAATAAAGGTTAAAAGTATGATGTAGTTCAGATTTAAAGACTGGAGGATAACTAGGATGAGAAATAGAGTTAGGGAAAGTTTTCTACAAGAGTATTCCATTACCATGTAATTAAAATGAAAGTTTTGGGGTAGCAGTTTGTCAGTTTCAAGGAAAGTGAGATGAGCAAAGTTTCTTGAGTTCAGGATGGAGGTTTTATGCAAGGTGACAAAGCATTATTTTTTTTAAAAGAAAAATAAAACACATTCAAAAATAGACATAAGAGTTAGATAGTCAGCCAAGCTACGGGGGAAGATGGGATGGAGTGCTGGGTCTCCCATAATAGATTTTCCCATGTATGCATGAGGGGGATATAATATAATGCAGATTATATTATATTGTATAGTAAAAATAATAAAAACCATAAAAGGAATAAATCCACATTCTTCTCACCAGCTATGAAATATGATTCTACGTATCAAGTAAATCTAGTCTTTCTTTGAAACAGGAAAATCAGCTTTCCTGTTTCTAATTGGAAAAGCTATAGGAAAAGGAATTTTAATTGTTGACAGTCGGAAATCTGAATGAAGATCAAGAGGATACGGCAGCAAGAAGAGGCCTCTTCTTCCAATAGCCAAAGGAACAAAAATAAAAATAAACACATATTGTATGTGTTTATTAATTGTATGCATTAAAATTTCATCCAGCTCTTCTCTTCTCTTTACCTGCATCTTCATATTTTGCCTTTGAGTTTAACCTGATACTCACAGCGGTGTTCCCTGCTACTGTGTACAAGCAAGCATTTTCTGCTTTGGTAACCCGGATATACAGGAGAAAGCAAGTTTATCTGAAATGCTCACCAGAAGCCCAGAGTAAGACAATATTCTAAGTTTTGGAGCTTACAAAAAAGAAATCGATCAGATGGTTCTGCTTTCTGTCCTTTGAATGAGCCAACCCATTAAAAAAAAAAAATTTGACTTCAAAGAGAAAGACAAAAGAACCCTAACAACCTACACATGCCTATATCCCAGGAAGTTATTTGAATATGGTTCTGAATATGTTTCTGATTATGAATCAGCTTAAGATCCAAAGTGAAGAAAATTACATATACTATAATTTAATTAGTGCAAATCCCAGGAATTTTGCACTGAATAGGAATATATGACCAGATATGATGGTTTCCTATAGATTTTGAATAGGCTCCAAGGTTAGCACTCATCAAAAAGATGACCTAGTTCTCCATGGCTTTTATGTAAGCCACTTTCAGAGGTGAGGGACCCGTGTTCAACCAGGTGAAAGGAATTCGTGTGAACCGTAGCTAAAACTGTGAGATGTTAGATACCCTGGAGGATTAGGGTTAAGCTAGGAGACAGAGTTAAGAAAAGCTTTACTGTGCTCTCCGCTTCTGTTTGGGGCGAGAAACTGTATGTGAAATTAGTCCTCTGTCTTGCCTGCCTACTAAGTTGTCACTCCTTACAACATGAGGAATCGTCACAGACATTGCCTGAGCTGTTAATGACAAACAAAACTGGGTTATTGAATGGTTTAAAAATATGCTTCTGCCTCTTGTTAGGAAATATTTGCTGTATTTATTACCATTTTTGAGAGACATATGTTTGCTTGCATGAGAATAAACCACAGGCAGCCGGTAACCATGCAGAATGGGATTCTTAGAGAGAGATTCAAGGCAGGAGTGATTTGCTGGTTCTGTCTTTAACAACTAAAACAATAATTGCATTACGGATGAGAATAAAGTTACCTAACAGTAAGATCCTGGCTCCTGTGCATTCTGATAAGTGGAAATAGTAAGAACTACTGCTGAAAAGCCATCAGTTAAGTCCAGCAATAGTATATAGGTACGTGAGATCTAAGGATAAAAGTAGCAGCTTTCAGTCTACATCACCGTGTCTGAGGAGAGTAGCTTCAAGAACTGAGACTTCATAAGCAAATTTGGAGAGGGCTCATAAATCTCGACACTGAGTCCTCCGACACCTTGCTTAAGTACTTGCCTCCTAGAATCAAATATTCAGGTTCTGACCATTAGCCAGGTTTCCCAGGGGGCAGAAATGTTTAGGAGCATAATACAGAGGACTGCCAATCAAGTGGAGAACTATTATGGAGACAAGTGGACCACAAATACTTTTTTTTTCCAGACTTGCTCCAAGAGACAGGATTTCTTAGCTCCGGTATCCAGACATGTTCCTTGTCTGTATTCCAGTTCTTTTTTGGGGTCACACCTGGATTGCACGACCTGAATGAAGAGCTCAGATCCATTTCTGTGTTGCGATAATGGAGATGCCCTGTAATCTCATTTCCACTAACAGTCGTAGAACCAAAGACTTGCTGTTCACTCTTGCACACATCTGTTAGTAAGTTCAGGCAAAGCAGGACTATTTGAAAACAGGTTCCTTCTCATGCACAGCTGAAACCCCAGCAATATGAACCTACATGAAATAAAAAACATTTGGAAGTAGATTTTATCCAATCACAGCATGTGTGCATTAAAAACTTCAAATTCCCTCCTCATCTGCTGTTTACTTTATGTTCTTTTCTATATGTGAATATAAATGTTTCTACTTGCCCTCACTTGTCTTACTTTCATGAATGAGCAGCATGGGCTCATCAAGCAAGCCTGTTCTGACTAAACCCAAAAACCACTGTAATTTTTCTCATATTATTGGCTAATTTGGATTCTGCCATTTTGCTTTAGCTGGTTTTTTGTTCCCCAAAAATCCACTATTGTGAGGATCCAACTATTCAAGTTGTACAAAGAAAAGATATTTTTTATTTGGAGAAGAATATGGATGTGAATTGTTTACTTCAAATACTATTTAAATTTGTCCTACTTGGAAGGTTTTGTTTAATGGTTCCTTCAGACTGATCAACGACATGCTATAGAGGGGAGTTTTTGGAGAACGCAAATTTAATGCGAACAGCACAGTCTTCCATGTAATTGGAATGTAAATGTCACTGTATTCTGATTGTTGAGATCAATTCACTGCACATATACTGAGTGTATCTTGGCTGAATTTTGTGACTTTCAGATTGCTTAACTCAGCTATCCCTGCATATTCAGGACCTTTCAAGATGTGAAAGTATTTCTGCAGACAGAGGTAGACCAGAGAGGTGGAAGCTACCCTGCATCTCCTGGGGAGACAAAGACATCCCTAAAAAAGAATCATCCTGTGATTTAGAGCCTTACTTTGGGATGAGGAAAAATTAGATTCAGTTTCAGTTTTGCTCCAGACATTCTATATGACCTTGGACACTGTGCCAGAGGCACTTAGCCAATTGGAAACACAAGACTTTGAGATTTAACTGGCATTCGGATTGTCTGAATCTGGGCTTTAGCCTCTCTGTGCCTCAGGTCCCTGTCTGTGAAAAGAAGATAAATTGACTTCCCTGCTTCACAGTGATATTGGACAGACAAATTCATCTCGGACTGTGAGGTTCTACTGCGAGGTTTGTGTAAGTATCTTTATAAAAATGTGTTTTTACTTTTTGCTTCTCTCTTCAGCACGCAGTGGAGAACACAAGAACTGGAGCTATAATACGATTTTGCCACTTGATATAGCAAAAACTACCACCCATAAAATCCTGGTTTCTATTTCCTCTTATTCTCGGCCAAGAGTTGATAGATACCAAGCATACGTGCATGACTTGGGGCCTACAGGAAGGATGGGGAGGGACTCTTTTATCAGGGAGTGTAATAGCAGGACACGGGGTAACGGCTTTAAACTGAAAGAGGGTAGATTTAGATTAGATATTAGGAAGAAAGTCTTTACTGCGAGGGTGGGGAGACACTGGAACAGGTTGCCCAGAGAAGCTGTGGCTGCCCCATCCCTGGAGGTGTTCAAGGACAGGCTGGATGGGGCTTTGAGCAGCCCGGTCTAGTGGGAGGTGTCCCTGCCCAGGGCAGGGGGTTGGAACTAGATGATCTTTAAGGTCCCTTCCAACCCGAACCATTCTGTGTGTTTCTGTGATTCTGTGACTTATACTGGATAAACGTGTATTTTACCTTATAGGGGCATATATGTTTTTATTTCTGCTGAGTTATATGAACATGTTGCCTATGCATAAACATTTATGCCATTTCCTATTTAAAAATTATTTTGAAAGTACTGCTAACGTATTTACAGTCTATACACTATACGGAAGTTCACAAAAAATGTGTTCATACACACATGCCTTTTTGGTAGGGCCTGAATGTACTGGGTTCATCCCTCCTGGTGGGTGAGACCAGAGACTGGGAGAGTGACACCAGAATGAAGTTAATTGTAAGTTAAGTCTACCAACCTGTAGTTTTCATTTATCAGATACAAGGCAAAGTAGTCCTCTTACACAATTTCTTATTTAGTAGAGAAAATTCTCGAATTTCAAAAATTAAGCCATTTTTCCTGGCAGGGAACCCACTCTGCTTTCTTCAGAATTTGATATGGGAAACCGTAAAATTATAGAAGTGTGCTTTTCAGCTTGTCACCTACTCTCTATATATTAAACAGGTATTTTAAAGTAAAAAAACAGAAACACCAGCTGTTCAAAGTTAGAGAAATATCAAACCACATTAAAATGTGAGTCAGAGACAAGTTCCATACAAGTATTATCATTAACCCAAAACCATTCTGGTTACTGACAGAAGTAATTACATATGCAAATATATATTTCTGTGCATAATTATCCACATACACATATTTTGCACATACAATTTTTGTGTCAACTTTTGAAAATTTGCTTCTCAATATCATATCGTGTATATTTTAGAGATGTAAATTTTGGTTAAGGTAGCCCTAACTAAATGTGTTTCATGTAAAATAAGCGAAAATAGCAGGTAAAGTAACCTCCAAACTCTGCTTATTATAGTCTTACGCTCTTTTTCAGACACCTGTGATCATTATTAATCACTGTCAACTTAAGATAATACGTGCTGGCATTTTTGTCTTTTATAGCATTTAGCAGAGAGGAGTAGAACTATTTGCTTCTCTTTTCTGTTTTCTGCTCTAAGCTCTTTAATCAGTTACCACGTTCCGTATCGGTGATTCAGGATGATTTTTAAATATTTCTTCTCATACAGACATACACAGCTTTACGCGAAAAAATTCTGTACTGGGTGCAGTTTTCCATCCACAGTTATCTGTAGGTTTTCCTGGTATAGTTTATTAAGATCCAATTAGCTGCCTGCCTGAAAATCACATAGGCACAGGTTTACATTCATTGCTGTGACAGACATGATGTAAAAACCAGACAATCAAAAAAAAAGAAAAAGGAAAAAAAAATTACAATTATGTAATTGTGAATAACAGGCCCTTACAGAGGACTGCAGTACCTTCAGTAAGGGAATATATCACTAACCACTGAATTCTCTACTGGTTTTGGGCTGGGGTAATTTTCTTCATAATAGCTGGTATGGTGCTTTGTTTTGGATTTGTGCCCAAACCAGCGTGTGATAACACACCGATGTCACACCTGCTGCTGACCAGTGCTTGTGCAGTATCAAAGCCTTTTCATTTTTTCATGCTTCCCCGCCAGTGAGTGGACTGAGGCGCACAAGAAGTGGGGAGAGGACACAGCCAGGACAGCTGACCCAAATGCCCAAAGGGATCTCCCACACTGTATGGGGGGAAGAAGAAGGAAGGGGGGAGTTAGGGCATTTGTCTTCCCAAGTAACCATTAGATGTGAAGGAGCTCTGCTTTCCTGGAAATTGCTAAATATCTGCCTGCCGGTAGGAAGCAGTGAACAAATTCCTTATTTTTATTTTGCTTGCATGCTTTACTTTTGCTTTTTCTTTACTTATCAAACTGCCTTTATCTCGACCCACTGGTTTTCTCACTTTTACCCTTCTGATTCTCTCCCCCATTGCCCTGGGGGAGAGAAAGCGAGCAGCTGTGTGGGGCTGAGCTGCCTTACAGGGTTAAACCATGACAATTCTAAACAGAGTTCCATAAATTAACATCGATTTGAAACCAGTGGGCTTTTGCAGAGTGCTGAAACAAGATGCCAGCTCCCCTCCACATCAAATTCTATGCAAAAAGCATTATTGTTTGAGAATATCAGAATTCAATTCATTCTAACAAAGTACAATTCAAAACGTAGTGTGGTGAGACAATACGTATTCTCTAAGCAATGGAAGCTGTGATAATTTCTAACTTTAAAGACAATGCTAATTCTTAATTAGCTTTTTGCTCAGCTGATGAAATGTTAGATATTGTTTTTTAAAATGACTGCTAAGCTTAATGAGTAACTCTCAAGTTTAATTAGACTCCTTGAACTGTTTCCTAGAATTTCTGACTTCGTTTCAGACTTACTTTATTTCATTGGTTATGGTTAGCATTTCCTCAAAGTGTAAAACACCATAATGAAAATGAAGTTCATAGATGGGAATTCTTTACTGAGTCCTACAGTGCGGACACAGGGAAAATTCTCCCTGAAGTCAGCATTTGCTCTTTCATCACCAGTGCCCTGGATGAAAGAGCACTGGTGATTCTGGAAAATCCATGCTTAATTCCAGCATTTTTTAGAATTATTAGCCCAGTCAGGATAAACAAACAGACAAAAAAAAGCCAACGGGATTTAACAGTAAGTGTGCATGTAAGTACATTCCAGAAAAACAAGGAAGCCCTTGCGTATTTTCGGAGTTGGGTCTCATTGCCTTACCTTACACACAAACAGCATGACAAAAACCTTATGTTAAATGAGTAAATTGTAGCACACAATGTCAGATTAATCTATATGCGAACTGATTCATTTGGCTGACACTAAAACATCCTGTCTTCTAGAAGGGAACAATCCAGCTTCAGACAGGAGATCTTGGAATTACAGTGACCCACAGAAGATTTCACTCTGCTAGATTACTAGATTACCAATTTGAAAGCAATTAACGGATTTCAGTATCTCTGAATTAAAATTAGCCCCTTACACAGAATAACTTTTCACCACTATCCATATAACAGACAGAATATTTTCTACAACTGCTACAAGAATAACGGTACATAAAAGTAAACCTACTGTCTACACTTAGATGGCAAATAGGCTTCCTTCTACTTGCTTTATTTGGCCTTGGAGCCCCAAGATATGCAACATAATATCATTTCATGTCAAACTACACATTTTGTACATAGACAAAAAAGGTCAGATGTCACAGAGGGTCTTTTAATTTGCTAAACCAGAGAGCTGGAACCAATTGCTAGGTGTACTTAGAATTTGTGCTATTGATAATGAGATAATTGCAACTTTCATTGTGTTTAAATGGAAAAAAAAAACCCCAATCTTTTGACTTCACATTAGTAGGGAAAATTAATTTTTGGCACTACACTTAGGTTTAGAGACACTATACAAAGCCAAGAATTTTAAATATATTCATACCTCTATTTTTACTGCTTTGGAAAATGAATGCTGAGTACATGGTTGCCAAAAATACTTTTGCCTATTCATACTGTGTGGTGCAAGCTCTTTGATGTCTTCCTTCTAAGTCTACACACGTGAACATTTATTAATATCACAGGGACTATTAAAAAGGGATGCATGAATATAAGCTTGTCTGAACCTAATGAGACTATTCACAAGTTCGAAGTATGTCTTCACAGGGCTGAGCTCTAAACCAAATATTCACTGCTTACACAGACTGAAAAACACTTTTACAGTGACTTTGGCAGGAAAATGTTTTGGTTTTTAGCTTTGGTGCTTTGAAACAAGGCAAAACGATAACTCTGAAACATTTCTTAACTTTCCTAAAGAACAATCCCAGAATCCTGGCTGTGCCTCACGCTTTGACAAGCAAAGGAAGTTAATCCAAATATTCATGCTCAATCAGAAGAGAGTGAGTTTCATTTCATCTTTCAACTTAATCTAAATTCTTGTTTTGTTTTGTTTGGTTTTGTTTGGTTTTGTTCTGTTTTGTTTTGTTTTTGACAAACTGTGAAATGGGGAGTCCTGTAGTAAAACCAGAGGGATTTTTGTGGAACAAGAGATACCAAATGACTGAGATACCATCTTATTAAAAGCACAAAAGGGTTTATAAACCTATTGTGTATTCACTGGTTATTATTCTTAAGAATTCAAGTTCTGAATTCTAGGCATAAATGTATTTACCAAGCTTTGTAAATTTCTGTGAATATCATTCCATTACTTGCAGCAATACTTTTGCAAACGTTGTATACACACAAGTGTCTTTATAACAGTCTCCAGATAAATCAGGAGGGAACTATTCAAGAAGATAAGGGAAAGAGCTCACACACAAGGGACTAGAAAAATGCATACATCCAACAAACTCAAATGCACTAGCCAGGTTCTCAGATGTGAAAAGGAGCTTTCTCACACCTGGTCAGAGCAACAAAGTCACTCAGAAGGTCTGCCGTGTAGAAAAATAGGGCTGAAATGATTGGCTGTAGCCTGGGTTTGCTGCAAGTAGGTGATACTTTGATCCTCAAGAAATCACAGATACCAAACCAAAGTCATATCTAAATCGCGTTTGACTTGAGGGGGATAGCAAGCCTAAGAAATACAATATGCAACTAGGGTGTCATTATTGGTCCAGAATCTCATGTATTTTCTTTGAAATGACCTCAAAAGGTATTAAATTCCACAGACAGAAGGCAGTTTAGTGGTAATATGTTTTATTCTTCTTCAGGGCTGCCACAAGGAAACCCATTAGCAATGCAGCTAATTGAATGGGCTTGGCAAAATTGACGGAGACAACCATGAAGTAAATGGATCACAAACTGTCATATCAATTGGAAGAAGAGGCACGACCTTGCCACTCAAAATGCAGTGTTCTTAGGAAGCTGTAAAAAGCCTTGTAAATAATGCCATGCTTACAATGTTACAATGTATTTTAAGAAAGGTTTTTGTAAAATCCATGTTATCTGTTCAGGTGGTAGCTCTATGCACTCCTGATCAGTGTTGGAAAACCTCATGCCTGAGAAGTAGGAACTTTACACCTGAAAAGTAGGAACTTTACGCCTGAAGAGTTGACCATGTACATCAGATGCTGTACACAGCAAGCCCCAGAATAAACGCTGTGGCTTGTTTGTGTTCCACCTCCCATAAAACAGGATCAAATAGGCAAAATTATTGTCACTTCTATTCCTTATCATGCTACTCCTCTCTTCAGTCATCTTTTTCTCTGAAGGTATAGTTATACTCAGCAGCTGCCTGTATGTAAAGTTCTAACAGAAATGTTCTCATTATGCACCAGAAATCTTTAGGCACTCGATAAGGAATGAGCAGGAAACAGCAAGTATAGAGTTTCCTTGTGTATATTCTCCCCTGGCTTCTGACATGAGCTGGAGGCTTTATTCAAATCATCACATTTCATAGCTGTTCAATGCCTGATGGAACCTGCCCATGGACTTGTTTAATCCCTTTTTGAGGTCATATTTTTGAGCTTCACAACATTCTTTGTCAAAAAGTTCCATAATTTAAATGACACATCATGTGAAAAATACTTCATCTTATTACTGTTTCAAGCCTGATACATAATAATTTGATTTTGAACTCACTGGTTCTTGAGCTATCAGAGTTATTAATCACTCTCTTGCTGCTTTCTCCTTGCCACTCGTGACTCACATGTTCACCATGCACTCCCTTGCTCTTTTTTTTTTCTTTCCCAGATTCAAGCACCTAAGCCTATCTCACCTTTCAAACCTGTCCGTGTATTTAAACTATTCCATGCTTCTGTTCAATTTTTCTGATAATTTCAGTCTTCCGATAACTTCAGATTAATCATTGTCATTTGCCTGGTTTTGGTGTGGGTTTTTTTTTTTTTAAACAGCCACAGAGCACTTAATTAACATGTAGAAAACTATATGTGGTGATCTGTGCATTCTTCTCTTGTACATAATGGCTGATACAGAGCTCATCATTGTTCATATATAGTTTCAATTTGTTTACATCTGTAATTTGAGCACTTTCAAATCATATTATAAAGGACTGTCAGCTATTAAAATGCAAAGCAGATTTTTTCATTTTAAACAGCCCTCTAATTTCAATATGCACCTGAAAATATTTTAAAGGAATAATTACCCAAGCACCACCTGAGAGCATTAATGTACCTTCTAATGTTGAACAGTATTAACTATTACAGGTTATTCCCTTCTAAGAGCCCTTGCAGAAGCCTTTGGGAAAATAATAGTTCATAAATTAATAACACTGCTAGATCAACTTATCATCGCTTACTGTGGGTGAGATCCATACTTAACTGCTTCACGGTTAACAGAACTCAAGGTATCATTCAGGAGAGTTTGGAAGGTATTCTTATTTTGCCTTCAGGGCTTCCTTATTTGAAGAATGAAAGGAAAAAGTTGTTCTGATGATGAATTACATATTTTTTTTATTACCACATGGCAATTTCCTGGATTTTTGTTAGATCTTCTCCTTGAGAAAACTATCCTAGTCTGAAGTCCTTATACTGAACTCTTTTTTTGTAGTATCCAAATACCTGTAGGTATTATTAAGCATTGCAACTGACATTCATTACCTTTCTTGTTCCCCACAGACTTTCTCAAGGGAAGATGGGAAGATGCATGTAAGTTAGCATCATACTAGACACTCCAATCATAAAAGATCAAAAAAGTAAGCCATTTCTTTGAATTAACACTTCACCATATCTGTTATCTCAGGAGCACGCGCTGTCTTCTGTTTTTCTGCTCTGACCAAGTGTGGAAGAAAAATACAGATAGTCCGGTACTCTTTGAAAAGACAAAGGTCATAAAGGCCGAATGTTTCCTAATCTGGTTTTCAGAGAAAAAGAGCAGCTGAGAGGATGTGTAACAGATCCCTCCACTTATTGGCACTGTGACATGTAAGCACCTACTCTTGAGTCACATTAACAAAGGATAGCAATAGGGGAGCATCTTATACAACAATCATAGAAAATCTTACAAAGCCTGCGTAAGATGCTGTATTCTGGAAGGCAGGGTAGATCACATGATAAAGGAGAAGCTATGGCATTTCTTTGCTTTCAAGGGAAAGTGCCCTCCAGGAGAACCCATTTGAAAAGAGATCCACACTGTATAATACACAGCATGAGGGCATCTGTCTAATTTTGTTCTAATTTTGATTAGAACAAATCTCCTCTAATCAGGAGATGACCTGCTGGCTTTCTCTGTAAATGTGTGAAAAGCCAGGGCTGTGGTTGCAGAGCAGAAACCAAAAGCACAAGTTTGTAAAGGACTTGATGGGTCTCAACCTATATTAGACATACAGGCACAGGACAGAAATTACAGAATCATTTAGCTAACTTAGAATTCTGAATCCACATTACTTCAAAATAATGATAAATTGCTAGAGTTACTATCTTTAAATAACAGAATGAAAATGATACAACTAATCACACTGATATAAAAAATAGGCAGCAAGTTCTTTTTTTACTTTTCCATATCTGATTCAGAACAATGAGCTCAGATAGCATCAAGAAGTCATGTCAAATGATTGCGACTTTTGAAAAGGAATAAACACCATAGAAGAGGCTATGGTAAGTTTCAGAAAATAAATCATTTGTAAAATCAGCACAGTATGCACAGACAGGCAGAAGGGAGATATTTCGTACTTGAGTTAGAGCAAAGCTAATTTAAGTATTGTGAAGCTAATGTCAGGAAAATTAATTCCTGACATTTTCTTGAGTGTGAGTAAGGAAGAGCATAAGTAAATGTTTCAAAGTCAGTAATGTTAACAAAACATCCTGCAACTGATGAACTCTTTCACTTCATAACCTAAAATGCCCTCAAAGTGAACTGAAGGTGCACCAATTAGCTGTTACCACCTCATCAAAAACATTCCGTGATATCCCACATGACATACTAAAGAGAAGTGAAATTTAAATTTAAATGCCATTTCTCTCAAAAATCAAAAATATAGTCCTTTCCAACAGTGAAGATAAAGATGATGAAAAACAAATTACTATCTTAATTAACGGTAGAAAGAATCATAAGTACAAGGTGAAATTGCTGGGATGAATGGGGTACGTGAAGACCTATATTTCTGTGATGACTGCCATCTGAAACACCTCCATCTGAAAAGTGCAAGCTTTGTGATGAGAAAAGTTAATGTCTGAAACTGATAAAAGATAGGTTGAGTCAGCATGAGTATATCAGTTTTTATCCTCATGGAATATGAGGGTATCAAGAGGCATTGTGCCAGCCCTATTCCTAAACCACGCAAAGCTGCAGAAAACCCTGGTGACTTGAAACAAGAAATTCAGAACCAAGAACCGTCTACCTGGGTGCCCATCATCCAGTTCAAACAACTCTTTCTTCCCTAGTTAAGAACAAAAAAACCCAGCATTTTGAAATAAAACAAATTAAACTTTCTCAAAAATTTGCCAGCCAGTTCTGTCTATCTTAACACAAATAAAGTATTTTTTTCTGTCTTTCTACTTGGCAATGCAATGAAAAGTGTTAAAACAGAAGTGAGAATATCAGAATATGCTTTCAATGCCACCCTCCCATATATGAGATAAAGCACAACTTTGATGTACAATATGCTACCAACTAATTTCATAATTTCATGTATGTTGTCTAATATCTCTTGTGCTTTATATCAATTTAAGTTGTCCACATTTAGAGCAACATAAATTGAACATTTTTCTTCTTCCCACACAGAATACAACCTTAATGTTATTTTCATCTATTTTCTGCATATTTTTTTTTTGTGTGAAGGAAAATAATTTAAATTTGTCTTGCCATCGTTTGAGTTTTGTTGTTCCTGAAGTGTACTAATCTAGATAGAAGCTCATGGACAACGGCAAATGACAGTTTGCTTCCTTGCTTCCCTTCAAAATCTCTCTGAATGCTGCAGCAGTGCTTATCTGCAGAGTTACTGGTATCTACAATAGAAACTGTGTAATAATAATCATACAATTTGGTTAACATCTGATGCAAAGACACAGGTTCTGGGAACACAGTCTTCAAGTTACAAGAAGAACTTTGATCTAAAAAAAATAAAAGCACCTTACAAGTATTTTTCAGGATGAGAAATCTTTATCAATACTCTTAACCTTAATTTTCCCCCAGTTCTTTGTTCTGTAAAGATTTCACATTACTTGAAAAAATGACACCACTGAAATAAATGCTATTAGTTCAGTACACTCTTAAATTGACAGATTTTCCAAGTCCCATTCAGTTGTTGCCTAAGACAAGCAATGACTACAATCTCTGTGTGCCTGGGATTTTGGCCTCGAATGGTTTGTAGACCTGAAAAATCTGACTCTGCTCAGTCCTGATTGTTATGAGGAGCTGCTGCCTAACACATTGCCTTCATTGCCAACAGGATATCTGCAATGCCCTGGTGACATTGCCCAGTAGACTAATAAGCAAACTGAAAAGACTGGACTCCACATAACCAAGCTACAATGACCTTATAATTGCAAAAAATGGCAAGAACTCCTTATTGCTTCCCATATGCAACCTGGTAAATTCGGCTGGAGATAGAAAATATGTCTCATATTCATTCCACTGATTAGGGATGTGGCTGCGTGCCTGAGGTGACAGCTACCTCTGCTGAGTTTTAAAACCCTGCCCACTTTCTGTAGGCAGCCACCATGACCTCAATGCGCCCTTCTCAATCCTTCTTCCCTTTAACTTGCTGAACAGAGAAACCAGGACGGGCATGTCTCTCTGTTCCTGTGGATTTCAAGGTAGTCGGTTCTGCTTCCATCTGCTGCCATTGTGCAGTCTTGGAGCAGAAGCTTATTCACCTGCCTGAAACGTATAAAAGCTGTGAATAAACCCCCATATTCCAGTGGATTTTTTTCACTCTGTCTGGAACCTGAATGCATACAAGGCATACCATTTCACGATTCTCATACTCACCTCTTCCACCCTACTAAGCTTCTCCGCAGGAAATGATGTATGTCCAGTGTATTGCTACCCCAGCAGGTGATAATGTAGTCATTTGTAACTTTAGTGCTAAAGTCTGTGACAGCAGAAAAGTGCTGAAAGTTTGGCCAGAGCTTCACCAGTGCTGGATTGGGTTATTGGCCTTGACATAACTCGATTATTGCATTTCATTCCCTGGTGTTAAAGTTGCTACTCCTTGTAAACATTAATCAGTCTGGAAAATTGACATGTGCACGTTTAACTTACCAGCTTTTGGTTTGAGCATTCACCCGGGGGAGAGATGATCTGAATTTCTCCCATATTCTACTGACTCTTCAGTGGGTCAAGTCAGTGGTAGTGAGATCCCCCGGACAGGTGAGAACCTTACCAAGCTCCCACTCAGTCCAGTACAGTAAAGGCAAACATCAATTTTTATTACATAAGGATAACGAAAAACGTAAGACGACGTACTTCCTACTCGGCAAGCACTAAAATAAAAAGGACATGCAGACATTCGACAAACGCAAGTGATCATGTGTCATAGAGACTACTAAGCGATATAACATCACATAAAGAACAAATCTGATTAAATCAACACTGCAACTGAAAATTTTAGGACATGAAATGGATGAATTGTTTATTAGAATGGTGTATATTCATTTATGCACCATTCTGTTAACGTCTCTTCGTTTTCAGAGCCAGTCCACCTTCCTCTATGCTAATTTATTCAGGGAGAAAAAGGAGAAACACAGCGCTTTGGCTCAGACTGAAGCAAAGATTCACTCAGAAATTAAAGATGCAAAGAGAAGATATCATAGAATTAAGTCAGCAGGACAGTTAGGAGCATGGCCCTTGCACAAATCTGTAGGTAATACCTCATCCCTGTTGTAGGACCAAACATTGTAGGCCCATTCACAGTTCAGAACAGAAGGGCTTCAGTGAGCTTGGGGCCTGCTGGGTTCTACCACAGAACTCGTGACTCAGGCACTTAACATCTCCCTCTATCAAAGATTATGGTTGAGATCATTATATTTATAAACATTCCCCAAAATAGTTTTCAACCACTTCTTTCTTGTGCTTCTATCTACTAATTAATTTTAGCTTTCTCATTACAGATTCTTAAATTCTGCGGCCAGAAGCATCACTACAACAGTCTGGGAACCAGGGCCAGAACGCAGCTTTATTCAGCTTTCTAAAACACAGACCCATTGGACAAAGGCTAAAGAACACCCGCACATAAGAAACCATGCCACAACATCCTTCCACTAAGAAAAAAAAAATAAAAAAAAGGCAAAACCAAAATACTAAAATTTCATATGTAGTTCAACTAATCAACAGCAGCAAAAAGCATTGAGAGATCAGGATTTAGAGAACAGGAGTTAGATTACAGGTTGGGTTTAAGGCTCATTGGCTCGTCTGTTTGGAAATCTTGTTAAGACTGCAGCATCAGCTCAGGAAATGGACCTCACCTCATGAGACAGGGAATTCAGGCAGGTTAAAGAGGGACTGAATTATTTGCTATGTTTGTGCAGTATTTCAGATACTGGCCATGAAAAAGGTGTCCACAGTATTTCCAGGGAATAATAAGGACAGCAAAAATGAATACATCACACTAACTGCCAATTACTACACTATAAAAAGTAACCAGTTACACAAATATAGACAAGTCACTTCACAGAGCCTCACATGGGTGATGTGCACAAATAATGAAGAATGTCTGCTCAATAATTTGGGAGCTCATGTTAAAAAAGACTACTCGGATCTTATGCTACCTTTTCACATACTTGCAATTTAACTATTAATGATACAGCCAATTCCAGCCTCTGCTAGCATGTCACACACCTGTGCAAAACACCTTTAGTTTCCCCATACAAGTTATTTTCTGGAGTGAGGTAACTCAATCAGCTGGTGAAAACCACGTTCTGATGATAATATAATCATACACATAGCTGCTCGCTCACTCCTCCTGCCCCCAGTGAGGCGAGGGGAGAAAACAGGAAGAGGAAAAGCAAGAAAGCCCGTGTGTCAAGATAAAGACAATTTACTAAGTGAAGGGAACAGGAAAAGAAGCAAGTGATATCAAGGCAATTGCTCACCACCACCCATAAGCAGACTGATGCCAAGCCATTCTCTGAGCAACAGCTATTTCAGAATACAAAACTCCACCAGCTTTCCATTGCTGAGCTTGATGGTATTGGAGTACTCCTTTGGCTAGTTTGGGTCAGCTATCTCTGCTGTGTCCCATCCTTTCTTGCCCACCCCCAGCCTACTTTCTGAGGGGACAGTGGGATGAAAGAGAAGGCCCTGATGCTATGCAAGTGCTTCTCAATAATAGTCAAAAGACTGGTGTGTTTTCAACAGTGTTTTCATGACAAATCCAAAACACAGCACCATGAGGTGCTATGAAGAAAGTGAACTCCACCCCAGCCAGATCCAATAAAGCAATCAACACGCGTATCTATTTTATGGTCTTGATATACAGACTTGAGTCAGTTCACTCTCACATTGCTGTGGCAGACAATTTTAGACTTAAATGTGTATCTTGTTCTGCTAGGCAAAACAGAGCTCCCCTGTGCACTAAAAGAAGGGAAAAGTCTTTGAAATTTGGTCTTCACTTCTTTTCCTCTCCATAGTGTTTATGAGGACAGACAAGTTCAATTCTTGAAAACAAAAATATGTCGTATCCAAGTCATTCCCAGAAAACCTGAGCTATAATCAGGTTAGACCTTCTGCTGACTACAACCTGCACAGCTTTACTTAAAAGGCACAGAATTATGCCTTTAAATGATGCCTTACTTTTGTTTGCAACCTATTTATATTTATAAATATTACTGAAGCTTGCACTGGCGCCTCTAGACCTGAAAATTACAGCACCAAAGTTAGCATCTTCATTTGAGTAACAATACACTTCACAGTGATTGCAACATGGTTAATAATATATAATTCTGAACTATAAAAAATTTAACAGCATAGAATCTACACTGATCATATAAACTAAATACTATTAAAACACAATTAATTAGGCCAACTTTTTATTTTTTTTACAGTAGAACACAATTCAATTTACTTTAGTCATAAAATCTCTGATCATAATCAAAATTTAGACATTTTAAAATTAACTTACAACTAAATAAGCAGAGTAGAGTAAACAAGAGACAAAACCACTTAATGAATCCCAAGAAAACAATGCAAAGGTTTTGGTTTATTTATTTGTTTCCTTCTTTTTATAATAACATGATCAAAGCTGGACTCTATAAAACTAAATTTCTTGAAAAAATATTCTGAAGTTTGACTTTTACAGTGACTCAGTGACTTAAATATCAAATTCATAACATTTTCCTTTAATTAATCCCCTCTCAGGTCTCCTCCTTCTCCATTCAGGAATTAAGTCAGGAATTCACTCATGCCAATCTAGGCGAATACTTGGCACGCTCTTTGTTTTAAGCATATGCTTTTAAACGACAGCCTCAGAATTTCCTTCTTACACACTTTCACAAGTGAGAGAATTGCCTGCAGAGCCAAATGTTTGCCTTCCCTCTGCACTTCCTTGTCTGTCACACCAGCACAGCCTCGAGAGCAAAGGAGCTATCTCTGAACTTACAGAGAGATGTAAGAGGGATCTGAAATGAAAATGAATATTCATAGTGAGGTGCCAACAGAAGAGAATTTTTAGAATATGGAGGTTTAACTGAGAACGGGCTTAGCAAAGCATCTGGGAGATTTTTGGTGTCTAAGCTATTACACAGGGCCAGTTTTCAGTCACCAGCTCCTCAGACCCCGTCTGTAAAGCAGAGATAAAGGTTCCCTCCTAAAAACTGAGGCAGTGAATACTGTCATTCAACTACTTGTGAGGAGTCGGGGACCCAAGACAGACAGCCCTCAAAGGAGAGAGCTATCAGACAAAGCTATGGGTAAATATTTAGAGGCCAACTAACAACAGGGTTAAGCAGAACTGAGGTGACTTTGGATGGGACGAGGTGACAGAAGGGTCAGCAAATGTTCAGAAGCGTAGATACCAGACTACTGTACTGCTAACTAATTCTACTATCCCAATATCCTTTTTGCATTAATTATTAGTTTAAGACAATGAACAGAAACCAACTACACTGAGATTTATAAGCAACATTTCCTTACATTACAGATCTACCAAAACACAGACTGAAATTGTTCAATTAAAAAATAATTTAATGCAGATAATCAGTTGCAGAGTGAATCATGCGGCCAGAGAGCTGTCACAGTAATAACAGATAGCAAGAGAGATGAGCTGTAGCAGATGTAGTTAAGGAATAAGTTAAAAGTATTTAAGCAGTCCTCTATAGGAAGGCCAAAAAAGAGGAAGATCCTGGCAGCTCTATCAAGGCTTCTTAGGTAAAATGTAAAGCTATTCAAAGCAATGCAGTTATTTTTGAGTTTTCCCTACGGAGTCAAAAGGTGGTTCACATACTCAGAGTCAGTCTTTTGGAAACATTAGAATCTCACTTAACACAGATCACTAAGTGTTTTCTAGATCCTCAGTGGACATGTATATAGCAGCTCGGTAGGCAGAGCATTCTCCAATGAAGACCCATGTTTTCACCTTCTTAAGCCTGAAAGGACTCAGATCTCCACCATCCATTTCCAAACAAATCTCTAACCTCTCAGATTAAACTATAGTTTGACAGAAGCACCCTTCCTATGGAAACAATACAAAAACCAACACACTCACAACTCACAAAACTCAGGGTATCAGAAAGATGTCAAGCAAAAGGAAGCACAACAGCTGGGTAGAGACAAGCTTGAAGCTCTGACTCCAGGGTTGCGTTAGTCAGCGATTAGACAGGAAACATGTTATTCTGAGCAGCTGGAAGGCCACCCTGCTCCTCATGACATTTGTGAGGGACCACGTGCCTGCCAATTCAGCTCCGAAGACTACACAGGGCTGAATTCTGGGTGCACAACATGCCTGGAAAAAGAGGGTCTTTGGTGAATGTGGACACTTCCACATCAAGCACTTATTGCTAGAGACTGTACTGTTTGGATTGTATTCGAAAAACCTAAATTGCCTTTTAGGAACATGGACCTCGTGTAGCTATGTGTAATTTTCCATGTACAGCCCATCTTAGCAGCGTTAAAAATTGCACTATTTTCTTCTCCATTGCCAAGTAATTAGTAAAACTTAGGAGTTCAGAGGATTCTGGAATCTTTTGTATGCCTCTGTGTACTATGTCAAAGTTCTTCTGACCTATATTCTCTGCTTTTTTCTCCCAATATTCTCTCGTGCACCATGTCTGGAATGGCTTGTGATCCATTTAATTTTTGTCTCTCTGAAGCTGCTGTCTTCCATCCTTCATCTGCAGACTCTTCAGTAGTGGCTCCCACTGGCCTCTACTTCTGTTTATCTGTACTGCCCTGAAGGTTTTCATCCTTAGGCCCCCACGCCCACTTCAGTCTTGTTTTTCCTTGGCCTTTGCAGGCAATTGCTGCAACAGGCTGCAGACCTCACACACCTTTTCCTTCAATATAAGCAGCAACAAGGGAAGAAGCAGTAAAGAAGAAGAAAAAAGCCCCTCTGTTTCCATAAGAGCTCCAACTTCGAAATGACGATCTGCATTCTGTATACAGTACAGCAACCAGCGGAAGAGTACTTTTCTCCTCTCCCCATTCCCCCCCATCCCGCTTTGCCTATTTTTTTTTTTTCCCAGTAGTGTGCAGAACCAAAATTAAGAAAGGTTAATTCCTGCAAAAAAAGTTAAGTGCTACCAATCTACTTTTGGCTGGAAAGCTCTTGGAAGTGTTCGTACACTGCAGCAGCTTTCCTTGGCAGAAATAATGAGAATATCTGGCACCTACTAAATGTTAAGAATAGGTCAATTTCCTTCTTGAAACGAAAAGCATTGACCCTAAAAACATTGCAAGTACCTTGGAGCTGATGGACAGCCTGGAAATCTTTACGTTCTTTTTATTTCATCTCTCTCCAAGCAGAAGTGGATACAGTGCATTACATTTATATAGGATTTGCATCACAAGACTTGCAGGTGTTTGGGGCCAGAGATTGCCTCTGAAGAGTATGACAGAACTCTTGACTACCCACACTGACTGACTCCTGCTCACTTATTAAACATTATAAGTGCTTACCTTGTGAGAATGATAAATAAGATCTTTAAAGACAGCAGCTAAAAAGGTATATTTAAAGGCATTTATAGCAGGTACACACACCAATTACCCATGTTGTCAGTAGCAGCCCATTTTAGCAGCACAGAAGAGCATTAAAAAATGGGAACAAAAAAGTTATTCTTTAAATGAAAGTGTGTTTGAGATTTTTTTTTGTCAATCCCATTTTCAAATAATAAAATAAAGCTTCAATATGCAGAATTACAGGTCTGTATCCTTTTTGAAAGGGCAGATTTCCAAATGACTGAAGTCAGATGGAATTTTTCTATTAACTTGAGTTTCATCAGAGGCAGAACAGCCACCCGCCCCGCCTCCCCTTCCCCCCATCTCCAGTTCCACTTCGCCTGCAAGGAACTTTCTGCCTGGTACATGGCATTCTGCATGTATGTCTCTTAACTGTTTTAACAAAACAAAAGTCACATTTCTGAGATAAGAAGCAGGCAACTTTAATTCTTGTGTTACCAGGTCAAGTACGAATCAGCAAAAACTGAGTAGTGAACATCAAATCCCACCTAATTATTGAAGAATTAGATTAAATTAAATTAAATTAAATTAAATTAAATTAAATTAAATTAAATTAAATTAAATTAAATTGTCTGTGGTCTAAAATCATGCTCCTGTGAACAATTTAGAGCCATGTTTATTCACACAGAGAGACTTATTCACCTCAGGAGACTTATCAGGAAGTTGCAAAGGAAGGTTTGTTCTTTTTAGTGTCTGGGGTTTTTTGCATGGATTTCTCCACAAGTCTTAGGGCTTCCCTGCCTGGCTGAGTAACTCTTTTTGTCAATGTTGAAAACTGCTCAATGTAATGTTTCTCTAATAGTCTTGATGAGGAGGAGATGACATGATTTTTCTGTACTAAACCTATTAATGCTGACTTTTTACATCATTCACACCTCCCTTTTATAAAGTCTTCTTATGCCTGGCCATTAGTTAATAAACTGTAATGTTTTCGCTAATGTTACTAGATGCTCAGAAATATAGATGATTCACATTCCCTTGGTCCCTAAGGTCTACTACTTTAAATACTTTATCACTCTCCTCTCATCGTCCTCTGCAGATGTCAGTGCAGAGTCTGGGCTGATGGGTGCGATGGGTCCAGAACCCAGCACACATAACAGATGTCACCAGAAGCTCCCTCCCAGCACTCTTCTCCTCCACCCTTTCATGCTCTGTCCTCCCCCTTCTCCTTGAAGTCTTAAAATTTTACTTCCTTTCCTATTTCAATGCTGGGCCTCTCTATCATGTTGTTTATCTGGAAGATTATTATCACCTCTAGAGTGATGGACTAGAGT